>NC_079207.1:27776385-28086385 GCF_026745355.1 Beta vulgaris subsp. vulgaris | reverse complement strand
CTATTCCATAAATGCTAATAAATATTACTCCCTACGTTTCTTTTTAATCTACACACTTTGACATTTTACACTATTCACAAATTCCACTTTGACCATCATTTGTGATTTATACGCGGATAAAAATATAGTCATGTGGGATCTTATTAGATTCATCATAACATGTACTTTATTAATATGTACTTTTGATAATTTTTACAAATACAAAACGAAAGATATATGTCTTCAAAGTTTTGCATTGGCATGCGTGAAAAGTGTAAGTGTGTAGATTAAATTGAAACGGATGGAGTAATATATATAATATACTAGTAAATATAAAAGTATTAGTATTAATTTTCAGCATGTATTATGGATGAACAATTCATATTTAGTCGTATTGCTGTTACTCGATGGCTAAATTTCCATTTGTTAATTATTTTTAATTGTTAAGTATACAAATTAAACAACTTTTCTAGTACATTTATTTACACTCGCCCCACCCAAGATTGATGTATCAGACAAATAGGGGTAGAACTTTAGTGGGTGATTGATGGTGTGGATGAGGATTTGGGTTGCAGGTGATGGGGGCGGGTTAAGGGTCCACATACCACAGGCCCTATCTCAAACCCATTGTCTGCTCTACTCCTACATACTATTTGTTAATTGATTTTAATTTGAAACATGCTTTGGCGTTGTAAGTGGACCGAACATTCTTCTATCGCCTTGACTTATTCAAGCCCAATTTCAATTTTATCAAATTTATCATTATGTTTATATAAATATATATATATATATATATATATAATTATATATATATATATATATATATATAGAGAGAGAGAGAGAGAGAGAGAGAGAGAGAGAGGAGGGTTCTTCCTTTATGTGAGAACAAATCTGGACCTTTGAATCTAATCTATTCTAACCATTTCAAAAACACTTATGAGTAATAGCAATTTCGAAATTTAGGTTAACACTTACCCTTTCTTCCACGCCACTTTCACGCTACTTTATTTCTCTCTTTAGAATTTTAAACAGCTTCTCTTTCTCTCTCCTCAATATTATGTCGTTCATGGAGATTTCTTCAAAGTTTTAGTTCGATTTTTTTGCGTATTCCGCATTGTTTTTTCCAGAATTCAACAGGTATTATTCGAACTTTTCTTACAAATTTTAGTTCGATTTTCTTGTAGATTTTAGTTCGTTTTTCTTGTTTGATTTTAATGGAGTTTTCTTCAAAGTTCTAGTTCAATTTTGTTGTTTGATTTTAATGGAGTTTTTTTCAAAGTTTATCGACTTTGGTATTAATTGAAATATATTAGAATTGGTTATCGTTTTGTATGGAATTCTTGTTGTATTGATTGAATTTTGGTATTCCACATTATTATCATTTCAATTATAGTCGTATTATCACCATACATGATCAATGTATGCAAAATGTATATTATGTTCTAAGTTAATGTATACCATGTTCTAAAACAATGTATATCATGTTCTAAAATAATGAGCAACATGTTCTAAATGATGTACATCATGTTCTAAAACGATATGTATCATGTGCTAAAACGATATACATCATGTTCTAAATCGATGTACATCATGTTCTAAAATTCATAACATGTTTTAAAATTTTCAGAACACCTTGACATATTTCACAACATAATTAAAATACTTTGGAATATATTTTAAATAATTCAGAAGACGTTTGAAAAAATTTGGAACACACCTGAAATATTTCAGAACTTAATTAAAAAATATGTAGAGCATGTTTGAAAAAATTCAGAACATGTTTGAAAAAATCTACAACACACTTTGAATATTTCAGAGCATAATTAAATTAATTTGGAACATGTTTGAACAAAATTCAAAACATGTTTGGAAAAATTCAGAACATGCTTGAAAAAATTTAGATCATACTTGAAATATTTCATAACATAATATAAATAATTTCGAACATGTTTGAAATAATTCAGAACATGTTTGAAAAAATTCATAACACGTTTTTAATATTTTAGAACATAAGCTTGATATTTCAGAACATGTATATATGTATATGTATTGATTGTACTCTCATGTTCTAAAAAAGATATGTTTGTGTTCTATATTTTAAAGTGTTCTCATATAAGTATGTGTTCTCACATAAAGGGAAATTCTCACTGGATCCCAACCCTATGTGCGTGTGTACATATATCTATGTGTGTGTGTGAATTAACAATTGATATTTATTCGTTTTGCTATTAATTGATGGCTAATTTTCATTTATTAATTCTTTTTAATTGTTAAGCCTACAAACAACTTTTTCTAGTATCATCCATTTCTCACCTGCCTCACCCGCTATTGATGGATGCATGGGGCGGATATGAGGTTGATTTTTGTGGCTGGTGATGAATGGTGTGGATGAGGATTTGGGTCAACCGGTCCGAGCCCAATTGATCCGGGCCAAGATCGGATCAGTAACCCATATTTTGACCGGATCTGGTGATGTTTTTTGCATTAGGTACCTGTCCTATCTTCAATCCATTGCCATTCCTACTCCTACAATTGTTAATTTGTTTTAGGATCGAATCTTGTTTGGACTTGTAAGTGGACCGAATTCTCTTCCTTTGCTTTGGCTTATTTAACCCCATTTTCAGTTCTTTCAAATTTATCATTATGTTTATTTATATTAAAAATTTATACTACCTAGTTCCTCCGTTCTTTGAGAATTGCAACATGTATGTGATAAGGAAAGAAATAGAGAAAAAAATTAATCAAATCTAGTAATATTGCCATTGATATAAAACTAATAAATAAGAAAAATGCTACAACTTGTAATAGTAAAAGTATAGAGGAAGTATAGTGGAAGCAAAGGCGGCTATGCTTAGGATAGGCCAAGAAGGCTAGTGGTGGTGAGAATCGAAATTATTATCTCATAATTGAGTAATCTAATACTGTCCAGAGAATAAGTACAAAAAAACTCATCACCGCTACCGTCCTAAAGGAAAAAACAATTTAGGACTTCGGTCTTTGAATACCTAATAAAAAGACCATAGCAAATTATGCTTAGGAAAGGCCAAGAAGGCTTAGTTAAATATGCAATAAACGGAGACTAAAAGCTGATGGTCTTCTCTTGAACTAGTTTTGATAAGTACCCTCTCCAATAGCTCATAGAAAAATAATACAGCGTCCTAACCAATTATATAGCTCATAGAAAAAGAACATAGCTTCCTAACCAAATTAAATTGTCTTGCGTTGGCAAATGGCAATAAACCTCTATCCTCGTTAACTTATTAGAAAATAATAATCATCAATTATTTTTATAATTATATATTTACAAGTTCAAATGAGTATAATACGTTTTGATCATAAAAAATTCGTTATACTGCTATATTGTTATATATAAGAAAATGAGTGATTTATTAATAAGATTATGAGTAATCCAATATATGCCTGTATTAACAAATTAAAATTACTGGAGTCACTGGCTTTTATTCGTGTGAGGGGAAGAAGAGACAAGTTATGGTGTGAATAAAAATCCTCACACGATTAACATTATTTGGCTTGTCGAAATAGACTTTTGAGAATAATGTAGTCATTTAGATGTATGAGTTTTAGGTGATCATAATAATTATAATCATGAAACTATTGGTTACTTCGAAACAATGAAGAAGAAAGACAAAAACATATATTATTCATGTGGAGTAGTGTTTTTTTTTTTTTTTTTTTTTTTTTTTTTTTTGACGACAAGTACAAACAGACCTAAGAGACGATTTTACCTAGCCTAGCAGCAGTAGCCAGTACATGGGCAGGGTTTACTACTTCTCTACCCACATTATGAATTTTACAGCTAGTGAATTTATTGCTGAGTGCATGGATATCATGTGCTAGAGGTGCCAATTCAAAAGGATATTGACAATTGTGAAGAGCCTGAACGAGTTCTTTGTTATCAGTATAGATGAGAACATGACTGATGCCCTTGATAGAGGCTTCCCGTAACCCGCGCAGAACCGCGTGTGCTTCCGTTTGCAAAGATGATATTGCAAATACCACATCATTTCCTGCAAATATTTTGACATTGTTGACGTAAGCTGACCAGCCAATACCCGCTCTTGGGTGATTTTGTGTACGACACTTCCAAGCACCATCAACTAGGATTACACACACATTGTTATGATGGTTGTCCAGCAAACTATGTTCTTGGCCCTCAACCTTGGTATTAAAGTGAGGGGGAAAAGGGTATCTTTCCTTAATCTTGGCGCTTTCTTCCAAATCCTTCAAAAGGAGTGTCTTGATTTCTACAATAGCCAAGGGATTAGCAGCTTCATTTCTAAAAACTATGTTGTTTCTGTGAAGCCAAATAGCCCAAAGAGTTGTGACGAATTCTGCTGTGCGAGACGACTTGTTTCCATCTTCTTTCCAGAATAATCTAAGGAAGTTTTTAGTCCATTCTTCAAATTGAATGAAGGGAAACTGACAGGATCTTATGCCCAACTCTAAACATGCCCAGATTCGTGTTGATATATTACAATCACGGAATAAATGACTTTCATTTTCCTTTTCTTGTTTGCACAAAGGGCAAACTTCTTGAACTTGGATGTTCCTCTTCAGCAGATTAGAACTAGTGGGAAGGGCCTTATTCAGCAATCTCCACATGAAAAATTTCCATTTGGGCTTGAGGTCGGAAGCCCAAAGTCTATTCCAGAATTGTCTATCTTCCTGAGGGATATTTAAGACTCCTTTGGATTTCAAGAAAAATGAATAAACATCCTTAACCTTAGGAACTCCAGACTTGGATTCGCTCCAGACGTATCTATCCTGCTGATCTTCATTAGGGACATGAGTGGAGAGGATCCTAAAAGTTACTAAATATATTATACTACCTCTGGTTTTTAGTCTAGCCATTTGTTTGGAACACATTTGCCGATACACTAATTAGAACCTTAATATTTCTAACTATCAATAAACAAAAATTACAAAAAGTTGAAATTTGGATAATAAACATTGACCCACTCTTTTTAGTCTACACACTATTGCTTTTTCTATTTTTTCTAACATATCTCATCTACTTTCTCCTCTTTTTCCACCCATATCATTCACTTTTTAATATTTTGACCCACTCTTTTGTTTCTCTTTCTCACTTTTCAGTTTTTCTCTCATATTTTTGTACATTCTCTTTGATTCTCCCACATAATAAAGTGAGTAAATTAAAATGAAACAGAAAAAGTACATGATATATAATGACAAATGATATATAACAACTACTTAAGAAAAATACTTCATATTTCATATAGCGGAAGGAAGGTCGTCAATGCTTAGGAAAGGCCAAGAAGGCTAATTTTGGTGAGAATCGATGCTTAGGAAAAACAGAATCACCGCTATTGTTGTAGAGGAGAAAACAATTCATGACACTGTTCTTTTGAGTACGTACAGTAAGTAGTGATATGCAAAAAAAGAACTCCCCTAAAGAAATATCCAAAAAAAAAAAGGTGACTAAAAAGTTTGTACTCTTGTCCTGAATAATTCTGTTCCAAGTTGTCAATCACCCTCTGCAATAGCGAATATAAAAAGACCATAACCTCCCAAACAAATTATATTACGTGCTATAATTCAGTAGTTGTCAATAGCGAATATAAAAAGACCATAACCTCCCAAACAAACTATATTCCATGCTATAATTCAGTAGTTGTCAATGACTGCGTTCTCACTTTCCTCAACTAATTATATGAATATAATACACCCTTTATTTTTCAACTAATTTTTAGGCTCGGGTCATGCACCGGGTACTTATATTTTTCATCTATTAATAATTATATATTAAAATAATTACACCATATATGACTTAGTGTAGCGATAAATGTATCCTAATACTTTTATTAATAGGTCATGGACTCGACTCAAGATATTATTATATTTTTTCCAAAAAATATGATGACCAATCTACCGTTGGTTCATTGCACACGCGATAAAATTCTAGTGCGAGAAGAAAGGTTACACATGGCACATAAAAGCACACCTGAAATAAAATATATACTCAATCAAGGAATTTGTGTTGTGATTAACAATTTCACTAACCTTCTTTATGCGACCTCTGACCTTTAAACTCCATCTCCTGATTTGTATTCTCGAACAATAACAATAGGATTTGATTCAAGAATAATTTGTAAAACTACCCCATTAAAAATAGAGGACTCTCACATTCATGGCGAATTTCGAAAGGGGAGATTGAGCAAGGGGATGACTGCAAAAAACAAATCAAATAAGAAAAATAAACTTTATGGCTGGAAGTAAGAATTTATTGCCACGTTATTAATTACAACACATATCTATAATTTTGTGGAAATATGTTATATGAGATGGTGAGTATTTAGAAATCCTTACCTAAGGTCAGGGGTTCGAGCCCAAGTTTTATCATATACATTTTTTTAAAATAATAATCACATGATTATTGTTGATTAATAGCCACGTGACAAAATTCTAGTAACAGAAGGAGGGTGTCACGTGACACATAGACGTTGTTATGCACACCTTTTAATATATTTGTATAGATAAATCCAATAAGTTAACTTTCACACATGTTAATACACTAGTTGAATTAAAGATCTCCCAGTTATTGCCTTATAAAAGGTTGGTATTTTGAAAATACATTTTGAGACTAATCCAATAATATATTATACTACCACTGGTTTTTGTTAGTTTAGCCATTTGTTTGGGACACATTGAGACGGATCTAACAGGATCTCAAATAACAAAATTTTTTCATTAAGTACACATCACAAGAGATAGTCAAATACATCATGTATGTGAATAATGTCAAAAGTTGAGACTGGTAAACTAATAAAATCTGGAGAAAGTATGTAGCATTTGAATATGTGCATTAGCTTCAAAATGCAGTCAAAGTTAGTATTTGGATAATGCGAAAACATTTAATATGACATGTATATAGAAACAAAGGTACTATTTACTAAATATATATAGCTGTAAATTATAATCAATTAATTATAAATTCAAACTAGTAAAATAAGTTTTTATCATAAAACTAAGTTTCATGATCAGAAAAATATGTAGTTATAATCACCAACAACTCTTTTAATTTATTATAGAGCCTAAATTATACCACTTTTAGAACTTAAAACTAAAAACTAAAAACTAAAAACTAAAAAACTAGTAAGTGACACCTATGGAGCCATCTCTAAAAACATGCCATAAAAATGTAACTTAAAAGTGAATCAAATTAAAGGAGATTTATATTGGGAGTAAGTTATACCTATAGGCTTCTGTCAAAAAAAAAAAAAAAAAAAAGTTATACCTATAGGCTATAGTACGTAAAGGTAAATTTTGCCACTTTTCAAATATAATCCTATATATATAGAACATTTGGAAGCCTATCATCACAGTTCACAACTAAGTTTACCATCTTCATTAGGCAAAGTTAATAGACACAAATTAAAAAAGAGAGATAAGAATGGCTGAAAGTTATGAGAAACTTCAGCAAGCAAGGAAGGAGGCTTCAGCTCCAGTTGGACTTGGAGATGGTGGAGGGTACGGGAACACATGGGTGCAAAAAATAACAAATAATGGAAACCATGTAGTTCACTTTGTAAACCCGTACCATGGAACTACAACAGGAGATATTCAGCCGGGCGAAACAGACGACAAGGATGCTGTCCAAGGTTATATTCCTTACTGGGGTGAATCTCAGAAGTATGAATTTCACTACAAAAATGAAACCTTGGACAAACAGATTGTTGTAGCGATCAAGGATCTTGGGGAATGGTTGCTCTCCTTTGCACAAGATGGCATTGAGCATATCACAGACATTGCTTATCTAAGGCCAGCAAGCTATTTCCCTATCGAAATCATTGTTAAATATAATGGTTTCGAAATTTACGACATCGACAACAATGAGAGGAAAGGTGGCTTGTTTTTCTGGTAATGGTACATGTACACTACTTTATTTACCAATGTTTGTTGCTCAACAATGGTGTCCTGGGACGGGTCGGGTCATATAGAGCTTGAATAAAGGTGCAGATGTTATCTTAATGACTGTAATTACTTTATAAGTAACTTTCAGTCATGAGTCATGACTGCTCAATTTGTCAAATCCACTTTTTTTTGTACTTTCTGACTGTGTTTTTGTATGCTTTCAATCAACGTTTTTGTTTCTTTCTATAATCCTCGCCGATGGCCTCCCTTATCTTGGTATTGCCCATCCTGATCCTATGGAACCTCAATATAACATCAATTGAGCCTTCTGATGGGTTTCCTGAAAACTATAAAAAACTTACATGAATATGGGTTTATGTTTAGTATGGCTTTAAAAATTCCTATCCTCATTTTATGGAGCTTTGAATACCCTTATTTTATAGAGTCCTACGTGATATTGTATCACTCCCAGAGTCCTAATTCTAGCAGTATTAAGACTTTTAGTTATCCGAAATATTAGTTGTAATGGTTGAAGATTTTGAAAGCTATATATATTGCACTTGCACAAGCCAAACAACCATACCCCTCCAAAAAAAACAACCAAACAACCATAAATAAAAATGTCATAACACGTCAAAGAAATTTTTATCATGGAAGTTCAATACCAAGATCTTGTTCATTCTTCTTCACTTCATGATTATTCAATAGATCATGTCCGCAATGAAAATCTAAATATTTTAATTGTAGGCAAGAAATACCGTCTCGTTCTTGATTTAGATAACATACTTCTTCATTCAAAGGAGACCAAAGATTTAACCTCTTGTGATCAAAATTATTTACAACGTTATGATTGTCAAAGGTGGCTAAAGGACGGAAAATTGTACAGATGGACACAGGTAATTCTAAACTTTTTGTGATTTAAATACCCAATTTCTTTTTCTTTTAATGTATGTTATATATGTTAATTATACTTTTTTAATTGAAATTCAAGCTTAAACTAATAGGTAAAATTTTGTCACACTGAATTCCATAATTCTAAGACCTTTCAAAAAAATTATATGTAATTGTAGTATATAAATTTATTAATAAATCTCAATTAGTACTTACATATCAAACCCATGCAAAAATAAAAAATAACCATATGCAAAAAATAATAATTTTAAGTACTTTTGAAAGATTATACTTTTATATATATCTATGCATATTTTTTTCTAATTTGTTAGTCGTTCTTAAATATTTTTTTCGTAGATTTATTTCTACGTACATATTGCTTGTTTTTTGCAAGTCATAGTAATTTGGTAAAAAAAATTGGATTTATAAATTACAAGTAAAATTATAATCATTGATTTTTTAATGTACCATTAATCGAAATAATTCTAACTGAAATTGCATGATTAAATTAGTCCCTTAGCTGCCCAAAACTATAAGTTAGTATTGTGGACGCGGGGTTGTATGTGGTCTTTGTATTAGCTTTTATATATATATATATATAAAGTCATTGTATTAGCTTTTGCGCCATGGCTAAGCCTTGGTTGTTTATTGTTTTTTTTTATAAGGAGAGAAAACTTAGGATACCCCCTCAATCAGGAGGCTAACCTAAAACATCCTTTCAGATGAAAAGAGAGAAATCAACATCAAAAGGAGGGTAACAATACTGAAGATCCACAAACGAGTGACCACGACTAGCCATGAGGTCAGCAACCTTGCTCACTTCCCGGAAGCAATGCTGAACCTGAAAATCAACAAACAGGCATAGATTAGATGACTTTTCTAACAACATTAATGATCACGAGATTGTCTCCTTCAATAATAATCTTAGAGATGTTCAGTGAGAGGGCCGCTAAGATATCATCCTTCAAGGCCCAAGCTTCTGCTTGCACGATAGAGGTGTTGCATCCCAAAGGACGACCCCTAGCCAAAATGGCATCACCATGGGAATCATGAATAACGAACCCCAACGAGGCATTGCCATTAGAAATCTTTGACCCATCAAAGTTTAGCTTAAATAAACCAAGGTCGGGGGGGACCAGCACGCCTTAGAACCAGAACGAGGAGTATGCCTCTTAGGAGTTGGACTCTTGGAAATAGCAGAACCAACCACTTCAGCTGAAATAGCTTTAGACCAAGTAGAAGCAAATTACTAATAAGAGCACTAGCCTTTCTCGAAGACACTACTTCATCATTGAAAATAATTTTGTTTCGAAAATACCATACAAACCACCAAATAAAGGAGAAACGAGTATATCTTGCTTTGAAGAGAGAAAGGCAAGCTTTCAAGGATGAACGAAAAGAAGAGAGATCAATACTTTGAAGGCACGAGGGGGGAATCGGCCAATCAAAACTAGCATTAAGATGGCGAAAAACGTCTATACTGAAAGGACACTCAAAACAAAGGTGGCCAATCGATTCTCTAGAGGAGCTACAGAACACACATTGTTAAGGAAGATAAACATGGCTCTTTTCTAATCGAATCTTAGAAGGGACACCATCATTAAAAGCTTTCCAAAGAATTTTTTTATTTTAGGCGGTACAACAAGTTTCCAAATCCAATTATATTCTACCTTTTCACTATTACGGGGGAGCAAACCTTGAGCAAGTAAAGCTCCAAATTTAACATAATACTCACCGTCTGTTGTAAGTCCCCAAACCAACGTGTCAGTTTGTATCTTTTGCGGAATATAAATAATTAAGCAAATTTGAGTAACGATGTGGGGAGGCACCAAAGACATTAATAAATTGGTGTCCCATAGGCTAGTATCCGAAATGCAGGAACTAACAAATAGATCTACCGAGTCGGGAGTCGGTGTAATAATTGAGTTGAGGGGACATTGAAACACCCAGTTATCAGACCAAAATCAAATGCTTTTACCATCACCAATCTGCCATCTCAGGCCCTTCTTAAAAGTATCACGAAGACTTAAAAGATTTCGCCATTGCCAAGAAGCTAACTTGGAAGCTTTAATAGTAAAAATATTATTATTCTTAATATAACGTTTTCTAACCAGCTTAACCAATAAATTAGTATCGTTTTTTATAATTGTCCATAGAAGCTTCATCTGAAGAGCTTGATTATTAACTAACACTTTACGAAAACCTAAGCCCTCAGCAGATTTAGGTTTATAGATACGTTCCCAACCAATAAGATTAAGAGAGTTATTCGAAGAATCTTTGTTCCAGAAGAAGTTTCTATAAGGTTTGTCAAGATTTAACAAAATTGACTTAGGAAGAAGGAAACTTTGCATTTGGTAGCTGGATTTGGAAGCTAAATTAGATTGAAGGAGAACTGACCGGTCTGCTTGGGAAAGAGCATTCGCCTTTCATTTGGGTAGCTGATTAGTAGTTTTACTAAGAACTGGGCTAAAAGTTTCTTTTGAGACTTTAGTATTTATGATAGGGCACCCCAAATAGTCGCCCAAAGTATTAGTTTCTAACATTTCTAAAATAGAAGCAAATTCAGATTTATTCTCAGCTGAGATATTATTTGTACATTAAAAAGCTGATTTGTGGTAATTAACGACCTGACCAGACATTGCACAATACTTATCTAAGATTTGCCGGATAATTAAGCAGCTATAGTTAGTAGCCTTAGCAAAAATCATCTTATCGTCAACAAAAGTCAAGAAGGGAATTCTAAGTCCCGTGTTACCCACTGGGACTCCGACTGATTTGGAACGGCCTAAGAGAGAAGCCTGGCCAGAAGCTCAGCATACAAAATAAATAAATAGGGGGAGATAGGGTCTCCTTGACAAATTCCACGAGAAGGGGAAAACTTCTCCCCAGGAATACCATTAACCAGGACTGAAAAAGAAGAGGAAGTTATATAAGCCTTAATCGAGTTTATACATAAGGCAGAGAAACCCAATTTGTCGAGTGTTGCAAAAATATAATTTCATTCCAGCCGGTCATAAGATTTTTTCATATCTAACTTAATTGTTATCCAACCAGAAGCACCAGTTTTAGTTTTAAAGGATTGAAACACTTCATGAGCAATCAAAATATTATCTTGGATAAGCCTATCTGGTACGAAGCCCCCCTGCAGGGGGTGAATAATTTGGCCAAGAACATCCTTTAGTCTATTTGTTATAATTTTCGAAATAACTTTATAGATGGAGGAACATAGACTAATTGGGCTAAAATGATTAGCTGACGAGGGATTATCCATCTTTGAGCTAAGAGCCAAAAAAGTTTGGTTATTTCTTTTAGCATTCTCGTAGAATGAAAGAAAGCTTGAATAGATAACACTATTGCCAACCAAAGTCCAATGTTTTTGAAAGAAAAAAGGTGAAAGCCCATCAGGCCCAGGGGATTATCCGGGGCGAGGTCAAAAACAGCATTCTTTATTTCTTCTCCAGACACTAAAGCATTTAAGAAAGCATTATTTTCTGCTGATATTATAGGATCGAGCAACGAGAAGTCTGAGTCAATATTAAAAGAGGACATAACATCAGATTTGAACCGATCCTCAAAGGCCTTCGTTAGTTCATCAGTAATGGCACTAGGGTTAGAAATAATATTCCCATTTGTCAAAACTAACTCCTTATTTTGGTTTCTATTTCTTCGAATAGACGCATAAGCATGATAATAAGAAGGATTAGAATCTCCTAGTAATAAATAATCAGACTTACTTTTTTGTTTCCAGTATTCCGTACTAAACGTAAGTAATTTAGAGTGTTTATTAAGTAGCAAATCTTGTTTTTCCAGAAGATTAGTGTGAATGGGGGAGTTAAGAATATCAGCTTGGATATGTTTTAACTGGTCATCAACCTTTCGAAGCTGGCGAAACACATTCCCAAATTGGTATTTGTTCCACTCCTTGGAATTAGCTTTTAGTAATTTGCACTTTTTTACAAGTCTAAACATGTGTGAACTAAAAAAGTGAGTACACCATGCATGTTTTCTTGACTAGAGTGTCAAATCCTTCCTAACGCATCACATTTTTTCAAATCTAAACGAGGGGGCTTTATTGTTAGAGGTTGGGAGTTACTTTAGCACAATTTGGCAGTGGTCTGAACATGAAAATATAGTATGATGTAACTTTGCCTGAAGGAACATCACAATCCAGGAAGTGGATGCTATACCCCTATCCAATCTTTCATAGATATTGTTCAACCCAGATTTCTTTTTTCGCCAAGTAAAACGTTGGCCAGAAAAGGGAATTTCAATACATGGGAGGTGACTAAATAATTCATCATAGCAAATCTAGCCGAAAGAATAGGTACCCCCCCCCCTTCTTATCATTTATGTTAGAGATTTCAATAAAATCACCAATTATAACAAAGGGGAGGGATAATGAAAGAATATAATTCTTTGATTCTAGCCAAAATTCTCCCTTAAACTCTTTTCTAGCAGGGGTAAAGACAAAGATAATTACATAATTTTCATTAGAAGCAGATAAATGTATTAAACAATAAATAAATCTAGAAGCTTTTATTAAGATAGATAGATCAAAAGGGTGTACATTGCATTTTTTCCACATTAGCCACAATCCACCAGAGAAGCCTATTGTTGGGATGACATCAAAAGCGTGGAAGCCACAATGCTTAATAACTGCCTGGGAGGGGGCGATTGCCTTTTAACTTCGTATAACATTAATATTTTGACATTATGATGCAGAAAAAAGTCCCGCGTTTCCTCTAGGGCATTTTACCTAGCACAACCACGAATATTCCAATATGCAATATACATTATTTACTAATACAATAAGGTGGGAAATTGGCTACCAAAAGACTAAACATGAAACTTTAGTTCCTTTTCCTCTTCAGGGCAGAAGAGGCATCATCCTCATCCTCCATGTCTTCAATCCTCCTCTTGGCTGAAACAAAAAGGGAAGAGAGCTCCACTGGGTGAGTTGCATCCACCCCCAATCTTTCAATCTGCCTGACTATTCATCTACCAGAATGGATGGAATGAAAAGAGTTCTCAGGCAATGAGTTATTCTCACCAAGAGAATTATCATCTTCGTCTTCAATACAAAAAGTACCAGTATCATCTTCATTATAACAGAAATCAGCTAGGGTAGGGACCTCAGGGGAAGTTAGAGCAAGAAACTTATTCTCATCAAACAGGTCTGAAGCATGTAACACTTGAATAGCAGAAGGAGCCTTAGAAGGGGAGACAGGCCCAGTGTCATCTCCAATCTTCCCCATGAGAGGAACAGGAGGAGGAGATACTCGAGTAAAGAGAGGCACAACTTCATCATCAGAGGAGTCATCAGAACAAAGGGACTGAGCGACAATCATTTTACCCTTACCCTTACCTTGGACAGTAGTAGCTACAGAAGAAGACTTGTTTGCAGGCTTATGAACATCATTAAGTATAACCCCTTTAGCAGAGGGGGTAAGGATAAGACCATAATCGAGGGACTAAGCTAAAAGACTTTTTGGAAACGACTTAGCAACAGGGGACTTGGAAAGGTACTTGGGATTTACATGCACCGCGTTAGCTTGCTCAGCTGTGGTAGCATGATCAGCTTGCCCAGTTGCCTTAGCAAGATTGTCATAAAGGGTTTTCTGTTTAGGATTCTTGAGAAGTTGGATTGTAATTTCCTTTTTAGGAGAATTAAGGAGGGAACATGCATCAATAACATGCTCAGATTCACCACAAAATGAACAACCAGAGGAGAAATCCTCATACCTGATCACATAACCATGAATCAAATCAGCAATTCTACTTACCTCATCAAATTGTAAAGGACCTTGAATATTAACTCTAACACATGCTTTGTCAAAACGAATTTTGTTCTTAAAAGAGACCTTTGGTCAATCTTAACAAGAACACCAATATCATTGGAACCTAGAAGATTCGCAAAGGAGTCAAAATTAAGCAACTCAGTTGGGAGTCTAGGAATCCTGACCCATAAATCCACCCATTTTATATCTTTTGAATAGGGATCAAAGAAGGGTTTTCATGGGGAAAGGACAAAAATATCTCCCTGAATGTGCCAAGGTCTTTCACTCCACACAAGAGAAAGATCCTGAGAGTTTGCGAAATGCAACAAAATCCAACCATTACCCATTTTCATATAATTAACCTCACCCTTGCTAATTTTACAATCTGCCTTTGTCCATGCAATAATAGTGCGCAAGTCCAAATGACCAGATAGCATTTTGCCAAAGAGGCAAATCTTATATAGCTCTAAGATATCTTTTTGCACTTGGGGTAATGTGTCTAAAACAACAGCTTTAGGGAATACGGGGGTAGGGGGATGTTTTTTAGGACACCCTTCATCAGAGGGGATAAGGGGAATAAGAGATGAAGTCTCACTTTGAATATTAGGGTTTGGGTTGGATAATAGGGCATCTTTAAAATTACCAGAATTATTCATCTTATATGAAAACAAACTTGCAGAGAAATTAATAACTAACAACCAGGAATGAGAAAAAGGAGAGAAGTGAGAATGAAAATGAATATATTTCACCTGAGTATCCCTTTTATAGGGATAATGGACTTGAAGACATAATTGGACTAAGAAATTATTCAAGCCCGCCAAAGGAATGAACAATTCCATCACATTAAATGCTACATCAAGGAGAGCAGATGACACTAGTAGAACAAATGCTATTTGCTGCGGTTAAAAAGTGCCCTATTGCTGCGGTTTTGGGCGCGCAGCAATTAAGGGGGCAGTAACAGGTATTAATTATATTGCTGCGGTTTAAAACCGCAGCAATATCGACAAATATTGCTGCGGTTTTTACGCCAAATCGCATCAATATATTTATTCTATATCAGATTTAGAAAGCATATTGCTGCGGTTTTCCCTAAAAACCGCAGCAATAGGGTCTGTACAGGTAAAAAAAAAAAAAAAATTTATTGCATTTTGCCATCAAATTTGAAAGACAAAAAGGTTAAAAGCAAATAAAACAACACTTATTGAAACTACTAACAAAAAATTGTTATACAAAATTCAAAGACATAAAAAATTCAAATTGAAATATATTATTACAATATATTTAAGGCAGAATATAAAAAACCAAAATTATAGTAACTAAAAGAACAACAAAAATATTTAAGGCAAATTATAAAAAACCAAAATCATACAACTCAAAAGTAGTATTTTGGTACACAAATAATTACTAAAATATTATAAAACAATTACAAAAATTGCGCCTCCCCCACTGAAGCTTGTGATGGCGAAAGGGCGAGACACGAGCGGCTGGACGAAATAATCAACAAACGAAAAAAATCTATCTAAAACAATAATAAAAAAAAACCAGATCTGAAATAATAAGAAAAACGACAAAATACACAAATTAAATCTGAAAAAATCGAAATGAAAATCTTCGATAGGAAAAGGAAGAAGTCTTCGACTCTTCATGAAATCGCGTGATGATGACAGAACCGCCAACGAAGAGTAGAGAGGAGAGATGACAAAACGCAAATGAGCCTCTTCCCTCTCGCCAATTGAACAACTCACGAACGAGATGCCGCCGGTCTGATTTCAACAAACGAGCGAACAGCAGGATTTTGGGCTTTAAGTTTCAACGGCCGATGACAAATGAACGAAAAGGAAGAGGAGAGGGAGATTTTTGCGGGATGACGACCAGAATTCTACACGAGAGAGAGAGGGGGGGAAATTCTGGGAGTGAGATGTGAGGGAGGGAAGAGAGAGAAGGGCTGGGAGCTTAGTGTTTACAGAGAGAAGGGGAAATTTGAGAGGAGAGAGGCGCCCCAGTTAATTTATATCTAGGGTTTACATGAGAGAGAGGGAGATGTGATAGGGGGAAAGGCGCCCCACTCAAAGATTTTTACGGTTTCATTTTTTTTATAGATATATTGGTGCGGTTTCTACATAGGACCGCAGCAATTTATTTAAAAAATATTTTTTTAATATATTATAGCGATCCAACGTGGAAAACCGCAGCAATATTTGATGTTCAGGGCCCCACATTACTTTTAAAAAGTGTCCGTTAGACAATATTGCTGCGGTTTTGGGCGGGAACCGCAGCAATATTGTCAATTTCTATTTTTTCTTTTCTTTTTGCGTGTTATATTGTTGTGTATAGGTAAAACCGCAGCAATATCACCGCAGCAAATAGCATTTATTCTACTAGTGTGATAATTACCAACCCGTGCATGCTTTACCAGCAACACAATCAATAAATTCGGCCAAATCGCAAAGTAACCAACTAATTTCACTCTAGACTGACTTAAAACTCCCTTGCCACAGAGAGAACACTCACTCACCATTAATGCTTGAGCAAAAGTAAACCCTAAAAAACCAGTTGGCTTGTACTTAATAGGAGGGAACACGAAACCCATTACCCAATTCAATTTACATTGGGAAGCTTTATGGACAAATTCAGACTGGAATCCCAAAAAATTAACATAACTTAGAGTGAATAAAGGGAATTGTAATGATTTCTCGCTATTATAGCCATAACACGAGATTTTCAATTGAATTGGGGGAAAGAAGCCTCCTGCAAAGCTACAACCTGCAGAGAGCCATGACATTGAATGAACAAGAGTAAAGATCTTGCAACAGCTTTTCGGAGAGATTTAAGGCTAAAAGGAGTTGTAATCAAAGAAGAAGAGGCCTAAATTGATTTGGGGGAAATATTAGGGTTAGGGGGATGTGAATCGCATTCTTAGGTTTCTATTTTGCCTAGAGTTTCTCTTTCTAAAACTTTCTCTCTCATCTCTTAAGCCTTGGTTATTTATGTTTTTGGCTTATTAGTGTATTAGTATTGTTTATAGAACCCAATATGTAAACTATGTCACTTGTCAGGTTGGAGTATAATTATATTGACTTACCATGTCCGTGTAATGTAGGTAATATCTTGTATATTTTTTTTTTGTTTTAATACTTTTAGATCATTAGAAAAAGCATTATAGGGAGTTGTAATCTTCCACATGTCAATTTAGTCCAAAGCTAGTAGGAATGGCTTTTTGATAGACTTGGAGTAGGTTTGCTTTTCATTTTAGTTTTCCAAATACGTTGAGATGTGGTTAGAATCCTTCTCCTAGCCGTTATCAAAAAAATAGAAACAAAGAGATGCTATAAAATATATATTTTTTGTTTTAAGCCTGGTAGTAAATAAGTAAAACCATTACAAATAAATTTAGGAAATTTGGGGTTAAGAGTTTGAATTTGTTGACTTCTATTATTTACATATATTTTCTTCATATATGACATTAATTTAAAACAAGGCATATTTTCTATCATATATACACTACTTTACAAGTTATGATATGTTTTATTTTATTTGTTTATTTATTAACATAAAGTTTAAATGGCAGGGATCTGAATGGAACGGAAAATACTGGGTGACCAAGTTAAGGTCGTCTGTTCAAACGTTCCTTCTGGAAGCAAACAAATTGTTCTATCTGTCAATGTTCACATGAGGAGATTGGGTATATGCAAGGAAGATGCTTGACATACTTAATCCTAAGGGGATGTATTTTGCACATTCGCAAGTGCTTACGAGAGAAGATTATGTGACACCATTAAAAAAAGGGATAGATCTTGAATTGCCGCATGAAAGGGTTCTTTTAATAGTTGATAAAACAAAAGATGATTGGGACAATGATACTAAAAGTGTGATTGAAATACAATCATACGCCTCTTTTAATGAAATATCATCATATAACAAGTCTTTGTCGAGGCGGTGGATAGATGAAAGTGAAAAGTACGGAGAATTAGCGGGACTCTTGAGGAACTTAAAGAAGATTCATGCTGAGTTCTACCGTGGGAACAAGGAAGGACAATATCATGAATATCGAGACGTAAAGGAAGCAATTGTAGAAGTAGAGAGACAATCTGAAGCGAGGTTTGAGTTTATTGATGAACTGAAAGCCAAAGTTCGAATGTAGTTAGAACTATATAATTGGGGTTGTAAATAAAAAGATTTGAAAAGAGTATCTAAATTAGTTGTTACTCTCCTAGGATACAATAGAAATCGTTAATTTAGTTTATTTATAATTTCTTTTATGATTAAGTAATCTATCTTCGATAACAGATAAGTAAAACATTTATTAGCTAAGTTTTGTTTTGGTAAGTAAAATCTTGAGTGATAGTACAATGTTTTTTAAAATTTGGCATTAAATTTTATCTAATTCAATGCTATTAATGATCTATAAATAAAACTATTTCATTCTCCCGTAAATTTATAACACGACATAGTTCTTTTTTTTTTCTTTGAGCCAATTCAATAAAAATCAATATCATTTACATCATATCCTACCACGAACATAAAGTTTAACACTAAATCGGCAATCATTGTATGCATTACAAATAGACTTGATTTGTTTCAGAAGATCAATTTTATTACATCTCATCAATGATTCATCAGATAGAGAACCATAAGAGGATGAACAACAATACAATTTAATATTACAAATACATTATTTATGAAACTCAAAATAGCCATTTAATAAAGCTATTTATCCTGAACAAGGAGGATCATATTCACAAACTACAAAAGGCCAACCAGCCCCACAAAGTATAGTAGCACATCCAATATATTTACTCTCCTTACAAACCACTTGTTTGTATTGCTTACACTCCTTTCCATTCTTACACACATTTGATTGTTGATCATAGTTTTCCTTCTGCTGCACCCACTGGCTCACAGCATCGGTGATCCTAAATGCCCCGTATCCCCCTGCCGTGTTCTCGCTGTATGGTCCACCTGACTTCATTGTGTTATCGCATTTTTCCTTGACTTTATCGGCAAACTGTTGGGCGAATGCCGCTAAGGTTTGGTTCCATGCAAGCGGAGCAACCCCAACTTGAGCACGGGCCGTGTTGTGAGCTTCTAAGAACTGTTTTTGGTCATCTTCAGCATGTGATTTCAGAACACTTGGGGCTAAAATGATACACAAAAAACAAATTAATAGTTTCATTTTGATTGACAAAACAATTGAGGAAGTTGTGGAATGTTTGGAGAATTTCAAGAGGATTATATGTGAATGACCTGATGACTATTAATAGAGTTAAAGTTTAATTTAGTCATGTCTTTTTATATCGTTTTAATTTGTTGTCTCTGAAATTTAAAATTTTCATGGTTGTTAGTTATGCAAATAAAGCTTAAGTTTTGTTGGTCAAATTGGAAATTCAAATAAACTGCTTCTAAACCTACCACGTAAATAAAAGTTAAAGAGTTTAGGGACTTTGCCTCCCTCTATCACCAATATATATATATATATATATATATATATATATATATATATATATATATATATATATATATATATATATATATATATATATATATATATATATATACATGTCTTAATTATTTCAATTTGAAATTATGTATACAACTACACACAAAAGATAATTCCTTTCTAAATTAATCTATACAAATATATTAAAAGTCGTGCGTCAACAAGAAATTGTGTCACGTGACGCTCTCCCTAGGGAGTTTTAGTTCATGTACTCCATATATACAATAAAAAAAATTTAGAAATTGCAGTGTATAGGGGTTTGATCCCGAGACCTCAAGTACATATACTAGAGTCTTAACCGCTAGACTAAGTTTTATTTAGTGTTATTATCATAAAGTGTTCTTTTAACAAATGAATTTTTTATTTCTTATCCGATACATATCCCGGACCTAATAACTAGTTAGGATTTTAAAAGGTGTTTTTTACAATATTCCCACCGACATCTCCCCGCTATTTCTTCCTCAAATATGCTTATTTGCTTACATGTTCTACGTTCCAATATGATACAAAATCTGAGGTGCATATTACAATAACTTTTTATTTGAATCATATTAAAAGATATAGTACTACATCACAAAAAATCACACGTATACAAGCGGAGAGTTAAGAATATCAGTCTAGATAGTCACACGTAAATAATCAGACTTACTTTTTTTTTCCAGTATTCCGTACTAAACGTAAGTAATTCAGAGCGTTTATTAAGTAGCAAATCTTGTTTTTCCAGAAGATAAGTATGAATGGGGGAGTTAAGAATATCTGCTTGGATATGTTTTAACTGGTCATCAACCTTTCGAAGCTGGCGAAACACATTCCCAAATTGGTATTTGTTCCACTCCTTGGAATTAGCTTTTAGTAATTTGTACTTTTTTACAAGTCTAAACATGTGTGAACCAACAAAGTGTCTACACCATTTTTTCTTGACTAGAGTGTCATAATCCTTCCTAAGACACCACATTTTTTTAAATCTAAACGGGGGGGCTTTATTATTAGAGGTTAGGAGATACTTTAGCACAATTTGGCAGTGGTCCGAAGATATAATTTAGTATGATGTAACTTTGCCTGAGGGAACATCGCAATCCAGGAAGTGGATGCTATACCCGGATCCAATCTTTCATAGATATTGTTCAACCCAGATTTCTTTTTTCGCCAAGTAAAACGTTGGCCAGAAAAGGTAATTTCAATACATGGGAGGTGACTTAACAGATAATTCATCGTAGCAAATCTAGCCGAAAGAATAGGTGCCCCCCCTTCTTATCATTTATGTTAGAGATTTCATTAAAATCACCAATTATAACAAAGGGGAGGGAAAATTAAAGAATATAATTAATTAATTCAAGCCAAAATTCTCCCTTAAACTCTTTTCTGGCAGGGGCAAAGACAAAAATAATTACATAATCTTCATAAGAAGCAGATAAATGTATTAAACAATAAATAAATCTAGAAGCTTTTAATAAGATAGATAGATCAAAAGGGTGTACATTGCATTTTTTCCACATTAGCCACAATCCACCAGAGAAGCCTATTGTTGGGATTACATCAAAAGCGTGGAAGCCACAATGCTTAATAACTGCCTGGGAGGGGGTGATTGCGTTTTAACTTCGCATAGCATTAATTTTTTGACATTCTGATGCAGAAAAAGTCCCTCGTTTCCTCTAGGGCATTTTTCCTAGCACAACCACGAATATTCCAACATGCAATATACATTATTTACTAATACAATAAGGTGGGAAATTGGCTACCAAAAGACTAAACATGAAACTTTAGTTCTTTTTCCTCTTCAGGGCACAAGAGGCATCATCCTCATCCTCCATGTCTTCAATCCTCCTCTTGGCTGAAACAGAAAGGGAAGAGAGCTCCACTGGGTGAGATGCATCCACCCCGAATCTTTCAATCTGCCTGACTATTGATCTACCAGAATGGATGGAATGAAAAGAGTTCTCAGGCAGTGAGTTATTCTCACCAAGAGAATTATCATCTTGGTCTTCAATACAGAAAATACCAGTATCATCTTCATTATAACAGAAATCAGCTAGAGTAGGGACCTCAGGGGAAGTTAGAGCAAGAAACTTATTCTCATCAAACAGGTCTGAAGCACATAACACTTGAATAGCAGAAGGTGCCTTAGGAGGGGAGGCAGGCCCAATGTCACCTCCAATCATCCCCATGTGAGGAACAGGAGGAGGAGAGACTCGAGTAAAGAGGGGCACAGCCTCATCATCAGAGGAGTCATCAGAACAAAGGGACTGAGCAACAATCATTTTCCCTTACCCTTACCTTGGCCAGTAGTAGCTATAGAAGAAGACTTTTATCAGGCTTATGAACATCATTAATTATAACTCCATTAGTAGAGGAGGTAAGGAGAAGACCAGAATCAAGGGACTGAGCTAAAAGACTTTTTGGAAACGACTTAGCAACAGGGGACTTGGAACGGTACTTAGGCTTTACATGCACCGCATTAGCTTGCTCAGTTGTGGTAGCATGACCAGCTTGCCTAGATGCCTTAGCAAGAGTGTCATAAAGGGTTTTCGTTTTAGGATTCTTGAGAAGTTG
The DNA here is from genome assembly GCF_026745355.1 of Beta vulgaris subsp. vulgaris. Taxonomy (NCBI): domain Eukaryota; kingdom Viridiplantae; phylum Streptophyta; class Magnoliopsida; order Caryophyllales; family Amaranthaceae; genus Beta; species Beta vulgaris. The sequence continues at coordinate 28,063,798 of NC_079207.1, read as the reverse complement.
GATTATAATTTCCTTTTAGGAGAGTTAAGGAGGGGACATGCATCAATAACATACTCAGATTCACCACGAAATGAACAACCAGAGGAGAAATCCTCATACCAGATCACCTAACCATGAATCAAATCACCAATTCTACTTACCTCAGCAAATTATAAAGGACCTTGAATATCAACTCTAACACATGCTTTGGCAAAACGAATTTTGTTTCTTAAAAGAGACCTTTGGTCAATCTTAAAAAGAGCACCAATATCATTGGAACCTAGAAGATTCGCAAAGGAGTCAAAATTAAGCAACTCAGTTGGGAGTCTAGGAATCCTGATCCATGAATCGACCCATTTGATATCTTCTATATAGGGATCAGAGAAGGGTTTCCATGGGGAAAGGACAAAAAGATCTCCCTAAATGTGCCAAGGTCTTTCACTCCACACAAGAGAAAGACCCTGAGGGTTTGCAAAACGCAACAAATCCAACCATTACCCATTTGCATATAATTAACCTCACCCCTGATAGTTTTCCAATCTGCCTTTGTCTTGCAATAATAGTGCGCAAGTCAAAATGACTAGATAGCATTTTGCAAAGAGGCAAGTCTTAGACAGCTCTAAGATATCATTTTGCACTTGGGGTAATGTGTCTTAAACAACAGCTTCAGGGAATGAGGGGGTTGGGGGATCTTTTTTAGGACACCCTTCATCAGAGGGGATAAGGGGAATAAGAGATGGAGTCTCACTGTGAACATTAGGGTTAGGGTTGGATAATATGGCATCTTTAAAATTACCAGAATTATTCATCTTAAATGAAAACAAACTTGCAGAGAAATTAATAACTAACAACCAGGAATGAAAAAAAGGAGAGAAGTGAGAATGAATAGATTTCACCTGAGTATCCCTTTTATAGGGATAATGGACTTGAAGACAAAATTGGACTAAGAAATTACTCGAGCCTGCCAAAGGAATGAGTAATTCCATCGCATTAAATGCTACATCAGGGGAGAGCAGATGATAATTACCAACCCGCGCATGCTTTACCAGCAACACACACAATAAATCCGGCCAAATCGCAAAGTAACCAACTAATTTCACTCTTGACTGACTTAAAACTCCCTTGCCACATAGAGAACACTCACTCACCATTAATGCTTGAGCAAAAGTAAACCCTAAAAAACCAGTTGGCTTGTACTTAATAAGAGGGAACACGAAACCCTTTACCCAATTCAATTTACTTTGGGAAGCTTTATGGACAAATTCACACTGGAAACCCAAAAAATTAACGTAACTTAGAGTAATTAAAGGGAATTGTGATTATTTCTCGCTATTAAGCCATAACACGAAATTTCAATTGAATTGGGGAAAGGACCTCCTACAAAGCTACAACCTACAGAGAGGCTATGACATTGAATGAGCAAGAGTAAAGATATTGCAGCAGCTTTTCGGAGAGATTTAAGGCTAAAAGGAGCTGTAATCAAAGAAGAAGAGGCCGAAATTGATTTCGGGGAAATGTTAAGGTTAGGGGGATGTGAATCGCATTCTTAGGTTTCTATTTTTCCTAGAGTTTCTCTTCCTAAAAGTTTCTCTCTCATCTCTTAAGCCTTGGTATTTATGTTTTTGGCTTTATTAGTGTATTAGTATTGTTTATAGAACCCGTATGTAAACAATGTCACTTGTCAGGTTGGAGTATAATTATGTTGACTTACCATGTCCGTGTAATGTAGGTAATATCTTGTATTTTTTTTTTTTTTTTTAATACTTTTAGATCATAAGAAAAAGCATTATACTGAGTTGTAATCTTTCACATGTCAATTTAGTACAAAGTTAGTAGGAGTGGCTTTTTGATAGACTAGGAGTAGTTTACTTTTCATTTTAGTTTTCAATACATTGAGATGTGTTAGAATCCTTCTCCTCGCCGTTATTAAAAAAAAAAAAACAAAGAGATGCTATAAAATATATATTTTTTGTTCTAAGGCTGGTAGTAAACAAGTAAAACCATTACAAATAACTTTAGGAAATTTGGTGTTAAGAGTTTGAATTTGTTGACTTCTATTATTTACATATATTTTCTTCATCATAACGACATTAATTTAAAAGAAGGCATATTTTCTATCATATATACACTACTTTGCAAGTTATGATATGTTTTATTTTATTTGTTTATTTATTAACATAAAGTTTAAATGGCAGGGATTTGAATGGAACAGAAAATACTGGGTGACCAAGTTAAGGTCGTATGTTCAAACGTTCCTTCTGGAAGCAAACAAATTGTTCGATCTGTCAATGTTCACACGAGGAGATTGGGTATATGCAAGGAAGATGCTTGACATACTTGATCATAAGGGGATGTATTTTGCACATTCGCAAGTGCTTACAAGAGAAGATTGTGTGACACCATTAAAAAAAGGGCTAGATCTTGAATTGTCACATGAAAGGATTCTTTTAATAGTTGATAAAACAAAAGATGATTGGGACAATGATACTAAAAGTGTGATTAAAATACAATCACACGCCTCTTTTGATGACATATCATTATATAACAAGTCTTTGTCGAGGCGTTGGCTAGATGAAAGTGAAAAGTACGGAGAATTAGTGAGACTCTTGAGAAACTTAAAGAGGATTCATGCTGAATTCTACCGCGGGGACAAGGAAGGACAATATCATGAATGTCGAGACGTAAAGGAAGCAATTGCAGAAGTAGAGAGACAATTTGAAGCGAGGTTTGAGTTTAGTGATGAACTGAAAGCCAAAGTTCGAATGTAGTTAGAAACTATACAATTAATGTTGTAAATAAAAAGATTTTGACAAGAGTATTTTAAATTTGTTTTTCTTTATTTTACTTCTAAATTAGTTGTTACTCTCCGCTAGATAATAGTAAATCTTCAATATAATTTAGTTTATTTATAATTTCTTTTATGGTTAAGTATCTATCTTGGATAAAAGATAAGTAAAACATTTATTAGCTAAGTTTTGTTTTGGTAAGTAAAATCTTGAGTGATAGTACAGTATTTTTTAAAATTTGCATAAAATTTATCTAATTCAATGCTATTAATGATCTATAAAAAAACTATTTCATTGTCCCGTAAATTTATAATACGACATAGTTCTTTTTTTTTCTTCGAGCCAATTCAATAAAAATCAATCATTTACATCATATCCTACCACAAACATAAAGTTTAACACTAAATCGGCAATCATTGTATGCATTACAAATGGACTTGATTTGTTTCAGAAGATCAATTTTATTACATCTCATCAACGATTCATCAGATAGAGAACCATAAGAGGATGAACAACAATACAATTTAATATTACAAATACATTATTTAATGAAACTCAAAATAGCCATTTAATAAAGCTATTTATCCTGAACAAGGAGGTCATATTCACAAACTACAAAAGGCAACAGCCCACAAAGTATAGTAGCACATCCAAAATTTTACTCTCCTTACAACCACTTGTTTGTATTGCTTACACTCCTTTCCATTCTTACACACATTTGATTGTTGATCATAGTTTTCCTTCTGCTGCACCACTGGCTCACAGCATCGGTGATCCTAAATGCCCGTATCCCCTGCGTGTTCTCGCGTATGGTCCACTGACTTCATTGTGTTATCGCATTTTCCTTGACTTTATCGGCAAACTGTTGCGCGAATGCGCTAAGTTTGGTTCATGCAAGCGGAGCAACCCCAACTTGAGCACGGGCCGTGTTGTGAGCTTCTAAGAACTGTTTTTGTCATCTTCAGCATGTGATTTCAGAAAACTTGGGGCTAAAATGATACACAAAAAACAAATTAATAGTTTCATTTTGATTGACAAAACAATTGAGGAAGTTGTGGAATGTTTGGAGAATTTCAAGGGGATTATATGGATGACCTGAATGACTATTAATAGAGTTAAAGTTTATTTAGTCATGTCTTTTTATATCGTTTTTAATTTGTTGTCTCTGAAATTTAAATTTTCATGGTGTTTAGTTATGCAAATAAAGCTTAAGTTTTGTTGGTCAATTCAAATTCAAATAACTGCTTCTAAACCTACCACGTAAATAAAAGTTAAAGAGTTTAGGGACTTTGCCTCCCTCTATCACCAATATATATATATATATATATACATGTCCTAATTATTTCAATTTGAAATTATGTATACAACTACACACAAAAGATAATTCCTTTCTAAATTAATCTATACATAATATTAAAGTCGTGGTCAACAAGAAATTGTGTCACGTGACGCTCCCTAGGGAGTTTTAGTTCATGTACTCCATATATATCATAAAAAATTTAGAAATTGCAGTGTAATAGGGTTTGATCCCGAGACCTCAAGTACATAACTAGAGTCTTAACCGCTAGACTAAGTTTTATTTAGTGTTATTATCATAAAGTGTTCTTTTAACAAATGAATTTTTTATTTCTATCCGATACATATCCGGACCTAATAATAGTTAGGATTTTAAAGGTGTTTTTGACAATATTCCACCGACATCTCCCGCTATTTCTTCCTCAATATGCTTATTTGCTTACATGTTCTACGTTCCAATATGATACAAAATCTGAGGTGCATATTACAATAATTTTTTTGAATCATATTAAAGATATAGTACTACATCACAAAAATCACACGTATACAAGCGGAGAGTTAAGAATATCAGCCTAGTAGTCACACGAAATAATCAGACTTACTTTTTTTTCCAGTATTCGTACTAAACGTAAGTAATTCAGAGCGTTTATTAAGTAGCAAAATCTGTTTTTCCAGAAGATAATATGAATGGGGAGTTAAGAATATCTGCTTGATATGTTTTAACTGGTATAACCTTTCGAAGCTGGGAAACACATTCCAAATTGGTATTTGTTCCACTCCTTGGAATTAGCTTTTAGTAATTTGTACTTTTTTACAAGTCTAAACATGTGTGAACCAACAAAGTGACTACACCATGTTTTCTTGACTAGACTGTCATAATCCTTCCTAAGGCACCACATTTTTTTCAAATCTAAACGGGGGGGCTTTATTATTAGAGGTTAGGAGATACTTAGCACAATTTGGCAGTGGTCCGAAGATATAATTTAGTATGATGTACTTTGCCTGAGGAACATCGCAATCCAGGAAGTGGATCTATACCGATCAATCTTCATAGATATGTTCAACCCAGATTTCTTTTTTCGCCAAGTAAAAACGTGGCCAGAAAAGGTAATTTCAATACATGAGAGGTAATTAACAGATAATTCATCGTAGCAAATCTAGCCGAAAGAATAGGTGCCCCCTTCTTATCATTTATGTTAGAGATTTCATTAAAATCACCAATTATAAAAAGGGGAGGGAAAATTAAAGAATTAATTAATTAATTCAAGCCAAAATTCTCCCTTAAACTCTTTCTGGCAGGGGCAAAGACAAAAATAATTACATAATCTTCATAAGAAGCAGAAAATGTATAAACAATAAATAATCTAGAAGCTTTTAATAAGAGATAGATCAAAAGGGTGTTAATTGCATTTTTTCCACATTAGCCACAATCCACCAGAGAACCTATTGTTGGATTACATCAAAAAGCGTGGAAGCCACAATGCTTAATACTGCTGGAGGGGGCGATTGCGTTTTAACTTCGCATAGCATTAATATGTTTGACATTCTGATGCAGAAAAAAGTCCTCGTTCCTCAGGGCATTTTTTCCTACACAACCACGAATATTCCAACAGCAAATATACATTATTTACTAATACAATAAGGTGGGAAATTGGCTACCAAAAGACTAAACATGAAACTTTAGTTCCTTTTCCTCTTCAGGGCACAAGAGGCATCATCCTCATCCTCCATGTCTTCAATCCTCCTCTTGGCTGAAACAGAAAGGGAAGAGAGCTCCACTGGGTGAGATGCATCCACCCCGAATCTTTCAATTGGCCTGACTATTGATCTACCAGAATGGATGGAATGAAAAGAGTTCTCAGGCAGTGAGTTATTCTCACCAAGAGAATTATCATCTTGGTCTTCAATACAGAAAATACCAGTATCATCTTCATTATAACAGAAATCAGCTAGAGTAGGGACCTCAGGGGAAGTTAGAGCAAGAAACTTATTCTCATCAAACAGGTCTGAAGCACATAACACTTGAATAGCAAAAGGAGCCTTAGGAGGGGAGACAGGCCCAATGTCACCTCCAATCTTCCCCATGAGAGGAACAGGAGGAGGAGAGACTCGAGTAAAGAGGGGCACAGCCTCATCATCAGAGGAGTCATCAGAACAAAGGGACTGAGCAACAATCATTTTACCCTTACCCTTACCTTGGCCAGTAGTAGCTATAGAAGAAGACTTGTTATCAGGCTTATGAACATCATTAATTATAACTCCATTAGTAGAGGAGGTAAGGAGAAGACCAGAATCAAGGGACTGAGCTAAAAGACTTTTTGGAAACGACTTAGCAACAGGGGACTTGGAACGGTACTTAGGCTTTACATGCACCGCATTAGCTTGCTCAGTTGTGGTAGCATGACCAGCTTGCCTAGATGCCTTAGCAAGAGTGTCATAAAGGGTTTTCTGTTTAGGATTCTTGAGAAGTTGGATTGTAATTTCCTTTTTAGGAGAGTTAAGGAGGGGACATGCATCAATAACATACTCAGATTCACCACGAAATGAACAACCAGAGGAGAAATCCTCATACCAGATCACATAACCATGAATCAAATCACCAATTCTACTTACCTCAGCAAATTATAAAGGACCTTGAATATCAACTCTAACACATGCTTTCGCAAAACGAATTTTGTTTCTTAAAAGAGACCTTTGGTCAATCTTAAAAAGAGCACCAATATCATTGGAACCTAGAAGATTCGCAAAGGAGTCAAAATTAAGCAACTCAGTTGGGAGTCTAGGAATCCTGATCCATGAATCGACCCATTTGATATCTTCTATATAGGGATCAGAGAAGGGTTTTCATGGGGAAAGGACAAAAAGATCTCCCTGAATGTGCCAAGGTCTTTCACTCCACACAAGAGAAAGACCCTGAGGGTTTGCAAAACGCAACAAAATCCAACCATTACCCATTTGCATATAATTAACCTCACCCCTGATAGTTTTCCAATCTGCCTTTGTCCTTGCAATAATAGTGCGCAAGTCAAAATGACTAGATAGCATTTTGCCAAAGAGGCAAGTCTTAGACAGCTCTAAGATATCATGTTGCACTTGGGGTAATGTGTCTTAAACAACAGCTTCAGGGAATGAGGGGGTTGGGGGATCTTTTTTAGGACACCCTTCATCAGAGGGGATAAGCGGAATAAGAGATGGAGTCTCACTGTGAACATTAGGGTTGGGGTTGGATAATAGGGCATCTTTAAAATTACCAGAATTATTCATCTTAAATGAAAACAAACTTGCAGAGAAATTAATAACTAACAACCAGGAATGAAAAAAAGGAGAGAAGTGAGAATGAATAGATTTCACCTGAGTATCCCTTTTATAGGGATAATGGACTTGAAGACAAAATTGGACTAAGAAATTACTCGAGCTTGCCAAAGGAATGAGCAATTCCATCGCATTAAATTCTACATCAGGGGAGAGCAGATGATAATTACCAACCCGTGCATGCTTTACCAGCAACACACACAATAAATCCGGCCAAATCGCAAAGTAACCAACTAATTTCACTCTTGACTGACTTAAAACTCCCTTGCCACATAGAGAACACTCACTCACCATTAATGCTTGAGCAAAAGTAAACCCTAAAAAACCAGTTGGCTTGTACTTAATAGGAGGGAACACGAAACCCTTTACCCAATTCAATTTACTTTGGGAAGCTTTATGGACAAATTCACACTGGAAACCCAAAAAATTAACGTAACTTAGAGTAATTCAAGGGAATTGTGATGATTTCTCGCTATTATAGCCATAACACGAGATTTTCAATTGAATTGGGGGAAAGGAGCCTCCTACAAAGCTACAACCTACAGAGAGGCTATGACATTGAATGAGCATGAGTAAAGATATTGCAGCAGCTTTTCGGAGAGATTTAAGGCTAAAAGGAGCTGTAATCAAAGAAGAAGAAGATGCCGAAATTGATTTCGGGGAAATGTTAAGGTTAGGTGTAATATCCCGGAAAATTTAAACTTGCTTAAATTAAATAATAATCATTAGTGGCTAAATTTTTTTTCATTTAATAATTAGTTATAATCGAATTTCGTTATTTTATGTCCAATGGATAATTAGTTCGTTAAAAATATGTATACATTATGTATGGTTAAGAGTTACAAATAAATAACAAATTAATTACTAAAGAAATTCATGACATAAAAAATAAAAGAAAAAAAAAGAGAAAAAAAAAAAAAAAAAAAAAAAAAAAGAAAAAGGAAAAGAAAAAGAAGAAATTGAAAGAAACAGAAAAACATTTTCTTCTCCTTCGACCCATTTCAGTTTTCTTTTCTCAAACAACCCACCCATGAATTTCTAACTCTAAAATGGATTATTCTTGCTCAATCAAACTCATATTCATATAAAATTCATTTCTCAACCAAAATCACCCAATAACCCATTTTTGATAATTCAATTCCATCAATTCATTTGGGCGGAAATTGAAACTCAACCATGGCTATAAATAGCCATGTTCATCTCCTCAAACCATTCACTCAAACCATTTGAGTTTTCGTCGGAAAACCGCCACCCAAACCACCCTCAAATTCCTCTGTTTTCGCAACTTTCTCTCTCCTCTGTTTTCGTTCAACCACCGCAGCACCACCACCCACCGCAGCACCACCACCCACCGCCACCGTCGCCACAACCGCTACCCCCTGATTCTGCGCGAAACAACAACCACCCACCGCGGCGCCAACCCAGCCGTATTTCTTCTCTCTCTCGCTCAGCTCCTCCTCTCGCCCAGTTCTTTCTCTCTCCTCTGCTTGCTGCGCGCACCGCCAGACCGCTGCTACAGCACCGACGAACCCGAGCCCAAATTCGCCGGAGTTTCGCGCCTTCCGCCGCTGTCGCCGGAGCCTCGTCCGTCCTCCCCTGCTCTCGGGTTCACGCTATTCGGTTGAAGCAGAGGTATGTTAAAAGTTAAAACATACCTCTCCCCTTTATATGTTGTGTTATATTTTGTTGGGCTTTAGAGTTTAATAGTTTGATAAATTATCTAGGCTGGAATAATTAACTCAGTAGATGAAATGGACTAAGGGAGAGAGTTTGATTCTTTAACTCACTTGGATATCAATATTGATGTTTAGTCAAATTATAATAAAACTCACCATAAAGTATAACCCTTGTAATTTGATTATATGAACTTGACTATTACTAATAAATAATGATTTGTTTTAATAATATATTTCATATAACTCTAACTAATATATCAACTAAAGAATAATGAAAGTTAAGTATAAATCACTTGTCAGATTCACGCAGGCACTTACATATATTACATGAATAAAATAGTTATATTACGAGGTCTATAATTACAAGTTATTAAGCTGAATCATGGGATTAATGGCTATTGGGGATCTTATGACTAATAAATGATTAAATAATAGAACATGGTGTGATAATAGTATTGAGTATACTTCGTACTTACTTATAATTATAATATATCAATTAAAGAGTAATAGTAAATAAGTATAGTTCACTTGTTAAATTTGTATATGTTAAGGTAGCAGATAATTATACACTAATTAAACTACAAGAACGAAAGAGTTCTATTACGAGTTTTATAAGTCATTAAGTATAATCATGAACCATAAGATTAATGACCATTGTTTAATTCATAAAATGACGAATTTGTTTAAATGTACCCTATGACTAATAGAATGAAGTTTTGAATTAAAGGTTAACAAAACTATAACGTTTTGAAATTCATAAAATATGAAAAGGTTATAATAAGACGTTTATATTCAGAAGTCGTGAATTATAGCTTAGACGCTAAGTTGTTAGGTGGAAAGGGCGCCTACGACCTTTTATCAACCACCAAAGACGTTAATATATATAACTCCTAAAATGGACACATGACGGAAATGGACCAGTAAACTCAGAATTTCGAATAAAATATTAATAAATCTTTTATTGGTCCGTGAATTGATTATTAGATTAAAAAGGAAGAGATATTACAACGCCTTTCCCTACGATCAAGGTTGTTAAGCAGGATTCCAGGTAACGTCTACTGCTAACACCTGCACTCCCCTTCCAACTACGTTTTATGATGCTTTTATATAATGTTTATGCTATGTTTTATATGGTGTGCGGGATATGAAATGTTTATTAAGTGATTTGATGACGTTATGAAATGACTATAATATGATTTCTGAAAACTACTCAAAAGAAACGAAACATGATAAATGAAAGTGAAAGATGGTGAATGGCAGTACTATGTTCTCTGGGCCGTGCACGTGTCATTCTGTTATCTGGCGGCAACGCCACCTTCTGATGGGGACAACGTCCTCGGTGGCACCCGCATTATGGCATTATATGCCACCTTCTGATGGGGGATGAATATCCTCGGTGGCTTTGCCTTCTGTTACGATGTATGGCATTATATGCCACCTTCTGATGGGGATAATATCCTCGGTGGCTTTGCCTTCTGTTATGATGTCTTGGCATTATATGCCACCTTCTGATGGGGAAATATCCTCGGTGGCTTTGCCTTCTTTACGATGTCTGGCATTATATGCCACCTTCTGATGGGGATGAATATCCTCGGTGGCTTTGCCTTCTGTTATGATCTATGATGTTATATGTCACCTTCTGATGGGGGATAAATATCCTCGGTGGCTTTGCCTTCTGTTATGATGTCTGGCATTATATGCCACCTTCTGATGGGGATAATATCCTCGGTGGCTTTGCCTTCTGTTACGATGTCTGGCATTATATGCCACCTTCTGATGGGGATGAATATCCTCGGTGGCTTTGCCTTCTGTTATGATCTATGATGTTATATGTCACCTTCTGATGGGGGATGAATATCCTCGGTGGCTATGCCTTCTCTGTACTCGCCAAAGTAACCAAAGAAAGTTTTCTGATAATGAAATGTGATAATGGAGATAATATGAACGGAAATGACTTTTAAATTCCTGATTCGAAGTGTATGTTTACGAAATGATTTTTACTATATTCTCTTCTCCCTGTTTGCAAATAAAATGAATTGAAATGAATTTACGTTGTTAGAGTAGTAGTTACTGAGCCTCGGCTCATGACGTTTTGTTTTTCTGTTTTAGGTATGCATATGAAGATGGGATGACGTAGCAGTGAGATTAAATTACGGACTATGACGGTTATGTAATCCAAGTTTATGATCACTAGATTTCGTAACTTAGCTATGCTTAAGCTATCTATATATATTTCTAGAATTACTACCACTATTATAGAGAGTTTAATTATATGAAAGAATGTTGCCTTGTACTTTCCTGTGTGGAGAGTACGGCAGTGACGCACCGACTAAGTTAGGAAGGTCTTCCGCTGCTAATCCTTGCAATTAATTAACATAATAGTGATGCTTAAAAGTCGGGGCGTTACATTAGGGGGATGTGAATCGCATTCTTAGGTTTCTATTTTTCCTAGAGTTTCTCTTCCTAAAAGTTTCTCTCTCATCTCTTAAGCCTTGGTATTTATGTTTTTGGCTTATTAGTGTATTAGTATTGTTTATAGAACCCGTATGTAAACAATGTCACTTGTCAGGTTGGAGTATAATTATGTTGACTTACCATGTCCGTGTAATGTAGGTAATATCTTGTATATTTTTTTTTTGTTTTAATACTTTTAGATCATAAGAAAAAGCATTATACTGAGTTGTAATCTTTCACATGTCAATTTAGTACAAAGTTAGTAGGAGTGGCTTTTTGATAGACTAGGAGTAGGTTTACTTTTCATTTTAGTTTTCAATACATTGAGATGTGGTTAGAATCCTTCTCCTCGCCATTATTAAAAAAAAAAAACAAAGAGATGCTATAAAATATATATTTTTTGTTCTAAGGCTGGTAGTAAACAAGTAAAACCATTACAAATAACTTTAGGAAATTTGGGGTTAAGAGTTTGAATTTGTTGACTTCTATTATTTACATATATTTTCTTCATAACGACATTAATTTAAAAGAAGGCATATTTTCTATCATATATACACTACTTTGCAAGTTATGATATGTTTTATTTCATTTGTTTATTTATTAACATAAAGTTTAAATGGCAGGGATTTGAATGGAACGGAAAATACTGGGTGACCAAGTTAAGGTCGTATGTTCAAACGTTCCTTCTGGAAGCAAACAAATTGTTCGATCTGTCAATGTTCACACGAGGAGATTGGGTATATGCAAGGAAGATGCTTGACATACTTGATCATAAGGGGATGTATTTTGCACATTCGCAAGTGCTTACAAGAGAAGATTGTGTGACACCATTAAAAAAGGGCTAGATCTTGAATTGTCACATGAAAGGATTCTTTTAATAGTTGATAAAACAAAAGATGATTGGGACAATGATACTAAAAGTGTGATTAAAATACAATCACACGCCTCTTTTGATGACATATTTATAAATAAAAGTCTTTGTCGAGGCGTTGGCTAGATGAAAGTGAAAAGTACGGAGAATTAGTGAGACTCTTGAGAAACTTAAAGAAGATTCATGCTGAATTCTACCGCGGGGACAAGGAAGGACAATATCATGAATGTCGAGGTGTAAAGGAAGCAATTGCAGAAGTAGAGAGACAATTTGAAGCGAGGTTTGAGTTTAGTGATGAACTGAAAGCCAAAGTTCGAATGTAGTTAGAACTATACAATTAATGTTGTAAATAAAAAGATTTGACAAGAGTATTTTAAATTTGTTTTTCTTTATTTTACTTCTAAATTAGTTGTTACTCTCCTAAGATAGAATAGTAAATCTTCAATATAATTTATTTTATTTATAATTTCTTTTATGGTTAAGTAATCTATCTTGGATAAAAGATAAGTAAAACATTTATTAGCTAAGTTTTGTTTTGGTAAGTAAAATCTTGAGTGATAGTACAGTATTTTTTAAAATTTGGCATAAAATTTTATCTAATTCAATGCTATTAATGATCTATAAAAAAAACTATTTCATTGTCCCGTAAATTTATAATACGACATAGTTCTTTTTTTTTCTTCGAGCCAATTCAATAAAAATCAATCATTTACATCATATCCTACCACAAACATAAAGTTTAACACTAAATCGCCAATCATTGTATGCATTACAAATGGACTTGATTTGTTTCAGAAGATCAATTTTATTACATCTCATCAATGATTCATCAGATAGAGAACCATAAGACAATGAACAACAATACAATTTAATATTACAAATACATTATTTATGAAACTCAAAATAGCCAATTAATAAAGCTATTTATCCTGAACAAGGAGGATCATATTCACAAACTACAAAAGGCCAACCAGCCCCACAAAGTATAGTAGCACATCCAATATATTTACTCTCCTTACAAACCACTTGTTTGTATTGCTTACACTCCTTTCCATTCTTACACACATTTGATTGTTGATCATAGTTTTCCTTCTGCTGCACCCACTGGCTCACAGCATCGATGATCCTAAATGCCCCGTATCCCCCCGCCGTGTTCTCGGCGTATGGTCCGCCTGACTTCATTGTGTTATCGCATTTTTCCTTGACTTTTATCGGCAAACTGTTGGGCGAATGCCGATAAGGTTTGGTTTCAGGCAAGCGGAGCAACCCCAACTTGAGCACGGGCCGTGTTGTGAGCTTCTAAGAACTGTTTTTGATCATCTTCAGCATGTGATTTCAGAAAACTTGGGGCTAAAATGATACACAAAAAACAAATCAATAGTTTCATTTTGATTGACAAAACAATTGAGGAAGTTGTGGGATGTTTGGAGAATTTCAAGAGGATTATATGTGATGACCTAATGACTATTAATAGGGTTAAAGTTTAATTTAGTCATGTCTTTTTATATCGTTTTAATTTGTTGTCTCTGAAATTTAAGATTTTCATGGATGTTAGTTATGCAAATAAAGCTTAAGTTTTGTTGGTCAAATTTGGAAATTCAAATAAAATGCTTCTAAACCTAACACGTAAACAAAAGTTAAAGAGTTTAGGGACTTTGCCTCCCTCTATCACCAATATATATATACTTGTCCTAATTATTTCAATTTGAAATTATGTATACAACTACACACAAAAGATAATTCCTTTCTAAATTAATCTATACAAATATATTAAAAGTCGTACGTCAACAAGAAATTGTGTCACATGATGCTCTCCCTAAGGAGTTTTAGTTCATGTACTCCATATACATTAAAAAAAATTCTGAAATTACATAATATAGGGGTTTGATCCCGAGACCTCAAGTACATATACTGAAGTCTTAACCATTAAACTAAATTTTATTTAGTGTTATTATCATAAAGTGTTCTATTAATAAATGAATTTTTTTTTCTTATCCAGTACATATCCCGGACCTAATAACTAGTTAGGATTTTAAATGGTGTTTTGACAATATTCCCACCAACATCTCCCTGCTATTTCTTCCTCAAATATGCTTATTTGCTTACATGTTCTACGTTCCAATATGATACAAAATCTGAGGTGCATATTGCAATAACTTTTTATTTGAATCACATTAAAAGATATAGTACTACACAAAAAATCACACGTATACAAGCAATGTAGACATTATGTGGATTTGTTTAGTACTTTGTCAAGATTTCAGCACCCGTCTTTGTAATCAAGATGGTATGCTCAAACTGCGCAGCAGGACTGCCATCATTTGTAACAGTAGTCCAGTTATCACCCCATGTAATACAATCAATGCTTCCCATCGTAAGAATTGGCTCTGCATTTAGAAAAGGGTGCCAGATGAAATTCATTGAGCAACATATTCAATTTTAAGTAACAATTTTTATAAAGCTGATCTAGAAAGAAGGGCAAACCGCTAACAACTCCTCTCATTACCCTCACATTGAGAGGGGATGTCTACTCTTTGACACGAGTGGATGATCTAGGGTGCTCTAGTAGAAATAAGCAAAAGGCTTGTTAGAGAAGCAGAAAAAAAAAAAAGGCAAACCGCTAACAACTTCTCTCGGTACCCTCACATTGAGAGTGGATGTCTACTCTTTGACACGAGTTTATCATCTCTACTAGAGCACCCTCTCAACTTTTCATCCACCTACCTAGACCTTGAAACTAAATTGCAAAGCATCCTTCAAATGAAATAGCCATCTAAATGGGTCCTCGCAATTTAGAAAATATGCACATTATAAAACATAAAAACAAAAGCATGCTTCAGCAAGTATATCTGCAAAAAACTCAACTACACAAGAATTTTTTTTTAATATTGAACCATATGGGACAGCATTACTAACATCAATGAATCAGACCTCATGATATGGGTGCATGGTGGGCGTGTGTTTCGTGTTTGTTTATGCTTGTTTGTATCACTAGCTGCATTACAGACTCCAGGTTTTAATTTTAATAATAATACTGAAGCTCTTACCAATTGTAAACGTTAGACCTTCGACCATTTCACCTGGACGCCTATTTCCTGTCAATATAATATACAGCAAAATTAGAGAGAACAATGAAGCATTGAAATTTGAAGCAGAAGACCTATTTTTAACTAGCCAAACTGATTGTGCATGTAAACATTTAGGCATAGAAGTTAACATTAAATTTCTCTTAATACTTTAGCAAAATATGCAAAGCGTTTCTTATTAGTAAATGAATGTGTGCACCTATGTTACAAGCACTTGGCAAGGCGTTTCCCCTTTGTTCAAAAATTATAGCAAGTTAATGGCCCAAATAACAAAGTCCAGATACTCACACCCAGAGCACCCATATTTGGATTTGGAGTGTTAAGTCTCTATTGGTACTTACGGTATCATGGTGACAAAGTTATCTTTGAAAAAAAAATTGTCTGAATAACAATTAACAATAACAAATTCATAATTCACACAGATTATCCCAAATTCATAAATCATAAGTCTCAAAAATATCAATCAATCAAAATTAGATGAAATAAATAGTAAGAATAAAAACAAAAGTCCAGCAAGCATTCCACCCCAATTTCAACCAAACTGAATCAAATCCCTCACACTATTCCAATTTTCGCCGCAATTAATACAACAATCTTCGATAAAAATCATTCATACAACAAAAGATATAAGTTACTAAAAGCAAACCATCACCTGAGAGTAAGGAAAATCATGCGGCTAACATCGTTGTCGGCGAAATCGGCAGTGGAAAAACTACTCTAATTCCTCATGTTTTCTCTTTTTTCTTTGTGGCTCAACTTCTTTTCTTCATCTCTCGATTAATTGTATGTAATTTTGATGATAATATGTGTTTTAATTTGTCTCATTTCACCAATTCCCCAATCTTCTTTCTCCTATCTCTTCTAAACCCCTGTCACTTTCCCTTCCCATTTTCTCGGCAATTTCAACCTCTTCCCAAATTAGAGCAGCTCCCAATAACCCAGATAATAACATCCCAAAAACCCAAAGCGCAGCGGTCGACCCAGGGGAGGAACATAGGGGGTGCGGGCGGAGGCCTTGGCACCCCCCACCCCCCCAACTTCAATGTTTTTTGAAAAATTAAGGTAAAATTTGGTGTATTTATTTCAAAAATAGGTAAAAATATTAAACAGGCCCCTCCTAATCTTTTGAACATTTTCCTATGGTCCCGCTGAAAAGAATTTTCCGGTTCTGCCCCAGGGTCGACCAAAAAATCTACTACTCTCTCTTAGAGCTGGCCATGGGCCGTGCTGGGCCTGACCACGGGCCAGGCCCGCGGGCTGAAGAGGAATACGGGCCGGGCCAGGCCCGTGGCCCATGAAACTCGTGCCGTGCCGGGCCGGGCTGAAATTATGGGAAACTTGTCCATGGCCCGGCCCGGCCCACGGGCCTGGCGGGCCGGGCTCGTGCTCACCGCGGGCTTGGTCCAAAAATCACAGTTTTTGAAAAAAAAAAAATTTGCAAGGCCCACGGGCTCGTGCCGGGCCCGGGCCGAAATCTAAAATCCCCAAACGTGCAAGGCCCACGGCCCATGTTACGGCCAGCGGGCCGGGCCGGGCCCATAGCGGGCTCGGGCCGGGCCGGGCCGAAAACGGGCCGGGCTCGGGCAGCCCACGGGCCAGCCCGGCCCATGGCCACCTTTACTCTCTCTCCTCATAAAACAGCTAAACTCATGTAAAAGATGTTTGTATTTTGAGGCGAATGGGCAAACCAAGGAGACTGGAGAGTGGAGAGAGAAAGGAGGAATGGAGGAGATTGCAGACTGTAGAGAGAGACGAGGAAAGAGGAAAGAGGAGAAGACAGAAAGGAGAAACTTTTGCTTTTCAGAGGGTTTTTCAGGAGAGAAACCTTTTTTTTTTTAAAACGAGGGGTAGCACGTGCTACCACTTGTTACAACGCGGCGAAATGTCTGCTGAAAAAAGGGGGGCTGCCAGGTAAAAATTGAGATATATTCACATTAAATAATCATTTCCTAATATAAGACTTTATAAAACTAAAATGCTATAGCTACATAGATTGTTCTTGTTAATGAGTACAGATAAAGCAAGCAAAAATATCATACGAATGTCTTTTGCAGTGTATGAAAAGCAAGGCATGCAAAATACTTACTATGATGGTATATGACGGGCTCAGAATGAAATACAGTTCCAACACCATGGCCAACAAATCGGTCCACCACACCATAATTATACTTTTCAGCATGGTCACTGTAAAGTGAAGTTGAAAAAGACATTAAACAAAAACAGAAACATTGCAGCTACATATCTGGCATAAAAAAGTGAATTTAAAACACAAGGCTGCACAGTTTTTTTTTTTGAATTGAAGTACAAGGAAAAATTTAGGGAATCCTTCTCTCAAGGTAGTTAAGAGTGCATAGGTTTTACCAATCAAAACTCAAAAACATATGATTGTATTGTCCCTTAGTTTGAATATGACAACTAAATTAGCCAATTTGTGGAGAACAGTAAACAAAAAGTCAGATATAAGATAGAAGACTGCCCAGAAGAATGCAAACAACCTGTAAATCTGGTAACAAGGTTTTGAAAAGTAGATACTGCACACATTAGCCTTTAGTCTTCCAGGATCAATAAGTTTTTTTAGTGATTAATTGAGTTGGGTAAAGAAAACGATATTAGCGTAGCATCAAATCTCTATTTTGTAGCTTTCAAGTTGCATCCTTCTAAATTCTATTTTGTCCATTAAATCAATTAAACCCAGCAGTATTCATACCATATGGATCCTTTTGGTAAATATACATGGCTGGTAAAAAAAAACACTCTATAAGCTGTCAAGTCATTCATAATCATTTCCTTGTCATACCCAGGAATTGCCTCTGAAAGATTTAAATTAGATTTTTGGAGAATAAGTAGTTGAAAAATACTACAAAGAAGGTTGTTCGCCAAGATGCTTGCAGAAAGATTACAAAAGTAAGAGAATAGTATTGGCAATTTGACAGCTGCTGTGAACTAACAAGATATTTCATAAATGATAAGTACTAGTTGTACCACTCTCGTACTACATAGTCTATACTAAGTAGACAATACAGGAATTCACATATATATTCCAGAAATCACAGTCTGCACATACAGTAAGTGCCCAAGTACTAATCTTTTTGAAGCCAATACCTGATTGTCTTTCCAATTTTTTTGAAGCTGACACCATCTTTGCATACAGCTATTCCTTTCTCTAAACATTCTTGGGTTACCTAAGTGCAAAATCAGAAATATATATATAGCTATTAAACAAAATAATTACAGCAGCAACATTCAGCGACACTTATCAATAATAGCAATCAGCAAAGATGAAACCTAGATATAAATTGCTTTCAGCATATGCCATGCGGAAAAACAAGCAATTTAGCACATTCAAATAAGTTGACCTTAAAAAAAAAAAGCATCCAAGATAGGTAACATGATACCTTCACAAGCCGTTTCATTGCATTACTGACATTTCCACATAAGAATGTCTTTGATGTGTCTCCATGGTAACCCTAATAATAAAAAAGAAAAGGCAAAGTATTGGATGTTAATGATATGAGAAATCACCCTGTAACTATTTCATGAAAGTAAACCAAATCATTCATGCATAATCAAATATTAATGACATGATTACTGTTTATAAACAGCTCGTATGAGGTAGCTGAAGATATTCTGCCGAAAGAATATCTCAAAATTTGAATATATATTGAAATTCTATTTTTCAAACTACATTTTTAATTTAAAAAGAAAACAAAATCCCCAAAACACCTTTGCATCCCATACCACCCATGCCACTCCCTCCCACAACTATCTTCCTTATGTCTTAAGGCCATCCTCGCAAACCTCCAAGGCTCCAACATATTACCCACTCTATCTCTTGTAAGACCCCTCCCTCTACCAGACTCCTCACTTCCTCTTCAAGCGCAGCTCCTCTTCCATGCTCCCTAGATGTCGATTTCAATCAATAGTTTTGAAGAAACTCTCCATCAACTCAACTACTGCTTAACTCTCTCTCCTTTCTTCTGCTTTACGAAATGTTCATCTCCTCAAGCCAATGAAGCGGAGAGAAAATTGAAAAGGATGTGCGGAATGAGGATAGGCGGACATGGAAAAATCAATGTTGGTAAGGAGGTGGTGGGGTAACAAGGGAATGTATTGGTATTGGTTAGTGATGGGAAGGGTAAAATGGTGTGGATGGGGTTTATGAAGATCTATTCTTTTCCTTCATTCATAATAATACTTTTGTCTTAAAATATATCGTTTCAATATATTAAATGTTTACATTTTTAAAAAGTTCAGCCACAAGTGGACCCGTATTATTTTGCGACAATATTTCAATAATTTTTTAGCATGCACATGTCAAGCCACTCCATCTCTTTATTTTGTAACTTATCCATGAAAAAGGTAGGTTGACGACATCCAAATATTCCACAAATGTTCCCAGATGTCATTAGAGATAATTTTTAGTTTACCCAGAAAAAAAGGGTGTAATTTAAGATTATTGAAGTTATGTATCTAATTAGAGAGTATACAGTATCTATCGTTGTTATACGGGAAAGTATAGTCCTTGACGTTCTATTACTAATCCTAAGCAGTCAAGGAACATAAAATTTACGAAATGATGCATTCATTAGACTCCAGAACAGCCCAAAATCTAATATACGATCAATAGAGGACAAGAATATACATTTAAGTAAACTGTGACATCAATGTTTATTATGTCTCCATCCTGCATTGCCAAAGAAAGATTATCAGAATATATTGGAGGTCAGAATGTAAGTGGAACCAGAAAAAGGTTATTACCACAGTCAATGAACCTGTAGCTGACGAGAATCAGGTACGCCATGACACATGCACTCATTAACTGAAGTACAAACACTCTTTGGAAACCCACCATAGCCCAGAGGTGAAGGATAAGCTCCTGCATCAATAATCATCTGGTGTACTGCTTTATCAATTTCATCCGTCGTCACAGATGGCTGGTAATATTCAAAGGTGAAAAGATAAGCCCCATTAATGGCAAGAAGCTAGCAAGTAGTTTGAAATTCTTAGCATGATACTCCATTATCTTAAACTTGGAAAAGAACCAGAGCTACCATTCACACAAAGGAAGATTTTGGGAAGGTGCAAATCGTGCAATATACTGCAAATGCATACAGTGGTACCCCTATCCTGCAAAAGACTCTTCAAGATGCAGTTTTTGAGAACTTGCAATTTTTTCAGAAATGAAAGCGTAATGCAATCAAGAAAGAGTAAAAAATTCTCTTTTCTTCCCCTGTCTGACTATTTCTGTATTGCTGGAGGGGAGGCGAAATGGTGAGGGAAGGCAGGGGAGGACAAAAAAAGACAATGTGGAAGTAGTTAGCAATGAAACTATCAATAGTACTAAACTAATAATAGTAATATAAACAAGACCAACATGATCATTAGTAACACCACTGTAATGATACAATAAAAAAGAACAAAGTAGTAAAAAATTAAATAAAAGACAAATGGTTGCAGAAGGTAAAATAGATAAGGCAGTAGCTACCAGTCATCAAGAGGAAACACAAAACACATACACAAGAAGCAAGGAAAAATAGAAGAGAGGGGAAGGGAAAGGGGAAACACGCACAATCTTCATCTGTGACATAAGAAAAACAGTACTTTCAACTTGAGTAAATTTTAATATGATATTGTATCTTATTAAGTGCAATGCTCTCTCATTAAAATCTTAACAGCAGATCCTTCAAGCTTATAATCTTGTCCATGTTCTTCCAGTTCCACCTCTTATTTTTCTCATTAAGATAATCATTTCATATTTCCTCACGACCCATAAGGCACCTTCTCATATGCCCATACAAAGCCTTGTCTTGCATCTTTGCAACAATTGATGTTACTCCCATGTTATCTCAAATCACTTATTTCTTAATGTGTCTATTATGGTATGATCAGATATGCAATAAAGCATCCTCATCTTGGCCACCATACAGTAATGACCTTTGGCTCACTCCATAAAGGATAGTAGACATGATAACTATTTAATAGATGTTTAAATTTCCCTATGATTTGAAAGGTATCTCCTTATTGTACTAGGTCATCCATCCATCAGAGACACCCAGCATTGGCAGATGTGTACACTATTGATCCATAGGTATTTGAATTGCACAACTTGAAAACCTTTTGGCTCCCATATACGCGTACAAAGTTCTACCTGACTCATGAACACTTTCCTTTGTCACTAGACCAATATGATATCATCTGCAAATAGCATGCCCATGACACTTACCACCGAATCAGCTTAAAAACTCATCCATAAATACGGCAATGTAGAAAGGACTCAAGGCTAATCCTTAATTTAACTTTACATCAACAGCGAAGAGTTTTGTATCTCTTCCGAGGATTTTCAAGCTTGTCTTGACACTCATACATATCTTCAAAAGCCTTAAGCTAATCATAAATAGTGCATCGAGTACAAAGGGTCACTCAAGGAGGCATCAGGTGAAAGCACACATAAGGCACACTTATGGGAAAATTCATATTTATAATCTTTTTTAATCAAACGTTTTCTGATTATATTTTTTAAAACCATTCACCGAATTCTTAGAACAGCTGGTATAACCGTATAAGGTCTCTTTCTCAAGACCCGGTCCAAAATGCGCAAAACTAGTAGTATTGTGGGTAGGTTGAGACGGCTTGATGGCCTAAGGCACACATTTGCATACCCTTGATGCCTCAACATGTGTCTTAGGCAGCAGGCTATCCTCTATGTTTGTCTTTCGGCTACGTGTCAAACATCAACCTCATTGTGACAGACCAAGGGACGTATGACGTGCAATTTACAAAACAAAGGCCTTTAGCACCTTGGCGAAATCTTCCAAACAGGCTCCTCTAGCAAATTCAAGGATGAAGTAAGTTTGGGTTAGTTTAATGTAAAACTTTGGACCGACTTTGATCCAAATCCGATTTTTGTTGTATTTTGTGAATTGTTTTAGGTTTGAGTAGAAAAGTTGGTAGAAGTGCCTAAAGTTTTAAGTGGGTTTTGATCAAGTCTACCACCAAAGGTAAAATATGTGCAGCACTCAAAATATAAAGATAAACATAATTAGTAGTGGAGATGCATCACCATGGGAATCCTAGCAAAGAAACACCTGAGATAGAATTAAGAAAAGGTTGAGCATTCCCTTAATTCATAACCTTGCACAAAGCAAGCCATTAAGCTCAAAACATTTTTGAACCCTACAATAACAAGCAGCCGACGCTTAAACTGTCGAGCTTTTATACAACAGCAAGTGGACCACCATCTTAAACTGAAAGTAAAGAAATTGAAGAAATTGTCTAGAGAGAATGACAAAACAAGTAGATCTCCAGCTTTGTACAATTGCTCACCTCATGAGCATATGATATTCTTGTAGCATGGAGCTCATATGCGTATAAACTCATTTTGAACAAAGTTCTTCCTTCTTTTGCATTAAGCACTTAGAAGAGAGGAAGAAAGGGAGTCTTGTGTTTATATCAACAACATCAAATGCTCCTAAAATAACAAAAATATTGTATACTTCCCTTGGAATCAAATAGACAACTAAAATTAGATGCTTAATTTCCAACATTCAAAAAAATCCAAGTCAGCTTAATAAGCTCAGTCTATGCAGACAGCATTTATAAAACTTGGTTGGATCTTTTGTTCCTTAAATTCAGAAAACTACCCCAAATTCCGATGTTAAGTGAAATATGCCTAACCGAACGAAATTAATGTACAAATACAGGCGTAGATTGAGTAGGTTTTGTAAAATTTCACAAGAAAACCATGCAATAGATCAACTACGTTTTGCTAAAGTATGAGTAATGAAGAATGAGTAAATGACACACTAATTGGAGTTTGAAATTTGAATCCAAGAAAGGGGCATATTCATAACCCCCTTAATCACCTTCCCACACTAAAAGCATCAAAATTCTAAAACAGGGTGGAAGACACTGATAAAAGCATAAGGTTAAATAGGACGAGAGTCTAAATTCAAGAGAACTAGAGATGCTAATATGCTATTATGTTTAGGGCAGGCATTCGAAGTTCCCAAATTTAAAACTCCGTGGATAAATTCTTCAAGTCTACACAAGTTCGACAAGTCAGAGGCAGGCAAGAATACACAATCTGGTGACTAGAATTGGAAAGCTTGTAACTTATACCAGTCGACATGACCCACAACAACAAGAATAAATTTTACTACATAGTACAAGAATCCATCAAGAAATATATTCCGCCAAGATTTTAATGTCTCACGGTCTCACCTTAACCAAAGTTCCTGCATAATCCAGAACACGAGCAGCAAGTTCACCTGCTGCCCTCATATGAGCAATACCTTCAGAATCATGCAATTGATATTCCTTTGAGAGCTCAGGCAATTTAGCAGAACCAACATAAGGGGGTTTCTGTATTTGATCGGGCACGGTAAGACTAGGCGATACTCTTCCACGCTTTAATGGGGATCTTTTTGCTGGATTACTCTCTCGGAGTTCTCTTTCTCTGCACAAGCACAAATCAGGAGTAAAGTAGTAACCAAAAGTCCAAAACCAAAGAGTCCAACTATCCAGAAAACAGCATCAGGACTCCCACTCATTGAAACTTCAGCCTTTGCCAATCACCCAGAAAACAGCAACTGATGTTGGTTTTTTCGTATACTGAATGTAGGCCTACATTCGCAGGAGCTCTTCTTCTCAGTATTATTATGGTTCAAGGCCACATTATCTAATTTGTAAAGCATATGATAAGGTGATGTTTGTTTGATTAGTATCCTTGTAATAGAATTCTTACTCAATGGGATGTTTTTATCTTTATCACGACTTGTGAACTTAAATCTTTATTGCTAATTATTAGTATTTCTATTATTTTAAAATATAAATTAAAAAGAACCCATTCAGTTCAACTAAGTAAAGCAAATGGTGCAAATAATCAACTCAAATTTTCATACAACACTAATAGGAACATTATATCCATACTAAATCATAGTACGACAAAATTTCAACTGTTAATTACTCCCTCCGCTCCTAAATGTTATTCTTCGAGAGAATATCGGAACAAAACAAGGCAAACTCCCCAAGAGCGCTCTCTCTTACTGTTAGCAACTTTCTGTTGTCGAAATAAGGTAATATTCTCTCTACAAACATCTAAAGACGTCACAGCAGCGTAACCAGGAACAACAAATAAAAAACGGAGAGGCAGTACTTACAAGCTACAAATTAGGATAATCAAATGATGCATTGTATTTGTAATGCCAAAAAACAAATACATATACTTTCACAAAGATATTACTCCCTCTGTCCTAAAATATAGTTCCCATTTCATTTTGCACAGTTTTCAAGACATATCTTTGAGCTACGATATCTTCTATTTTTTATAAATAAAAATATAAAAAAGTTGATATTACGAATATATACATTGACACGAATATAACAAAGACCCCTCATGAATATGTTTTTTTTATACATTAGTAAGAATATTTGGTAAAAATTTTTAAAATTTGACTCCCAAATTAAAAATGAAAACTATATTTTGGGACGGAGGGAGTACAATTAAACTTGACCATAATGCTTGAGCATATTATTTTAAGAAACTACAATTTGAAAAAAAAAACAAGTTTGTACCTCCGAATTCTCATGGCCTCCTCTAACCCCAATAATCTCTTTGCAAAAACAACCGACTGTTTTCTCGAACTAGAACTACCTATAAATCAACAACAAAATCATAAAAATTGCATAATAATTTCATGAATCATTAATTCTACTGCAGAATAAATTAGCATGACACCAAATTTTGAGAAGAAAATAAAAGACCGAAAAAAAGTTGGTATCAGAAGAAAGAACTAACCAGACACAGGAAAAGAACAAGAGAGTGAAGTAGAGAGAAGACTAAAATCTCCGCGAAAAGTAGAAGAAAGCTGAAGTGATGCGTTTAAAGAAATCGCCATGGTTTTTGTTTGTCTGAGTTTTTGAATATTGAGAATGCAAATGGCGTTTGAGATGATGATTATGTGGTCCATAAAAAGTTGGACGTCAATATGGGCTTTTGGCATTGGGCTGGGCCTTACTTTTCATGGTTTATGGTAAACTGCTCAACTACGTTATGCGTATCCCAGTGAAGGTACATCGTCATTCCTTTGTTCTTGTCGATTATTGTGATTTGTGATGGTATGATGATGGCAATGCACGGGCTTAGCCTTGTTCAAAAATGATCCGATTCAAGAACCCAACGAGATTGTTTGACCCAAAACCCAAAATGACTAGAATTCGATGAGCCCGGAAGTTTTTTGAACCTGCCCTAGAAGTAAAATGTAAATTTTAATAATAAGACTAACAAATATCAAATATGATTATATGTATACATGAAATAAGTGTTTACTCGTACATCAACTTCAATATTTATCATTTGTTATGATATAATATCATTTATATTACTATTATTAATCTAAATTTTACCAATTTTATTAGTTAAATTAAGGGTAAAGTGATTCGGATCAAAATCATAAATTAAATCAAATTCAAACCAAGTTAGTAATTTGAATTGGACTCAAATTATGTCCAAATTGGATTTGGGTTGGATTTTATTGAAAATTCTAATTTTCATATTGGTTTGGAACGAGGGTGATCGGACCCAAAAATCCAAACTAACTGAATAGCAAATAAGCATTGTATTATATAGTTTGGATATCGCTTAAGTGATATTGATAAAATGTATGGCTTGTATGAAATATTAATTGTTATTATTGATTTTTTATGAGATTGTACGAATTACTTCTATTATCGAAGACTTTATTTTGATGCTCGTGCCTACATTATTTCATCAAAGAATAAAGTTTAAAATTTTGGATATTTCGAATTGGATTTGATTTAGCATTTAAAAAATTGGATTGGATTAAATTGATTTGGATTTGGATTTGGATTAGAAAAATGAAATTCATATTTTTTTTGAAATGGATTGGAGTAGGCTTAAATCTAAATCGTACACCGAACCTTAACCCCTAACACTTTAAATTACAAAAATGTTAATAATATGATCCTTATATCATGGAGTACTTAAGATCAAATAATAGTTTTACAAACAAAAATTACTCATTTTATATTTGAAATTTAAAAAAAAGTTGATAAAAAAGGTGTCATTGATCTATATTTTTTACTTGACCCACTTTCAGTCTGACCCGACAAGTCACTCAACTTGCACTTGACCAATAAGTATTTATTGAATCCAAAACCCCTCCGCCTGACCCGTTTAACTGGTCTACACTAAGTTAAGGTGAAAAACTTCAGATACCTTTTTCGTCTTTTGATAACCGACACATTTTATTTCTATGGAAGTGTACTATTGATCATTACATGTATCCATTTTTGGTCACTTTGTTGTACATGGTATTGGGAACTACTGATTTTTTCACATGTCTCTACTTTTTCTATTGCCTTAATATATACTACCTCTATATTTTTTTAGTTTGTCTTTGCCAATGCACTTTTTTGACGTTAAGTATCTTTCATAACATATTAGTAAAGATTATAACGATTGCATATTACTAAAATACTTATTGAGACCAATCAAACAAAATCTCACATAACCATATTATTTTCTAAACAAATTGAAAAGAATATAAAAAGATTCCCTCCAATTATGAATGATGTTAATATTCCAAGTAAGCAAACTAAATAATATAAAGACAATATGTCTAACATATATTATTATAGAAATGAGAACGGATATGTGCAACATTATTGTTTTGTAGATTTTGAGATTATATGATATGAATAATAGATAGACCTTGATATATAACTAAATTACTTGATATTCATCATGCTCAAACATTCTAAAATTTAGCCAAACTCATAATCATCACAAATGATATAAATAGGAATATTAATAATTTAAGTAACTCATTCAATGATACATACTTATACATTTACCATAAAAAGTGATAACACAAATTAAAGTAAATATCACGAATATATTTAGATATATCACATGAGCATTATTTTTATAAAAAAAAAAATATATAATGCAAAGACATATTCACATAAAGAAGACTACCACTTATAGATTCTCAAATTATTTCACAAAGAAATGATAATCCTAAATATAAAAGAATTTTTCGTCTCAAAGTATATTTTGACTTTCAAGTTTTTGCGAGGAACTATCTTATAAGAAATTTATTGTCCCAAACTACCTTACTTTTACCATTTTGTTGTTGAGAACTATCCTATGTCAGTTTCAGATGGTGACTCTTTTTTTCAGTTTTTAAGGTCATGTAATATCACTTAACCTATTCAAACTCTTTTTTCATTTTCCCCATCCTACTTTCTCTGTTCCCCTACTCTCTCTCTCTCTCTCTCTGATCTCTCTCTCTCTCTCTCTCTCTCTCAAAATCTATGTCGACACTTTGTACCACCAATCCACCATTAAATTCCTCTTCTACTTAAACTAAAATTGAAACAAGTATCCTCACAGTTTCATCGAATCTCAAACAATTTCCACAAGGTTACCTTTGTTTTCTCCCACAATTTTTAACAAAAAAAAGTCAACGCTAAAAACCGGTATTAGATAGATGTTAACATCAAAATGGTAAAAGTAAGGTAATTTGAGACAACAAATTATTTATAAGGTAGCTAGTTTCTCGCAAAAAAACTTGAAAGTTAAATGTAAACCAAATCAAATAAACACTGATGAAGCCAAGTTTGTAAACTATACTTCCTCTGTTTTTATTTATTGGAACTAGGGGTGACAATGAGATGAGACAACTCGCGAGCTACTCGAAATCGACTAGGTCAAAGCTCGACTCTGGATGTTGGTGAGTCAAGTTGAGCAACTCGATATCCGACCACTAGTGGAAAAATGAAGAAGGGCTGCGCTGAAAAAGGCATGTAGGGTTGCGCTTTTTGACAGCAGCCCTTTCAATAGCAGCCCTTCACTTTTTAAGTAGGGCTGCGCTAGAAAAGCGCAGCCCTTCACAACGAAGGGTTGCGCTTTTTAGGTAAAAGCGCAGCCCTTCAAGCTTAGAAGGGCTGCGCCTTTTAGGTAAAAGCGCAGCCCTTCTAAGCTAGAAGGGCTGCGCTTTTACCTAAAAAGCGCAACCCTTCCTACCAAAAAAAAATAAAAAAAAAAATTTAACATTTTTTTACTCATAATCTCACATTTTCTGAATTATACAGAAGAGAAGAGAAGAGAAACGAAACGAAAATGAAAAGACTAAACGCAAAACAAAAAAAGAACGAAACGAAAATGAAAAAAAGGAACAAAAACTAATATACATAAGAGAAGAAATTATAGATCTGAAAATACAAGAACATTAATAAAACAAGATGAAAATACAAGAACATTAAACAAAACGAAGATGAAAATACAAGAACATTATAATCAAAACAAAAGAAGTATACAAGAACATTAATCAAAACAAAGATTAAGAAAATTATAGATCTGAAAATACAAGAACTACCTCCAAACATTAACCTAATAATGTTTAAATACATAAAACAAAACCCTAATACATAATTAAGGGGAAAAAAATTCTGAAAAACTTAAAATGCCTATTTGGAGGCTTAAACGAACTCAGATGGCTTAAAAAGCCTAAACGTCACAGCGTAGCGGTGTGTTTGACTCGTTGGCCCGTTCCGCTTCCGAAAAGGTATCACAATAGGCAATCGGACTCCGTCGGCATGATTCGTACAAATCATTTCAGGGTTTTTGTCGCGTTTGTTGCATTTCTGGAGTTTTTGAGAGAGAAGAGAGGATGCGAGAGAAGGATGAAAGGGAGGAGGGTCGTGAGAGAGGAGAGAGAAGGAGGAAAATGGATGAGGGACGTGAGAGAGGATAGAGAAGGAGGGATAATATATATGAAGCCTGCTCAATATTTGAAAGCCCCCGATTTTTTCATTTCAAATTTTTTTAAGAAGGGCTGCGCTTTTCCTTCAAAAGCGCAACCCTACTTAGTCAGAAGGGTTGCGCTTTTTATAAAAGTGCAGCCCTTCACTTAGTAAGGTTGCGCTTGTAGAAAAAGCGCAGCCCTTCTGAAGTAAGAAGGGCTGCGCTTTTTTCTACAAGCGCAACCCTTCACTCTGAAGGGCTGCGCTTTTAGAAAAAGCGCAGCCCTTCACTAGTAGGGTTGCGCTTTTATCAAAAGCGCAACCCTTCCTTTTTTTTCCCCTAATGGACTCGAAAATTCGTGAGAAACTCAAATACCCAATTATCAATAGCAAAATACCTAAATTCAACATTTTTCTACCTTATTGTTGCTTGTAACATGAGACACTTGCAAGCTACATGAAATCTGCTCGGTCAAAACTCGACTTGAGTGAGCTCGACTCAACTCAAATTCGACTCAAAATGCTAACGAGTCGAGTCGAGCTAGCTCAAACTCGACTCACATCATTGCCACCCTAGTTGGAACATTTGACTTTCAAACTTATCAGCACACAATTTTGACTAATAATAATATATCTAATTATCTATCAATAAAAAAAAATATATATATCTAAAACTCAAAGCAAAAACATGTCATGTTGCCATATGAACTCCCCCTCCCCCCACAATCAAATGAGACATTAAACAATAAAAATGTGTGTTTTAAGATTTGAACTCATGACCTCTCATTTGAGATATTAATGCACTAACCAACTACTCTACAATCTCATGTTGGTCTTGCAGGAAAAAATAATCATTTAAAGAAACATAATATTTTTATATTTAAAACAATTAAATACCAATGTATATATCAATACTCATTAAGCTAATTATAATAATACCATCTTCTATCTCTCAATACTCCTATATTAAAAAAAAAAGCTATTCAAAATTTTTATAACCTCCATTGTTAACATTATTACATTTTCACCATTGAATTACCGATTACATTCTTACACATTAACCTAAATTTCAAAAACAAGATTGTACTTCCTCCGTTTCACAATAAGTGAAACATAGACAAAGTGGGAGTTACTAAAGAATTTAGAGAGAGAAAGTTGGGACCACAATAAATTAAAGTGAAGAAGTATTGAAATTGTGGTCCCCTCTTACTTTTTTGTGGTATATTTGTAATAAGAGTGAACTTTTTTTACTATTTGGAGCTTAAAAAAACTAATATGAACCCGGTGCACACTAATTAGTGTGCACCCGACCCATATCACGTGAGTTTAGGATAATGTATATTGATATGATATAGTGTATGTTAAAATGATATAGTGTATGTTAAAATGATATAGTGTATGTTAAAATGATAATAGTGTACCTATGTATAATATAGTATATCTATTTTTGATATAGTGTATCTATTTTTGATATAGTGTTTGTTTCTTTAATGCGTTTAAGTAAATATTTTCCTATAGGATATAGTGTACCTAGTTATGATATAGTGTTCCTATAGGATATAGTGTACCTAGTTATGATATAGTGTACGTAGTTATGATATAGTGTATCTATTTTTGATATAGTGTACATATGTATCATATAGTGTATCTATTTTTGATATAGTGTATAAGTGAGTACTTCTTAACCGGTCACGTGCCTGGGCCTGGTCCACACTATTTTTATTGTGAACCGGGTCCATGCAAGACGGATTGTTTGGAGCTTGGTTTCACTTATTGTGATTATTCCAAATAAGGAAAGTGTTTCACTTATTGTGAAACGGAGGAAGTATTATATTACTTTTAAGTAATTATATGTACTCTCTTGAAGTCGCGGGTTATATTGATGAACAATTCATATTATAATTTACTAAGTATAAAATTTAATAGGCACTGAAATATCATTTCCTAAGCGCCATCAATACCTACGACTTTTTTTTTTGTATTTCTCTCAAGTTTTTGATTTAATACTTTAAATGTACACTGATAAATAATCCGGGGCGTATCGTCCGTGACAAGAATGAGATATAAATCCAACAATATCTCTATTATATAAGGGAAGGGGGGAGCAATGGTATCCTCTTTTGAAATGCCTATTTTGCCCCCTTCCCTTTCTAAATTACAGATTCACTTATAAATCAAAGGAACTTCAAATCATAAAATTTTTTCATAATTATAACAATCACTCACAAGTCAACTAAAATCATAAAATTGCATAATTTACATTATGCAAATCACTAAAATGAGAAAACTTTACAAACTACAACCTATGAAAAAATTGACTTGAAATCAAAGTGTCCACTTTCTTTACAATTTATGAAGTATTGTACTTAATTCAAAAATCAACTAAAAAATTATAATATTAGAAATCATAAATAATTCAATAAAATTTCTATTTTGTTTATAGAATTTAACTTTGCAAAGTAAAAAAAAAAAACAAAAAGAATGAGAGACTTAAGTGACAGAAACTAAACCAATCAAATTTTACAACTAAAAACAATTATACTTCGTATGTCTAATGTTCAAATTTTGACTCTTATGCCGAAGAAAATCGAGTTTCTGTTTCGAAAAAAATTCAAGCACGCATCGCGTGCAAAAAATTCTAGTATTACATACTGAAACTAATTGTATAGTCAAAGTTAATAGAAAAATATAAAATTCAAAGTATTA
The DNA here is from genome assembly GCF_026745355.1 of Beta vulgaris subsp. vulgaris. Lineage (NCBI taxonomy): Eukaryota > Viridiplantae > Streptophyta > Magnoliopsida > Caryophyllales > Amaranthaceae > Beta > Beta vulgaris. Next base: position 28,031,865 of record NC_079207.1, on the reverse strand, counting down.
CCATTAATAAAAGATGGAGTTAATATTATATCACTTAGAAATGGTCAAATGCCTGATATTGTTGCTCACCCCAAAATTGTTCATCATATTTACGTACTCGATACTCCTTTAGATTTCGTAAATACACATGGAGTCACGGGTCACCTACCAGACAATAACGTATACCATCTTTTACATGTATCATTGAGACTAAGGTTCATCTATATGACTTCGTCAACCGTCATCATATTTTCAAATATTTGATCAATCTCAAGAGATAAGTAGACCCTTAAAACTTGGCCAATATCTAATTAAGTACGTATTATACTTTAACCTATGCATCAAAAACTAAAATCAACCCATGTATTAAGCATAAGGGCAAGAAGTCAAACATCGGACCCTTGAATATCTTCAATTAGTACGACCAACGAATAAAATTAAAGTTAAATATAAGGTGAAATGTTTTATGTGTCCTTTCCTCATATAGCATGTGAGTGGTAGTTATGATTTCTGGATTATTAATAACATATAATCTACTATGTCATTATATAATTATTATTAAGCACATTAAGTCAGATGCTACAAAACAAAATCCAACTGGCAACATATTTCTTTCTTTCTTTTTGGGTTTAATTTGGGGTTGCGAGATAGTAGTATCATATTAATGGTCCACCTTAATTTAATAAAGTATTTTGCTTATGTTATACTTTAATTGGATATCGTACCAAGTTGCAGTGATGTAGACTCTGACGAGGCTCTTTGCTGGCAGCTTGCGATGATGATTGATGATGGGTCGTTACCTAAACGCTTAACTCTCATTCCTCAAGTAGGAGCTTTCGCATGTTTATAATTTAGATTTTTTATTACCATCCCGTTATTTGATGTTTATGGGAGATCAATCATGTCTACGTAAAATCTTTGCAAAAAACAAATATATAAATTCTATGTCAGCTACTTATTTTTGAATTGGATTTTAATAGAAAATACTTCATCCGTTTCAATTTAGTTGTGATACTTTTAAAATCACAAAGACAATTTTTGGAGAGGAGAGAGTAGAGAAATAAAATAAAAGGTTCCATGTGATAAGAGAGATATATAGAGAAGTTATTATCCAAAATGAAAGTGTCACAACTAAATTGAAACTTTCAATAATAGAAAGTATCACAACTAAATTAAAACGGATGAAGTATAAGAATGTGAGAACACTAGGAGAAACTGAACTGAAAACTGAACGGGAAGAAAGTGAATTGTAGATAGTTTCTGAACTGAAATGAATTGAACTACTAAACTGAAAATAAGTCCAAAAAAACAGGGCCTAAGTAATACTTCCTCTGTATAATATAGATGACAAATATGGTTTGACCTTTACACTATTTATACACTTGACCGTGTTTTGTGATTTTTATGTGCGTGGGATCTTGTCAGAATCGTCTCAATATATACTTTTATAATATCAACAAAGTTATGCGTCGGTAAGTGTGTTCCGAAAAGTGTATCAAGCATTTTGAAATAGATGAAGTATTGAAGTATAGTTCGTAAGCTTGAGAAATTTTCAAAATGGAAATAATATTTCAAAATCGGCTAAAATCTCTTCAGAGCTAAATCTCTATTATATAAGCCAAAGGGGGAGCTATGGTGTCCTTCTTGAAAAGACTTATATACCCTTGATGTCACAAAAATAATAAAGAAAAAGATTTTCTTAATTCTTTCCTCATTTAAAAATATGGGTCGTAAGGAAAGTTTTACATTACCAAAAAGAAATACATAAAAATGTGTAAAAAGAAAAAATCAATTTTTTGAACAATATAAAAGCAAAGACTTACAGAGATTCTCACTAAACTCAAATAACATGCATTAACAAATCGATTTTTTCTCTGATTTTGGGGGCTCATAATCAGTTGGAATAATAAATAATTTAAAAAATAAACATAAATTTTTTTTATTGAAACACTACTCACTATAGCATGCTTAAAAATCTCAATTATCCAGTGAAATGATATTGAACTACTACTAATAGAATACACCTATAAAATTTATGTATTTTTGAATAAATTAACAAAACATAACCTAAATCACTGTTCAAAAGGAGAGTTGTTGAATTATCTACCAAATACAAGATAACATATTCTACCTCGACATAGTCCTTTTTGAAAAATATTACTCTTTACACTAGAGCAATGGAAATAAAAAATACAATGCTAATCAATATTCACCATAAATATTATACTCTTAAATTAGTTTTTTAACACCTTTTGATGATTTTACTATTAAGATTAAATGATTAATATACCGTCACACACATCGCGTGTAAATAGTGCTAGTTTATTTATATTTGAAGAGTAATGTAAATTATTTCCTTGAACTTTTCTTTGGGATATACTTCCCTGGTTTCCAAATATATACTTGACACGTGTATATGGCATAACAACAAGTCCACAACAATCAATATCTGTAATATCCTATAAATAAAAATTAATTGATATTTTAAAAGTAAATATATATGAAGATGAATCTAGTTAACAAAATATTGCATGAATATCTCTTTTCTTATGCTAAAATCACATAATATGGTCACAAAATAGTGCGTGAATTGTGCAAAAGGTTAAACTGTGGTCTGTATCTATAATTGGGAAGTAAATTGAAAATCTTTAGGTACTCCAACTGGCACTAAAAATTGGTTACAATTACTTTTTGCACACATATTACGTCAAGAGGAGATATAGAATCTCTATTAGATAAGCTAAGGGAGGAGGTGTGTTGTCCCCTTTTGAAATGATTAGAATACCTTCTAATAATTTAAAACGACGTTTTTTTTGAATAAAAAATTAAAAAAAATGAGAACCAGCAACTTGTCATATAGAATAAGTCAAAAATGGAATACGTAATCACCATTTATAACTTGACAAAATAGATTGACACAATCATTTTACAAAATTAATTAGAATTTTCAATCTAAAAAAGTTAGCAATATATCATGACAACATAATATACTTCATATTTACAAAGTTCAAACAATATGGTTTATTAACATTTGTAATCGTTAAAGAACTATACTATAGTCATTGACAAGGAATTATTAAATCACTGATCAAGTTTTTCAGTGACAATATTAAGCAGTTAAAAATCGGTCAACTTCAATTTAGAAAGATAATAATATGTACAAAGAACCTTAGATCAATAATTTACATGACTGCCAAAATAATTTTAGATTAAAGAAAACATGTTTATTAGTACATATAACTACATAAGGTTGTTGACGCACGCATCATGTACATATACGACTATGTTGTTATGTTGTATGGGGTAAAGTAAGAGAAAGTGGGGGAGAGAGGTGGTGTTGTGTGGTCAAAGTAAAAAAAACGTAGATAATAATATACTCCCTTTGTTTTTTTTTTTATCTTTCTCACTTAGAATCTTGGCACTATTCATACTTAGAGAGAATCTTCTCAATTGTTTTCAATCTATAAGAAAAAACATAGTCATGTGGGATCTTGTTTGATTCGTCTCAATTAGTACATTATTAATATTCAATCGTTATAATTTTTACTAATATATAATGAAAGATATTTAAGTTCAAAGAAGTGCATTGGGAAGCGTGCACAGAAAAGTGAGAATGATAAAAAAAACGGAGGGAGTATTTGTTAATCTAAAAAATAGATAAGGTGAGATAAAGTGCGCTAAATTAGAGTTGAATAATAATAATAAAAGTCGTCAAGAATAGGCAAGAGAAATTATGAACAAGTTAAAAAAAAAAGGAAAAATTGATAAGAAAAATCCCACCTTTGCCTGGTCTTCCATCACTGGTACCACCTTCAATTAATCCAGCAATAATCCCACCTTTTACCCCCATATTCTCTCATTGGGCCATCATCTATAGGTGACCTACAATTATAGGTAATCTTCCCTAATTACGTTATTAACAACTAATTAAATATATTTTAACCTTAAATTTTTAATTAAAATCTTAATTCAAATTTATATATTAAAAAATTACTTTAAAAATAAAATCCCCTTCCCCCACTGCTGCCACCTCCCCTTCCCCCATTGCTGCCACCTCCCCTTCCCCCACTGCTGCCACCTCCCCTCCCCCACCACTGCCACACCTCTGACACCCCTCCCCCACCCCCGGAAACATCACCTTCTCCCCTAAAACCACCCATTCCCCCACCCCATCCCCACGCCCACCCCCTGTTGTCACCCCCATCATTACCCTTCATGGTTCCTAATCAAAGCATCACCACTAATTACTGCCACCACCAACCGCCGTCACCACCATCGCCCGACCCGAACCCACAAGCACCGCAAAAAACCACTGCAACCAACGTATGTAAACCCCACCACACGACACCACCAAAATCACCACCACTTCCACCTTCGTAACCACCACCATTCTCTATGAAACAACCCACAACCACCATCTCTATTGCAACAACCAACACCCCAACATTTATCTCCCTTTGAAAACCCACCATTCGACAACCAACAACCCCCATCAATATCTCCTTTCGAAACCCACCGTTCGAGAACTCATAACCATCATCTCCATCGTAACAACCCACCAACATTTCGGAAATTAATTGAAAACGAACAGATCTGGGTGGTCCGGAATGGATTTTTGGGTTGAATGAATTCAATTTGGGTACAAATCCGATTTTTGGTGGACAAGAAGAGGGTGGTGGTGCTGATAGAACATGATGTAGGTGACAGCAGGGGAAGGGGGGGGGGTGGCAGCAGGGGTTAGTTTAAGGAGGGGGGAGGGCTTTTTTTTTAAAGAAAAGTCAACAGTAATTTATGCCGGTCAAACAAGTCACAGGTCACCTGTACCAATGAGAGAATATGGGGGTAAAAGGTGGGATTATTGCTGGATTAATTGAAGGTGGTACCAGTGGTGGAAGACCGGGCAAAGGTGGGATTATTCTTATCAATTTTTCCAAAAAAAAAAGGACTAAATTTAAAGAGTGTTTTTTTGTTGTAACTTATTATGTAATAAAATGTCACATGTAAATAATGACATAAACTCATACAAAAATGACATGCATCTTATGTCATTTTGTCACTTATTTCATGTCATTTGAGTTTTTTTTAAAAAAAATAGCGACAAATTCTGTTTTGTTACACAATAAGCTACGGTGTAATAGTTACACCCAAGAACTCTGAAATTTAAGAGTATAACAAAACTTAAAAACAAATGTGGGTTCGAATGAGTAGAAATGAGTATAAGCAAAGAAACTACTCTATTAGATACTTTTCTTTTCTTAGTTGCAAAAAAAGCCTTTTTCTACAAATATTAAGGAAAGTGGAGAAACTAAACTTTGTCCCAATTGTCCATACTTTTTCTATGCAGGATAGAATTTAAAAAAGTTGAGAGTCACCATATAAAATTTGCTATAACTAAAAGAACAGAGGAAGTATAAGCAAACTTTTTAACTTATTAATATTATGGTGATCATGCTCGGCTACTCGTTTCATTGTACGAAATCTACTCGCCTCTTGCACAATTTAACTTTCTTGAGCATTGTTTCATACTTTTCCGTTTAGAAATAGTTGCACCATTTGCATAGTGTTTACTATTCACATCTTATACTTTGATTGTCTATGGTGATTTATATTTTAGGAAAAACATAATCATATGAGATCTTGTTAGACTCCTCTCAATGTATATTTTTTTAATATCAACTTTTTATAATTTTTACTTATTGATAATTAGAGATATTAATGTTTGAAATAATGCGTTGGCAAGCGTGAAAACATGAAATGGTGCAACTATTTCTAAACAGAAAAAGTATTTTAAAGAGTTTTTCACTTTCAGACAACTTTTCCTTATCTTTTACTCCCTTACTGCAATAATTGATTTTTGATACTATTTACTCACCACCATTTTACTATATATATGTCAGCTTTATATGTCATCACTTTTAGAGTTTCTCACTTTCAGACAACTTTATATGTCATCATTTGTATAGTCCGTGCCATTTTTTTGGAGTCTATATCATTATGTGTCATTAAATACATATGAGGTTTTGTTACACAAAAATTTATAGTATGACATGTTACACCAAGGACGTACTCTTTCAATCATAGCATCTGGAAACTCATTCTATAAACTATACATACTACTAGCTACTAGCTAAACATACTAAAAAAACAAAAGGCAAGAAGTTTGGCTGAAACACATGAAATGACTAAAACGAGTTATTTATGACATTTTATGTTAGTTTAAGGTCCGTTGTATCAGTTTATGACATACATTTATCGATTTATCCATATTTATCGTTCGTTTATGTATATTTTTCATCATTTATATATATTTTTTCTATATCAACTAATTATGCATTTTTGTATTAGTTTATGCATCTTGTCAGTTTATGTGCGTTATTTATGAATCTATGAATATTTTAAATCAATTTATATTATCACTTGGTAGATATTTTTTATAAGTTTATGGATAGATTTTATCAGTTTAAAGACATAATCTCTCCAGTACTATTTGTTCTTCCTATTTAGAATATTTTGAGAGAGAAAAAAGTCAAAGTAGGAAGAACAAATAAGAACGGAGTACCTTATTAGTTTATGGGAAATAAAAAAAAGTCAAAGTAGGATGAAAAAGTAGGAACAGAGTACCTTATTAGTTTATGAAAAAAAAAGTCGAAGTAAGAAGAACAAGTAGGAACGAAGGGAGTATCTTATTACTTTATGGAAATTCAATACTTACTCCTTTTCTCTACCTTTTACCCCAATGACCAATCTCTCCATCTCCCTCCTCTCCATACTTTTGTTATCTCTCCTTCATCGATTCTCCCTCTTCTTCCTTTCACCTTCAGTCACTCATTTGCCACCCGACTTACCAGAAACTGAGCCCTAATACCACCAGACGACCTTCGCCCAAAAGCCTACTTTATTTTTCCTCTCGATGCTCTAAGTCCCTCTATCTCCTCTCCATGAACCACTTAGCAGGATCACCACCACTCACGCTTACCGCTGACCACCAACACCATCCAAGGCGGATCCCCTGACTATCCAACATATCCGTTGCCTCGTGCCTTTAGGATCGTGTAAAAACAAAACCGTGTCTCCCCATTGAATATCTAATTATGAAACATATTTTCTTCCTAAGTGGTTCGGTCCAATGGAAGAGAAATCAAGCAAGTTAAGCCCAAAAACATTTTAAGATGATAAAGTCTATTTAATAAAATCCAAGCCCGATTTTAAAGGCCCAATTAATTAATTCCTGATATTTAATTGTATCTTTAATATATTCTCGATAATTATTTTTAAAGGAGATTTCGAACATCATAATTTTATTCCTAAAGATAGCTATTTTTGGATTTCGAAAGATAAATTTCATCAAAGATAAAAAAGAATCTTAAAATGACCAAAAGCCACATAGACGCACGAGCCATGCATGTGCTAGAAGCAAGTCTGTGTACGGAGAGCACGAGTTGTGCTCCTAGCGCACGACTTTTATTCTTATCTTTCTGCATGGTTTTCGGGCTCTACTTTTCTATAAATACTTTGTCTTCGACAAATGTGTTTTCCTACTACTTCAATACTTACACTTAACACAACATATATACATATACGCACATTCAAATTCATTCAAATACATTCAAACACATTCAAACTACATTGAAACTCCATTTATTTGCATTCAAACTTGAAGATTAATAATCCTACGGGTTATCACATGAGACCTAGGCGACAAAGGTATTGTTCCTGAGGGTCAATTCCAATTAATTTCTCGTTTTACTAACAATTTATTTGTCATGATGTAGATCATTAATGGAATTCGCGCTATTTTGTATATTCTAATCTCTACATAATCTTCTCTTTTTATTTATTTTTAATATTATAAATATCCTTATGCTTGATTGTATTATTTAATTCATTATTGACCGCACATGTTCATGTTTGTTGATCAAAGACCTAAATAAATGTTCCAATGCTAAATACATATAATTTTGACAATTGGATTAGATTCCCAATAATTTGATTGCATAATAACATGTCACCAATAATTAGTCGTTTATGTGTTTAATGTACCAACATAGATTAATTTTAGAATGCATTGACAAATTACATGGTTATCTAATTGCATAAAACTCGAACATGAATCGGTATTAAGTACGGGCCATCAATGGATAAATTTGATTCCTGATCATATTTATACCCTCACCCCCGAACTCAATGTTTTGTTCATTGACCATTCATGGAGTCATGACGGAGAAATCTACATTGGATAATGTGAGAATAATGATACAGCCTAACCCTAATGAGTATGCCTGGACGCATATATATAATATACGGTTTTTTCACCAAATTCCCCTAACAAAAAAAATTATTCACCAAATACCCCAGCTTTTTTCAAAATTCACCGGATACCCCAAACTTTTAAAAACAATTCACCAGATACCCCAAATTTTAAAAAAAAATGACAAATAATGCCCTTAATGACTAACAGCGGTTAACTTCATTAGTCATTAGTGTTAATTAACCCTAAAAACTCTAATTAACCTAAAAATCCTAAAAACCTAACTAAGCTAACCCCCCCTCTCTCCCCCCTAACCCATCACCCACCCCCCTCCCCTCCTCGCCCCCGCCAGTTGCGCCACCTCCTCCCCTTCCCTTGCAGTCGCGTAGCCCCCTCCTCTCCCCTCCCCCCGCCAGTCGCGCCACCCTTACTGATTTGACAGTTACTGCTCACTATTTAATAACTGATTTGATGTCAACCACCATCATTTCCTCCCATATACTGTTCACCATTTCTCTCTTTTCCACACTCAACCTCCTTGTACATTCTTGGCTTCGTGGATGCTCATTAACAAAATCAAAATGTACAATGACAGCTCCCCAGCTGAAAGTAAGCCAATTCCTGAATCTGATGTCAAGTGAGTAATTTGCAATCTTTGTACACTGGGTGTGTTTGATGTGTGTTCACTAATGAAATTCAATATGTACAATTACAGTCCCATACCGAAATATGTCAAGTGAGTAATTTCCAATATTTGTACACTGGTGTATTGATATTTGTTCACTAATGAAATTCAATATGTACAATTATATTCCCATACCGAAATTCAATAAATCACAATGTACACTGATGGTCATTACTTTGATCACTGAAAATCCCCAAATGTACACTCGTATATTATTGTACACCAAACCATATGGATTTGTACATCAAAAAAATTGTTTCAGCAAATAAATGAGAGAGAAAGAGAGTGAATGAGTGAGTGATGAGAGAGAAAGAGCTGGCCCACTTTTAAAATACTGCCAAAAGCCAACCACATGGGCGAGGTGTAAGATGCTCATCCTACACCTCGGTGTAGGATCTAATTTGCGGGAGTATGCATCATTTATGGTGAATAAAAATCATCAGACTTCTCTCTTCTTCCCAAATAAAGTTGATGATCAACGATTTGATCATCTCATATCCCAAAACCATGACAATCATCCTACAATTTTTATTTCATTAGTTATTGAGGAGCAAAATTTAAAGTTTGAGCTCATAATCTTATTTTTCAATCATAAATAAGGATACTCTTAAATGACTTCCTACCCAAGAAAAAGAATCACAATTATAAGTATATATGGAGAAACTTCCCTCTTTATTTTGGAAAAGTTGGTGAGAAATACAAGTATATGTCCATTAGCCGTACATCTTACACCTTGTGTTGTCAATTAATGGATCTAGAGTGATTTTTTCCATCCTTCCTATTAAATTTGTATGTTATTTTCCATCGAATATTATGTAGAAATTATTAAGCCGCATTTATTGTTTTCAGATATGGTTGAGAGTGGGAGTTAAGTTTCCACAATTAGGAAAAACGTCACAGTCTAGGAATCTCAAGCTTGAAAACAAAGTAAGTTGAAATTTAAACATAAATGCCATTTCAAACACACTTGTGGTTGTCTAATTTTGGGTAGTAGCTTGATATTTTATGTGACAGTTCACAGTAGACAATGCCGACATATTTTGACCGTAATGGTTGACTTGGCCCAAGTCGTCTTTTTCTTTTTCTTTTTCTTTTTTTTTTTCCTTTTATTGCACCCAAGTCGTCCTTTTTTCCACACCTGATGGCTCTACTCCCCCATAAGTTTCTAGAAGCCCTAAAAAATTCAATTTCTTTACAGTATCTGATTAGAGATATTTCTAATTCCTTGTGGAGGCCATTATACATGTGTATTTCTAATGTTCTTTTTCTTCTAATGTGTAATTCATTTATGCATAACATCCCAACATAACTACAAGTCTACTATAATTGCAAGTTGTTCTAACTATACTCATAAGCTCGCTGAGACAAAAGTAGTATTATTGATGATAGTCAATCCACCCTACTAAAATCTATCTATCTATATATATATCTATATGACTATATATATATATATATATATATATATATATAATATATATATATATATATATATATATATATATATATATATATATTTCAAAGCAAAAATATGCTATGTTGACACATATATACACCCCCACACAATCAAATGAGACATTAAACAATTGTATGCTTCAATACTCGAACGGTCGAACCCATGACCTCTCATTTGAGATACTAATGCACTAACCAATTACTCTACAGTCTCAATGTCTCATGTTGGTATTTGCGGGGAAAAAAATCATCTAAAGACAAGATAATATTTCTATTTTGAAATAATTATATACAAATGTACATATTAATACTCACTAAGCTAATGCTAATAATAACTTCTTCTACCTCTTAGTACTCTTGTACTTTTTTTAAAAAAGCTCTTCAAATTTTTATAACATCGGTAGTTAACACTACTACACCTTTAAATTGTATCGGTTATATTATTATACATTAACCTAAATTTCAAAAAAAGATTATATTATATTTTTTGTAAGTAATTATATATTTATATATATGTAATCTGTTGAAGTCAAGGGTTGTATTGATGAATAATTCATATTATAATTTACTATGTAAAAAATTTAAAAGGAACTGTAATATCATTTCTTGAGCATTATCAATATCTACAAATCCTTTTTGCCCACTTCTCTCAAGTTTTTGCTTTAAGTTTTCAAATGCACATTGGTAGATAATCATTGGTATATCGCTTAGGACGACAATAACTAGTTAAGTTTAAATATCCTTCCAACCAGAAATCTTTTGAATCTGCCTCATAAGTTTAGAACTTTTTATTCGTTGTTATTGAAGACTTTTGCAACTTACCAGTTTCAAAAGGTCGAATCCCCTTTAAGGGGTGTTTCGTTCAAAAAAATAAGGTATGAGTTTAAAATGACTAAAACCTATACTTAGTGTTTATTTGTAAAACTTTAAATTTCTAAATCCATACCTCAAATCTATAAGGTATGGGGTTTAGAAATCCAAGTGGGGGAGGTGGATATGATTCATACCGAACCTTCATATATAAAAATAAAAGAAAAAAAGTTCATTCCAAGATATATCCAAACACATGAAATCAATTATCAAGTTTCAACCCCATACCACCCCGATCATTCTTTATTCTAGACCTATATCACTTCGTAAACCAAAAGCTCCTTTAGTAGTAGGATTTCGTTTTTGAAATTCTGTAGTAGAATTTAGATATATGGCTCATATAACTTAAATTTTTCAGGGTCTTTGATTTTAAGGTGAATTGTGACTGTGTGTTGAGTTTGCTTGCAATTGCAAAATAAGGAGCACTAGCTAGCAACCTAAAACTTATGAGCAGCATGTTTGCGAATTGGAGGACACTGATAGAACATAAATTGATTTTCAACATGCAAAGTAGACTCTTTTATGAGAAAGCCTTGGTAACCAACTGTTTGAGTCCAAAAAAGACTCAAACACTCAAAAAGTTACACAATGGTACCATTATAACCTGGTATTGGTATCAAATTGTTATCAGGATTGGTACCAAGCAACCTTACTTTGGTATCAAAATTTTCGGACAATGGTACCAATCTAACCTAGCATTGGTACCAAACAACACGTTCGTGAAATTTTTAAGGCTTAAAATGACCAAATTGCCCCCATTTGAGTCCCCTAAGAGACTCAAACGGTTGGTTGCCTAGACAAACTCCTCTTTTATTAAGTTCTATTCCCCTTTTGTTAACATCCGTCCTTGAATTCTACTTACTTTTATTATATTCCTTTATTTGGTAAAAAACATTCCTTTTTTTTATCCTCTAATACATATTAATATGGACTGACATATATTTTTTTTCTCCTAAAATTAACTAAAAAAACACATGGGGATGGTCCAATTTTTCTGTTTTTCTTAGTTAAATATTGAAGTTATAGTAAATGAGTAGAAGAATTTAGGAAAACAAAAGGAGTATAATTTAATCAAATCAACAGAATTGATCGTTCAAAATTTAATTTTTATTAAGTGGTGGGTGAACAATAGCGAGCTATTTAGTCTCACTAATTCTTGTACGAGACGGGTATACAATGGTTTATTGTACAACGCGAGTAACTAAATGCATTGAAATTGTCACTTATATAAGAGTGATTTCTTTAAGGTAAAACGTTACCGATCAAATGTGATTAACTATTTTGTCATAAATGAGTCACTTTTACTTATATTAAAGTGACCCGTTTAAGGTCAAAAGTTACCATTTGTTTGAAAGTGACCCCTCTTTACTTGAAAAGTAACCCATTGTCAGTGTTGAGTTGGTTATCTCTATTACATGTGAGAACTCTTGAGGACTTTGAATCCACCCTTTTTGAGCAATATACCCCTAAATAGAAAAGAAAACTACAACACCTATCACTCTGTTAGTTTAAAATAAAAATATAAAGAATAAAGGGAAAAATTAATATAACAAACTGTAATGCAGTTAGCAACTCATCTTTTGACTTTGCACGCATAATGTGCATACAAAGGCTAGTAGTAATAAGTGGGAACTAGATCTTGTTTGCTGGAAAAACAGATGTAGGGCGTGTTCAACAACAATAGCTGCGGTAGTAGTTTTTAGCTGTTAGAGTAGCTGTTAGCTGTGCTGGTAGCTGTTGGTGGTTGGTGTATAGCTGTTATCTGTTAGTTGTCAAAAGTAGCGTATACGATATTGTTGTTCTGTAAAAGAAGCTGCCAAAGTAGTTGTTTACAAATAATTAATTAAAAACTCAAACAAAACTTTAATATATAATTTATGCACCACTTCTACCCCAAAAGCTACAAATTGTAGTTTTCACAGACACTACTAAAACACTACTTATAACACTAAAAGCTACTAACACCACTAACTTACCAAACACTACTATTTTTCTTAATTAGTGTTTTGACCTAGTCAAGACACTAAAAGCTACTTACAAAGCTTGTGTCGAACACACCCGTAGTCTAACTTTCTAAGTAGTCTATGGAGCATTAAACTTTTGGTTTAAGGTGAACTAGTCACAATAAATTTATCAAAGCGTCTTGTGTACGGCCGACCACACCTATAAATGTAGGTGTGGCAGCGCGTGCGCACTTGTCAGCCAACTATCTCATTTTCAAAAGGTTATATCTCACTTATTTCTCATCATAATCGAGCTTTTGACCATGCATTGAAATGCTATATATCGAGCCAAATATTCATCTCCAACTTAAATTTTCCAAAGATATTGAGTGTGTTGTGAGATATGACCTTTTAAAGTTGACCCTTGTTTACAAACTCTTATGAACAAATGGAGTCACTCTTATGAGCAAATGGAGTTACTTGTATAAATATGTATTTACTCTTAACAATAAAAGGGTATCACTCATATAAATAAACGTGGTTACTTTTATAACAAAAGGGAAAACTAATCAGTTTACTCTAGGTTAATCGTGTGAAGAAATGTGGTTAGTTTTCTGTGAATGATTGGGGTTACTCGTATAATTAAGTAGGGTTGTCATATGATGAAATGAGGTTACTTATGTGAACGAATGGGGTTATTCTTATGAATAAGTGGGGTTACTTTTGTGAATAATTGATTTTATTCATATGATTAAATAAAATTGGCATATGATTAAGTGAGGTTGCTTGTATGAAGAAATGAGGTTACATTTGTGACAAGTGGGGTCACTCGTATGATCGATTAAATAGGGTGCTTGTATGATTAAGTGAGGTTACTCGTATGAAGAAATAGGGTTGCTTTTGTCAATAATTGGGGTTACTCATATGATTAAATAGGATCGTCGTATGATTAAGTGAGTTTACTTGTATGAATAAATGAAGTTACTTGTGAGCATTTGGGATTACTCATATTATTAAATAACATGATTGTATGATTAAATGAGGTTACTCCTATACAAAAACGAGGTTACTCGTATATATGAATAAATAAGGTTAGTTTTATAAGCAATTGAGGTACTTGTATGATTAAGTAAATGAGGTTATTAGTATGAATAAATGGGTCACTCATAAGATTCAATAAGGTTACTCATAATATTAAATATGATTTTTCATAAATTAAACAATATTACCTATATGAATAAACAAGAAAATGAAACTAATCAATTTATTCTTACTAACGAATGGCATACTCGTTGGAAAATAGATGTTATTACTTTCGTAAACAATTGGGGTTATTCATATGATCAAAATGAGATTACTCGTATAAATGAATGAGGTTACTAGCTAGTATAAATAAATGATGTTATTAGTATAAATAAATGTGTTTACTCATAGGATTAAACAAGAATACTTATAAGATTAAACGAGGTTACTCATATATTAAACGACATTATTTATTGGATTAATTGAGAAAATGAGAAACTAATCAATTTACTCTTATGAATTAAAAGGGTTACTCGTTTGAATTAATGTAATTAATTTTTATGAACAATTGAGGCTACTTGTATGATTAAATGAGATTACTCGTATAAATAAATGAGATTACTAGTATGAATAAATAGGGTTACTCATAAGATCAAACAAGGTTACTCATAAGATCAAAAGAGGTTATTCATTTTGCATTTTGGGTATCTAAGGCCATGTTCTATTTCTGCTACACATAGCGTTTAGTGGGCACTTTTTATTATTTTGAAATTAACATTAATTCATTGATTCAAAATCATACGACATCTACAATAAAAGTCAAATCTAAACAAATACATATCAAAATAAAATAAATACAATTCTAATATGACAAAACCACGATCGTTGAGTAGATCTAACACCTTTGAAAACCTTCGTCTTTCACATCGTTGTCTGATAGCCCCTAGGTTGAAAATTAGGGTTTTTTGGGAGAGGAGAGAGAAGAAAGAAAAAAAATGAGAGGGGAGTCGTCTGATTTGTTTTAGTGGTCACTTAATAAATCATTTTCACATAGAAATACCTGTTGACCCTAAGTTTTGAAGATGACTTAACCACAAAAGACATACTTGTATTATTTCATGTATGATCTTGCTAGGTTGTTCATTGAAGAACAAAAAGAATACTTGATCGAAGATTAAAGAAATGAGAATTAATCAAAATCGAAGTGAAAATGTTCATGAGATGAAGAATCAAGCTTGGAATGACGATTAGAATACATTAGGATGTATTATATGTTTTCATGTTAAGGTTGAGTAAAGGTAAAAGATGATTAGTATTGAATTCTCAAAAGGAACTTAGTTCTGTTCCCATGTCAGGAACAAACATTGGCACAGTTTAGGAACTATGGTTGGGAGCTGACTTAGAAACGTAATTAGGAACACCTAAACCGAATTAATGTTGAGCGTATAACAATAAAATCGGAGTCCTAATTAAGTTTGGCCTAGATCCACTATTTTAGGGAAGTAGTTAGGAAAAGATTTTAAATAGTTTCTTTCAATTGAAAAAGATATTTTTCGATTTAAAAATCTTATCTTTTTTGTTTTGAATAAATCAAGCGATTGTTTTTTTTAATTAAATCTGATTTTTGGGTGTATTTAAAATAAATTTTAAATATATTATTTTAAAATTAATTTTAAAAAGTTCAATTATTCCCCAAGTAACCATTTATCACGTAGTACTTACTCCTACACGTTTTAATGAGTTAGTGGGTTAGTCTCTTTGTTCCCAAGCAATTTGATTAGTGGAGATCGTGGGGTTAGTGGATTAATTAGTGGTAAGTTAATTCATGACTACTTACTCTATAAATAGGCGCATAATCCCAAGATTAATTTGTGTCTGACATAGCTTAAAATCCTAAGTCTAAAGTGTTAGTACCTTGTTCCAAAGAGAATTCATACTTACTATCTTTGATTTTTACTCTTCCATTGTCATCAAAAATTGTATTTATTTGGTTAAAGGGTTTTAGTGAATTCCTGTAAGTGTGAGAAAGCTTTGAGTAAAGCAAGAGAAAAGGAAAAAGAAAGGAACTTCGAGTGAAGTTTGAGAGAAGCAACAGTTATTGAGAACTGTTGTTGGAAACTTGAGTTTAGGAACTCAGGTTGTGGCCCGAGAGAATTAATAGGTTTGTAACATATTTATTGGTACATTATAGTGGAAAGTTTGAGTTAAAATCCCTTGTAGTCGAGGTTGTTTCTTCCTATTGGGCCTATGAAGTTTTTCCTCGCTAGAGTATCTTGTGCTCCCATTGTGTGTTCACTAGTTAGCTTTTAATTCCGTAAAAAGTTACGCTTATTCTCTCACTATAATTCACCCCCCTCTTATAGTACTCATATTATACAACAATACCCTTTAGTGGACACTTAAATTATAATTGCCATTTTACTGCTACACATTAATCTCTCCTTTTGGCCTTACTTTTTTAACACAAAATAGGAGTTATATTAATAAAACATTCACTTACACCATAGAGTCATAATACTTCTATAACTGGAAATTAACATCACAAAATGATCCAGCATAGGGAAGTTTTTAACATCCAACTTGAGCCTAGTTACGCTATTGGGTTGACTAGCTCTTGCATGTATTCCTGCATAACACATTGTGGTGGTGACGTATGAGTAACCTTGTCCATGTCCATTTCCATGCCAAACCTTGCTAGCTTGTGAAATTCCCACATATACCACAAACTTAAAGATGGATTTTACAACACATTAGGGATAAGCCAGGCTGAACAATTTAAAGAGAAGATTTGAAGGCTGTTACCTCCATGATTCCTTGCTTCAATTGGAGATCTTGTCTAATGGCGCCATAACATAATCTATGGAACTAAACTATAACCCCATAAGGGGGTTAGGCTATGCTAATGCTAAGCTACACTAGAAAATTAAGAAATGCTAGAGTTTGATTGTGTTGTGTTGTTCCTTTGTTGACAATAGTTTCTCTATTTATAGAGAAGCATAACATGTAACTTCCACACATGATAGGGAGGGAAAATGTTTGAATCATATTTGATTCAAACTTCAACCGCTTCTGGCGCTGAATAACTGTTACTCTATAATGCACATGTATCTTCATGTTGAACTGTCCTATGATCATCTTCTTTTGATTGCTATCCTTTGACTTTCACCTTGATGACCATCCTTTGACTTTCACCAAATACTATGATGATGTTAATGGGCTTTATACTTCTACTGGACCTTATGTCAAAGCAGAATTAAACCTTTTGAAGTTCGATTCAATGTACAATAATAAAGGTTACTTGACATCTAAAAATTGTAGTAACAACCATCCATACTTGACAATACCATATTTCCAAAGCGTGAATTATGGACTAGGGTGCACAATGCTCATTGTGCACCCAAAAAGAACATACAATTAATATAAAAGAACACAAATTTTTTTCAACAACTTTTCTAATTTAAAAAAGAACAAACGGCTAAGAACGTGTAAATCTATATTTATAAAAGAACAAATGTTATAATGAAAAGAACATATAGTAAATGAACGTCTACACTTAAGGGAAAAGAACATATACCTTTTAAATTTAAATTTGAAAAAGTAATCTTCACTTGCAAAATTTAAGGAAACAAATAACAATATTTTTTAAAATTATAGATTCTAAAAATGATAAAACGACGTAGTTTAGAAAAGGGTGTATCATGTTCTACATGCACTTTGGTGCATGTACTTATTTGCGCCATATTTCTTTTCACAATTTTACTAGTGTTTGTCATTATTTGGCCATGTATATTATGTATATCAATTTTTTAGTATGGAAAAAAGAAAAATACTTTTGGACTATGGCTATCCGTACAAATAAAGATAGAATTTTAGTTGTAAGATTCAGGTAATGTTCGGACTTCTGTATAACTCGCCTCAAAAAAATATCGGCATCTAAAAGCATAAAGCAAAGATCAAGTCGT
This sequence comes from Beta vulgaris subsp. vulgaris, assembly GCF_026745355.1. Taxonomy (NCBI): domain Eukaryota; kingdom Viridiplantae; phylum Streptophyta; class Magnoliopsida; order Caryophyllales; family Amaranthaceae; genus Beta; species Beta vulgaris. Next base: position 28,013,703 of record NC_079207.1, on the reverse strand, counting down.
TATCGTGCAAATGCTGTTCATAGTTTTACATCTGCTTTAAATCGTTAACAGTACAATTAGGTCTTTGACCAGGTCAGATAAAATACTGACATTCTAATTATAATTACCAGATTCTGGTTTTGGTCTATTTAGACCTTTGATCTCTAACAGTTTGTTTGGTAGAAAGAATTTGGAAGGAAAAGAAAGGAAGTGGAAGGAAATTTATTGCTTTCCAATGTTTGGTTCATTAAAAAAAATTAAGCAAAAGAAAATGGGAGGAATTGGAAGGAAATACTATTTAATAAAATTTCACTTTCCTTTCCTCCAAAAAGCACGGGAATTCGGAAGAAAAGAGAAAATTTATATCAAACATGGGAAATTAAGGCTTTTTTCCTTTCTCTTCCATTCTTTTCTTTTTTTCCTTTCTCTTCCATTCTTTTCTTTTCTCTTCCCTTCCTTTCTCTTCCCTTTCTTTCCTTTACTAAAAATGAACCAAACACACTGTAAATGTTCTTATTTTTGTATATTAGCTAGTCCCCATATCCTTTTTTTTTTATAATTTTTTTTCCATTAATGAGCCATAGAAAGGTAGGATTACAGACAAGAGTTAGTCTTGTAAGATACCGCCTACTTTTAAATTAAAACTAGTTATTAGGCCTGCGCTACGCGCCGGGTAAGAAAAATTTTCATTCTTTAACAATATACTTTAAGATGATAACACTAAATGTTATTTGGTCTAGTGGTTACGACTTTAGTATATGTTCTTGAGGTCTTGTGATCAAACCCTATACTATGCAATTTCTAACTTTTTTTATTGTTGTGTTGTTGTGAACTACATGGGGTAAAACTCCTTAGGGAGAGCGCCACGTGGCACCGTTCCTTGTTTACGCACGCCTTTTAATATATTAGTATAGATTAGGCAATGACAAGCCTTTATATTAAAAAACAGATTTAGCCCAATAGTGACTATATAGTTTGATTTTTTCAGTAACTAGTTTAATCCATTTGGTCATTAGGTCTACTTTTATATTAAAACTAGACCGTCTCTTTTCATAATTTGTGTACAGACAATTGTATCATAGCCTAACTAGTTTTATGACCCGTGCATAATGCGCGAAAATATTTGTTGCTTTATTACATATTTAAAAGAAGTCACTTATTAACATTGACTTTTTTTTGCTAAGTAAGAAAAGTAGATTAACACAAAACTTATTTTAAACCTAACCAAACCTAAAGGGAGACAAACCAACTAGGTTGGACCCCCTCACCTTTAGGCAGGTACATGAGCCAACAAGGCACTAATTACAATTCATCCCTTACAAACTTAAAAACCAATCATGATCTTTCACAGTTATCTTCTTAGGCAATACAACATATATCCTAGCCTTAACTAGACTCTTGACCTGTTTAACAACTCTATTGATGCAAGGGATATGTTGTTCCCAATATACTAAATTCCTGCTATGCCAAACTGAGTATACAACTGCAGCTATACTAGCTAATATAGTATGTTTCTAAAACTTTGATCTATTTTCTCCCTTAATTCTTCTAATCAGTTGTCCAAGATCATCAGAAGTTATCCTAATCCGCAACCATTCTTTAATCTTCTTCAAACATTATGACCTAGCTGTAGTCTGATTAACCATAAATCTGATTGACTTATTCCATATTAAGCAAACCTAGCTATAATATGAAGCTTAGCTTGCACAACTAACCAAAGTATAACTCTATGTTTGGAACATTTAACTTGTTCCAAACAGTTGTATCCCATGTGACCTTGACTGATTCACCCATAAGCTTGTTATACACAGTTTTAATAGAATAACTACTCATGCTATTAAATTCACCATGTGTATACACTTGCTTAATATGTTCTTTAACTGCACAAATTCTCCTCCAATACCATCTTGAACTAACCTTAGGAACATAATTCCACTAATCAGCCCCTCTCAAATACATTGCATCCACCCATTTTATCGAGACACTATCTTGTTTAGTCTCTATTGCCCACAAATACTTAACCAAGCTAGCCACATTCAATAACAAGATATTCTTGAAACCAAGTCCCCCAACTACTTTATGAGTACACACTTGATCCCAGGTAACTGCACCAGACTTATTTGTAAAGTGGCAGCCACTCTATACAAAAGCTCTACAAATCTTACTATATCAATCAATACTAACTTAGGAAGAATAATACATGAGCCCTGTATATATATGCTAACTCAACTAGACGAAGTTAATAAGATGGAATCTTGCAGTATAGGATAAATTCCTTGAACTCCATACCCTGATCCTCGATGTGATTTTGTCAGTGAGCACTAAACATTGTGCAGTTTTAATTCTCTTGGAACAAATTGGTACTCCCAAGTACCTTAATGGAAGGGTATATTGTGTAAGACCCGAACCTGCAATTATTCTTTGTATATTCTCTTGAGGCATCCCAAAAGCATATATAGCATACTTATTAATGTTAGCTTTCAAGCCAGATGAATATGAAAAAGCATAAATGCATGCATGCAGCATTAACATCACATACCTATATTCTCCCTTACAACATATTACAAGGTCATCAGCAAAACACATATGAGTTTAGTTTCATTTCCTTACACCTTGGATGAAACTGAAAATGGTTCAATTCTCCCATTTTTGTCAATATCCTAGACAAACATTCCATGCAAATCACAAAAAGTAGAGGGGAGACAAGATCACCATGTCTCAAACCTCTAGATGATTTAAAGAAACCTTCCGTTTGTCCATTCAACATCCATGAAAACATAGGAGTAGTTACACACTCCATAATTAGATTAGTGAAGGAAGAAGGGAAACCCAATGCTTGCATCATATCTTTCAGGAAGTCCCAATTCACTGTATCATAAGCTTTTTGCATATAAATCTTCATTAAACACCCTGGCTTCACATTCTTCCCGCCATAATGTTTTACCAGCCCCTGGATGACCATTTTGTTATGACTAATAAATCAACTATGGCAAACCCTCCCCGATTTTCCATTAACATATCAGGTAGGACATGCCTTAATCTTGCACAAAGAACTTGGTAATACACTTATAAATGGTATTACAGCAAGAAATGGGCCTAAATTGTGTTACATTCTTACAAGTAATAACAGTTGTATTCAAAGCTTTCAAAAATATTTCATGCTTGTAAGGCATCAAATACAACATCAATGACTTCCTCCCCCACTAGGGATTCGTATAGAAATAGGTGCCAAAACCATCATTCTTAGGTGCTTTGTCCCCATGAATAGAAAATAAAGCTCTTTTGATCTCCTCCCTTGTATAAAGAGCAGTGAATATTGTTCTATGAGCTTTTATAACCAAAGGCTCCTCCTAAATATCTGAGTCAATAGAGGTGTCATGTGCCAGCTACTTCCCCCTAATAACTTCTCATAATAAGCTAAGAATGCCTTTGAAACATCCTTTGCATTATCAAACCAATTGCCATCTTCATCATAGATGCTACATACCCGATTTCGAAGCCTCCTTGCCTTGATACTTTGATGTAACAAGGCTGAATTCTCATCACCATCTATGATCCAGGCAAGTTTAGCCTTCTTTGAGAGGAATTCCATATAAGCTTTATGCTTAATATGATACTCCTTCACAGCCGTAATTTCTTCGTATGCTATCTGCAAATCAAATGGATTATCATGCATGTGTTCTTGAGCTTGAATCATCTTTTGATATGATTGGACTTCAGTTGAATGAATCTCTGAAAATCCTTTATTGTTCAACTCCTTCAGTGCCATCTTCACCCTTTTAAGCTTATGAGTAATCTGATACATTTTAGTACTCGAGATAACAACATTTCATGCCCTGCTAACCCTCTCTTCATACTAAGCAGATGATCTCCACATTGTGTAATATTTAAATGGTCTTATACCATTTAAAACTTCATGATACACTGCTAACATGGTTGAGGAATGATCAAATTCACCCTCATTTTGAAAGCATACTTCTACAGTAGGATATAATGCTTGACAAGCTATATTTGCAAGCACTCTATCTAATTTAGAAAACACTCCAGCTACTCACTGCTTATTGTTCCATGTATAAAAGTTTCCGCAACTCTTAACATCTTCCATTGAACAATCCATCATACGCTATCTCATATCCCCCATTTCACTCTCCCTGACAAGAGACCCTATTCTTTCTTTAACATTCATTACACTATTGAAATCTCCACACAACATCCAAGGATCGTCAATGTGCAAATCTCTCAAATCATTCCACATGTCCATCCTTTTATTCCTTTCATTAAATACATAAATTAAAGTGCAATAAAATCCTTATTTACCACTAATCGGCTGTAAAAAAAACAATGAATCAACTAAGTAGTAGACTTCAGTACATTTACCTGAAAGCTTCCAGGTTACAAGCCAAGATGATTCTTCCTACATCATGGTGACTAGAGTTGCTGGTGAAACATTATTCACTAAATACCCTCTGATATAATAAACCCATGTTCCGAGCTTTTATTTTTGTCTCTAAGAGACTTACAACACCAAATGCAAACCTGTGAATATATCTTTTCACGTCAACCTGCTTATTAAAGGTGTTTAAGCCTCTTATATTCCAATAAAGTATCTTAGCCATTCACATCTGGAGGTTCTCCGCCTCCTTCATATATTATTACTATCTTCTTACCCATCATATTGTGGTACCATGTAGCACCTACTTTTCACCTGCTAACATACCGCTCTTCACCATAACAACCTTATCGACATAAAAATTCTTCCAGATTCTAAGTATCAAACCCTCCATTACTTGTATCAGTGGATTAGATCTAACAACATAACAAATAATTGAGGAATTCCAAAAATCAATTTCATCTTGTATATCCTCCATTTCAATATCAATTGGTTCATTTTGAATTACATTCACTACATTTGCAATTGAATTCACCTCAACTACATCATTCACAACCAATTCCATCTCATTCTCAATATCATTAACCTCAATTTCATCGTTGACATCAAGATTATCAATTTGTTGCAGAATCGGAGCATGATTACCTGATTGCACCTTGTGTCCTGACTGGCGAATCTTCCTAGGACTATCATGAATGGATTGAAGCCATTCACTGAATGTGTGTTTGACTTCAGATTGTTGCTTCAGTTGATTCAATGAAGATTTTGGCGTGAGAATCTCCCCCAATCAAAAATCAATCGCCTCAATACCCATTATCTCATCCATTGATCGAGTTCGTAACGCTTGAGAATCCGATGATGTTCCCTTACTCTTTTCCTTCTGTTTTCCATGATTTCCACCTTGAGTTTCCCGCCAGATTGTCTTGCCATAACAATGGTGCACGATAAGTTATCGTGCACTAAGAGAAAACTTGGAGAGAAGGCAACTCAAGGTTTTTAGAAATGCATAACCTGCAAACATAGTAACATTGACTTAACTTCCCATATTACACAAAATCATAAAACATAAAGTATGAGTAATGATGAACAAACATTACAAATGAAATTTCCAAATCAATTTATATATTACTGAACACTTTCTTGTAAACTACATTTGCTTGATTTTCACGCAAATAGTGTTCTTTATCAAATGGAAGGACCTTGAGACCTTTTTTGCTCGTAACTTTGGAAACAACCAAATAAAAATGTCCATGACTGAAAACAGGTCTCGGGAGATATATACCTACATGAGACAGGAATTGCCCTTGACTCATATTTATAGTCATAGCAAAACAATAATTAAAGGAAACTGTCGTCTTTAAAATATGATAGGAAATTCAGTGGAGTGAGACAGAGTTAGTGTCATTCTTGTTATAAATAATTTTTCTCCGACATTGCTTTCGAAAATAACAGTAACTTCCCGTGCATCGTAAAAACTGCACATAAATTTTTTTGTCTTATAAATTGAAGATTTTAAGAAGTTTGTCCTAAAATCATGGTGGTGAATATTAACGTGTGATTTAAAATTTCATATTCATGTATTGAGATTATTTTAGAAACTGAATTACAACTCATGTGTTCAGTAGCTGACATAGTTAATGCCATGGTGGATCACATGACCCACCTATATTTTAAAAAATGTTGATAGAAATAGTATTTCCTTTGTCTGTTGATTCTCATAGATTCTCAAATTAAATCACAATTCGCACCAACAGCCATACGCCAACTTCAACAACCACTTATGACAGTCTTATTCAACCTTATCTTGCACCACTGATGCATCATATTTAGCCACCCATTGGTCGCTGTCCACTTAGCCATTATTTTAATTTTATACCCATGTAGCTTCATTGGGAGTTTTTTCTTTTATAAATTTAAGATTTTATGTTATTTTCCCTACAATCAGGGTGAAAATATTTAACTCGTTCAATAGATGATATAAAAGTTAGGAATATAAAAAAAATAAGTATATACATAAATGTAAATGTTAATCTGCTACATGTGCCGATTGCACGGGGAATTTTGTTCCATAAATTTAAGATTTATGATGTTTCCCGAAATTCATTGTAAGAATAGTAATTGTGATTTAAAGTTATATAATCATGTATTAAAATACTTTGAAAGGATTATGACCTGTGTATTTAGCAGTTGATGTAGTTAATATCATCGTGGATCACATGACCAATATTATACTTTTTAAAAAAAGTTGATTGAATTTTTTTTTTTGCTTTGCCTACTACTTCATATATTTAGAGGATTATATTAGATCACAATTTCACCACCTCTCTTATTCAACCATTGAGCCACTTTTGTTCCCGCTACCTACAATCCCTTTCACCTCCCTATCTTGCTGCCTTGCAACACCATTAAATTAGGTCACCCATTAGACACCATTATTTGCAATAATCTTCATGTACCTTTTTTTCAATTCACTTTGCATACATTTTTTGTTTATATTGTAATATGTTGATGTATTTTTCGTATTGAGTTTTTATTGATAAAATTAGAAAAGTTTAGATGGGTGTGGTGAAAAACTTAAAGTTGTGGTACCAAGGTACCCAATGGCTTGAAATTACCTAATCTTTAGTTTTATATTTGAAAACTCGTATTTTGAGTATCTTGTATTAGTTTGTCTTTAATTTACTTGTGTTTTTTTTAATGAAAACATATTTTTTTATGAATATGATTTAAATCTCGAAAAATTGGATCGTAGTATTACTTTTAGAGTGAAACTTTTTATGAAGTTTCAAATTCATGCATTGATTATTGAGTGACATTTTGTTGTGGACGGTAGTGACTCACCGGCCGCAAATTCCTGGATCCACCACTAAATATGTTATACTATGTTTACTTAAGACTTATTTCGAATAATAAGTATAATACCCCCCATATTATTTTGTTATTTTTGTATTCCCCGTTGGGAACTTTTAATATGTTGTTCCTATTCTAAATCTTTTTATAAATAGTGTAGTTTTATGACTTGAATCTATATTGGTTTTAAACTCTAACAAATTTGTTCACACTAATGATTAATATTTAATCTTTTACCTCTCAAACATTTGTGTTATTGGTTGCTTAGCAGATTAACTCAAACGCTTATATTCTTTATTTTAGTTCATTTTATTTTATTAAAAATAATGAAATCTTTCCCACTTTTAAAGTTATATTGGTTTTTTCGATTGAAAAATAGGAATAAGAAAAGAAAAAAGAGGGAGTAGTATTTTCACCAAAATAATTTTTAAGGTTTGTTACTACTTTGTTGAAAAATTATATTCATTTTGAACATATTGGTATACTCCAGTGTAGGTTGCGCATAAAACTTTAATATTCCGATATGCTTGAGTATTAATAGTATTTTAAGGTATACTTAATTACATCTAATGTATTTTTGTAGTTGGTGTGATATTGTATAATGTCGTATATATTATTTATATCAAAATATAAATTATTCTACTAAAAGTCACAACAGAAAAAGCGCATGTATTATTACTTCCTATTAGAATTGGATTTTCCCTTCTACATTATAGCAAGAAATTACACTATATACACTAAATAGTATATCCTTAATATATATGATTGAAACAGTTTAACAACAACTATATAAAATAAATAAATTAATAGAACAAAGTTATAGATCTTACATTAAGATTAATAATAACCACCCTCAAAATTTTCTGATTAGCATGTACTTGTTGAACATGAAATACCACTATGTAATTTCCTTGTCAAGATTCCCATCTAGTCATATACCTTTTGCTTAATTGAAACATTTACTTGTATCTGTTTTTGTCCCAAATCATTAGAAAAAAAATCAATAGATTTACTTGCGATAGAGTTGACTCACATTATGCTTAACCCAAATTTAAAACGATCGTTATTTAATAATTGTTACAATATGAGTAAACGCAAATACTCGTAAAGAAATTAGAAATATCTAAAAAAATCATGCAAAAATATCAAATTTAAAAACTTGATTATTATATATAACAACCTAAAATTGATATCCACAATTGATGCTGCGTTTTTTATTTATTACGTACTCACCTTAATGTGTAACACCCCCAAATTTCTCTTTTTGAATAATATATTTTAATATAAAATACTTGAGAAACTTGAGAGTATTACTACCACGTGATAACGTTAAAGGCTAAAACTACTAAATACTAATCTAATAATGCAGCGGAATTAATAATAACAACTTCTCTTTATTGATAAATAAAAATTTATTGTTTCTACTATGACAAAAGAAATTATAAAAATAACTACTACTAAACTAAGCTATGTATTACTCCTCATTAGCTCCCCCATGCGAAGTATGCATCAAATCAACCTGTAAATTTTGCTCGCCAAAAGCGTCATCACAGGGACAAAGCCATAAAACAAACAAACAAAATGCGTGTTAATAAAAATACTGAGTACATGTATATGCGGAGATTTAAATACTTTATTAAACATTCAAAATATTCATATAAACCTTCCTTGTATATATACTTGTAATACTTGTATAATATAAAGTATATAACTTTAATAAAAACTCCTTTTTTCTTTCACAGGTACCTTTCCTAAAGTGTGCACACCCCCTCAAGTTTAGTATTCCTTAATGAGTCTATTACGAGGGAAACTACCTTGTCCACATGACTTATACAAAAAGTACATAGGTAAATAATATAACGGCTATCGTTCTTACTAATAAATAACAAGTCGTTGCCTCTTTATAATTGTGATCATAAAAGATCATATAACTAATAAAATTCTTTTGAAAATAATCTTCTTTTAAAAAGAATAATAATTCTTATATAAAACTTTAGCCATTTAAAGGCATAATATAAATAACTTGTTCATAAAAATTATTAGAATTAGTATTAACATTAAAAGCAAGGGAAATTCTACATGGTAGCCCCAAGGTTTTTAAGTTTATACATGGTAACACTTTTCAAATGCAATTACATGTGGTAGACCCAAGGTTCTTAATTATCCTACCATTTAACCTTATTAGCTGATTAAAGGTTAAATTGGGTTATTTTTGTTTTTAATTGACCTAGCATTATGTAATTACTAACCTACCCTTTTTAATTTCCCTTTCATTTTAGTTTCCCTCCTCCCAAACCCTAACCCATTTTCCTCCTTTTTTTCCAATGGTCCTATAAATCCATTTCTCTTCTCTTCTCTGTCCACACACCATGAACTCATCATCTTTAACAAACTTTCCACACACCATGTTAGATCCTACTGTTGTGTCATGGATGAAAGCCTCATGTTGATGAAAATAATATATATGAGTGTTGTGGGTGGGGATTTGATAGTTCTTGATGATGATGGTGGTTCATGAAGGAGTAAACATCAGTAATGAAGGAGAGGAAGATGAACGATCAATTGAAGGAGGGAGTTTGAGTTTAGATGGGATGGGATGGTAGTGGGTCACGAGAAATTAAAAGTACCAGTACATATCAGCTTAGGTTAAGTCATTAACCTTGGTTAAGCAATTAAAAATATAAAAAACCTAATTTAACCTTTTAATCAGCTAATGAGGCTAAATGGTAGGATAATTAAGAACCTTAGGTCTATCACATGTAATTGCATTTGAAAAGTGCTACCATGTAGAAACTTAAAAACCTTGGGGATACCATGTAGAATTTCCCTAAAGCAACTATTATATGACCAAGTTAATATAGTAAAAACAAAACCATGCCGTTGTGCTATCTCATAACAATCTGTCTACTAAATAATATATGGCTGCTACAACATGACAAATATGTAAGTTGCAGATTAAAGCTGTATGGCAAAACATAAAAGTTGTAGATCATAATTCGAATTTGCCGCTACTTAGATTTCAAAGAATGCGCAATTTAATGAACTTTAAGTCTAATAACAACGTACTCCTACTGTTTAGTTAGTGATTCATTAAGAGTTTCAAAAATTTAGAACTACTATAAATTACTCACATGTTGGTGGTAAGTTCCTAAAGTAAGTTATTAATTAATACTATCACAATGATAATGGATGGAACTTAATATGCGAGTAGACAAACATCACCCACTACTTGAACATGTATATATTTAAATCAATGTTGAGCTTGACAGTATAATATCAATCATGAATCTAAGACGTTCCTAAACAAGATTATATAAAACTCACGAAAACATGATTCCAAATCCAAAGTAACAAACCTAGAAATATGATACTATATATGAAAAAAACAATATTTAAAGATCTACATATACACACACTTTAAAAATTAATAATTACAAGGGAGGAAGTGAAAGGTAAGCTAAAAGAGAGAGAGTTTAAACTTGAGAAAAAAAATTTATTTCTCAAATTTGGTGTGAAGAATATATGATAGGTGGAGACCCCTATTTATACTAGTTGGATAAGTAGAATAGGGATAGGACTAGGAAACTAAAAGATGAATATAGGGAGAAAGATAAACTAATCTAACTAGGATATAGCTAATATTTATGATTATCCAACTAAGATTAGAAAAAGATATAAATTATGCCATAATGCATAATTATATAGGATTAAATAACTAAAAGATAAGCAAAAGGAAGAAAATATTAAAAACTCTATCACTTCGACACTTCACGCTTAACTCCTACGTGAGATTACGTGCTAACAAATTTTTGTTTTTGTTTTTTTTTTCTTTTTATAAACCTTTTTTTTTTTCTCTTTGTTTTTGTAAATCTATTTAGATTTTCTTTTAAGAAATATCTTCAACCACTAAACTAACTACTTGGATTATAATTTGTAAGTTTAGGCCCAATATATAATTTGGACTAAAATTTATTTGAAAATCCCATAATATATCATAAAAGCCTATTTAAAACCTTTATAATTAATAATAAACCTCTTTAATAAGTAAAACCCTTTTTGAAATTTATAATTAATAACTTACTAAGAATACAGAGTATTACAGACTACCCCCTTAAAAGAAGTTTCGTCCTCGAAACTTAAAACAAGCAAATAAGAAATAAAGCATGTAAATCACATATACCACAAACTTTCTATAGGAATAACTTGGCTCACATAATAACTCATAAATATGACAAATAAATAGGGTTCTAAGTTAACACACGAAACTCTATCACATTCTACCCCCCTTAAAAGGAGTTACGCCCCCGTAACTCTACTACTAACCTCTGAAAACAACTCTGGATATTTCTTTCGCATCTCAGCCTTTGCTTCCCATGTTGCTTCTTAAGACTTCTGATTAGACTAGAGCACCTTAATGATTTTAACATCCTTATTCCGGGTACTTCTAACCTTACTATCTAAAGTCTTAATAGGCCTTTCTTCATAAGACAAGTGCTCATCAATTTGAACTGTTTCAGGTTGCAGCACATGCGATTTATCTGGGATATACCGTCTCAATTGAGATATATGGAACACATTATGAACACGACTTAATTCAGTGGGTAGGACAAGTGTATAGGCCATTTTTCCAACTCTATCCAATATCTCATATAGGCCTATAAACTTAAGGCTGAGCTTCCCTTTCTTTCCAAACCTCATCACACCCTTCATTGGTGACACTTTCAAAGCACTTTTTTGCCCACTTCATATTCTTCTTTCCTACGCTTCAGATCAGCATAACTTTTCTTATGATGTTGGGTTGCGTCATTCTTTCCTTGTATCATCTTAACCCATTGCACGGTCTCTTCAATCAATGGAGGCCCAAGTATAACTGTTTCACTTATATCGTTCCAAGATAATGGGCTTCTACATTTCCTACCATACAAAGCCTCGAATGGTGTCATGCCTATATTGAATGATAACTCTTGTTATAGGAAAACTCTATCAAATCTAGATGATCTTCCTATGAACCCTAATATTCCATGGCACAAGCTCTTAACATATCTTCTAAGGTTTGTATGGTCCTTTCAGTCTGACCATCGGTGGCTGGGTGAAAAGCAGTGCTCATCAATAGCTTCAAACCAAAGGGTTGTTGTAGCTTCTGCTACAAATTAGACAAAAATATAGAATCTTGATCAGACACAATATCTTTCGGTACTCCATGTAGTCTCAAGACATGCTTGATGTAGGCCTTAGCTAGTTGGTCCATCGACCATGTTGCCTTCATAGGTATGAACACTATTGACTTGGTCAACCTATCGACAATTACCCATATTGTATCATTCCCAGATTTACCCTTAGGTAAAGCAACAATGAAATCCATCGAAATAGAATACCACTTCCATCCTGGCGCATCTAAAGGTTGGACTTTCCCTTAGGGTCTTTTATGTTCACTCTTTACCTTTTGACATGTTAAGCATTTGGAAACAAATTCAGCTATGTCCAACTTCATGCGAGCCCACCAGAAATTCTTCTTTAAATCCTTATACAACTTATCACCCCCTGGGTGCATCGAATATGGAGAATTATGGTCTTCTTCCATGATTTTCAATTTCAAATCTTCACAAGCTCCAGGTATACACTACTTGCCTTCCATTCTTAAACTTTCATCTTTATGAATTTCGAAGTCTCCAGCATGACCCTCCCTCACCTTCTCTTTTATCTTTTCCATCTTTTCATCTTTCAATTGAGCTTCCCTAATTTGATTAAACATAGAGGGTTGAATGGTTAATGCACTAAACATTTTCTCTACTTCTCCATATTGCATAACTTCAAGATTCATCTTCTAAAAGTCTAAAGATAATTGATCCACCACCACCATAGTGCTTAAAGTATGACTTGTCTTCCTACTCAAGGCATCTGCCACTACATTGGCTTTCACTTCATGGTATTGAATATCCAAATCGTAATCTTTTATGAATTCTAACCATCTACTTTGCCTCATATTCAAATCCTTTTTGGTGAAAATGGATTTCAAACTTTTGTGATAAGTATATATCTTACATGTCAACCCATACAAATAATGACGCCAAATATTTAAAGCAAAAACTATTGCGGCCAACTCTAGGTCATGAGTAGGGTAGTTGACTTCATATGGATTCAGTTGCCTTGATGCATAAGTAATGACTTTTCTATTTTGTATTAAAACACACCCTAGACCATGTTTAGATGCATCACTATATACTTCATAAGTATCACTCCCATCAGGTAATAAGGATAACACAGAGGCTGTGGTTAGTCTTTCGTTTAGGATGGTGAAGGCTTTCTCACATTCTGGACTCCAAATAAACTTGGATTCTTTCTTCATAAGGTTGGTCATGGGTTAGGCTATTTTCGAGAAGTCCTTAACAAAACGTATGTAGTAACTTGCCAAACCTAGAAAACTTGTTATATCAGTCACATTCTTTGGAGTAGACCATTCACTAACGGCTTCAATCTTTGTTGGCACTAGTAGAATAAATGCTTATTGCTGCGGTCACTAAGTGGCCTATTGCGGCGGTTTTGGCCGCACAACAATTAGGGGGGCAGTAATATGTAATTAATTAATATATTGCTGTGGTTTTAAACCGCCACAATATTTGAACATATTGCTACGATTTCTAGGTAAAACCGCAGCAACAAGTATTATTTTAATACAAAAAAAACAGGTTTATTGTTGCGGTTTCTTCCTAAAACCACAGCAATAGACGATGGGCAGGTTAAATAGTTTTTTTTTTTCATTTTTCGAGGCGTAAATTTTTTGTAGTTATAGTATCATTATAATATGTTACATAGATACAACAATCTACTATTTCAAACACCCAATACAAAAGAGAAACTAAATCAGTGAAAAACAACCTAAAAAATTCAAAAAATATATACAAATGATATCTAACAAAATACAAAATTATTTAATTCACCATGGACCTAAATTACATATTCAACTAGATCTACAAAATTAACAAAAAATTAAATTGAAAAAAAATATCGAAATTGAACCGGCGGCATCAAAGCAAGCGCGCTTGCTCCGTCGCACTGAAACTCGATGGTGATTCGCGACGACGGCCAAGAGCATCCGCCGCCGTCGAGATCTGAAACTCGAGCCAAGATCGATCTGAAACTTGAGCGCCGACGTCTCCGGCAAGAGGCGAGTTTCAAAGGATGTTTGTTGATGATGACGACGAAAAGCAGAATTCGACGATGGCGAGATGAAAAAGAAACGAGCAAAACCAGAGTCTCGAGAACAACTCGCCGGAAATTCAAAGAAAAAAAAACAGTCAAGACTCGCCGGAAAATTGAAGCAGAAACAAAAAATGAAAAAGAAATGCGATGAGCTTACCAGAATGTCAAAAGCTTCGCTAGAAGCACATTCGCCGGCATACGGACCGAGAAAGCCCCGAAAGTCCAAAAACTTCCAGCCCTAGACGGTACAAAAATTGAACAAAACCATATCAAATGAAACTCTCGAACTCCTCTCTCTCTCTCCTTCGATGCAACGAATTGAACAGACGAATTCTTCTGTTGAAGGGCCGACGAAGAATAGAAAGGCCGACGGGCTGAGAAGGGTGAAGGCAAGTTGAGGATGAACAAGAACGACGAAATGAAGAAGGCTGAGAGGGAAGGAGATTTGAAGGAGGAGAGAGAAAGGAGAAAAACGGCTGAAATGAAGAAGGCTGAAATGCGAGTGTCCCCCAAACCCTAGCGCCTCTTATATGAAATAAATGGGATAAAAAATCGCAGCAATATATTAAAATATTATTTTTTAAATATTATTTTAATATATTGCTGCAGTTTCGGCCAAAAACCGCAACAATATGTATGATCAAAACGTCAACTTTTTTTCAAAAATTTATAGTTGAAACCATATTGTTGCGGTTTTTAGTAGAAACCGCAACAATATAGTTATTTTATATTTTACCTTTTCTTTTTACGTGATATATTGCTGCGTATTGGTAAAACCACAGCAATAGCACCGCAACAATAAGCAATTATTCTACTAGTGTTGGATCAACGGCAAAACCCTCCTTAGAAATGAAGTGGCCCATAAATGCCACTTTTTCCAACCAAAACTCACACTTCGAAAACTTGAGGATTGAATATTATTCAGAGGTGTTTCTCATGCTCTTCTTTATTCTTAAGTAAACCAATATATCATCAATAAATACTACCATAAATTGGTCTAAGTATGGCTTGAAAATTCGGTGCATGAGATCCATAAATACTGTTGTCTCATTAGTCAATCCAAAAGGCATTATTGTAAACTCATAATGGCCATAACGTGTTCTAAAGGCGGTCTTAGCAATGTCTTTATCAACAATTCTTAACTGATGATACCCTGACCATAAGTCAATCTTAGAGAAAATTCCAGCTCCCTTCAGTTGGTCAAACAAATCATCGATCCTTGGGAGAGGATACTTATTCTTAATGGTCACTTGGTTTAACTCATGATAGCCGATACACAATCTTAGACCACCATCGTTCTTCTTTACAAACAAGACAAGCGCACCCAACGGGTAGATACTAAGCCTTATGTAACCCTTTTCTAATAACTCTTCTAATTGGGTCTTAAGCTCATTTAGTTCAGCTGGAGCCATACGATATGGTACTTAAGATATTGGGCCAGTTCCAGGCACTAAGTTTATGGTGAACTCCACCTCCCTTATTGGAGGCATTCCAGGGATTTCTTCTGGAAAAACATCCTGAAATTCATTAACTACAAGAATATTCTCCATCTTTTCTCCTTTCACTTCTAACTTTTGTATACTACACAAATATAATGGATACCCCTTTATTATACAGTTCTTGAGTTGCATAGCAGAAATCATTCTTGGGTTGGGCTTCTGATTGATTTTTCTGTAGGTTACTTTGACTCCTTTTGGGCCTTTCAAGGTCAATTTTTGGCTCTGCAGTCTATTTGGGCTTTGAATTTTCCCAACCAATCCATTCCCATAACAACATCTAGGTCATCTAATTCGAATTGAATTAAGTCTAAGGAAATTCTACCCCTGCTATAGTCACTAAAACATCTTTATATAATTTAGAAACATTAATGACATCTCCAGAAGGTATGACTATATCCATGCTTATAAGTTCGGGTTTTCCCAACTTAAGTTTTTCCACTAAGGTTTTGGAAATAAAAGTGTGAGAAGCTCCTGAATCAAATAAAATCTTAACTGGAATAGAAGAGATGAAGAAAGTACCAGTCACTACGCCTGAAGTCGTTTCAGCCTCACGATTGCTCATGACAAACACTCGACCTTGATTATTTGCCTTAGCCTGATTGTCTCCTCCATTCCCATTCTAAGGAGGAACACAATTATGGGTCACCGATTGCTGTTGGAGTCCTTTTCTCCCATTACCTCCTTGATTCTGGGTCGGCTTAGGATTTGCTAATGTTGAGTCTTTCTGGAAGCACTTATACTCTCTATGGCCTAACTTGCTACAGATCCTACAAGTTACCAAATTTACTTCACAATCCTTCCTTGGGTGGTTTCTTGGACATCTTTTGCAGTAGTAGAATCTCTTAGACTTTTCATTTTTAGATTGACTACGATTGTTGTTATTCCCATTGCTTTTATCATTTTTTCCTTGCTAACATTTATAAGGAGTAGTAGTCTAATTATAGAACTACTAATTATTAAAGCTACTAAAAAAATCTCCATCCTTATGAAAATTTAATAATATTTCCATACTTTGCTAGACAGAATGTCATACAATTATTCATAAGAGCAATAATGTGAGTGTAAATAAGGAAAAAAATTCAAACAATCCGTGTTTTCGAAAAAATTGAGTATATATAAATATGTATATAATAAGTTTTTTTTTGGAATACTAGGTTTTTCGCGTATGGAAAAATTAATCGAGGGAGTTCCCAGGAAAGAGAGGTGCGGCACAAACGGCCAACTTAAGTACCAAGTCTTTCCTTAGCCAAAACTTTCCTCAGAAAAATCATCCACACACTTATTCCTTTCTTTAAAATATATAAATTGGAAAATATGTATACTTGAAAATATAACTTTTTATGCAGGATAAGAAAAACATTATGCCAATAAAATGCAAAAAATTTATGCACAAAAATGGAAAACTCTAACTTATATGCCCTTCCTAAATATACCCAAACTCTCATTAATAAACCTAAAGGCTCTGATACCATTTTGTAACACTCCCAAATTTCTCTTTTTCAATAATATATTTTAATATAAAACACTTGAGAAACTTGAGAGTATTACCGCCACGTGATAACATTAAAGGCTAAAACTACTAACAACTAATTTAATAATGCAGCGGAATTAATAATAACAACTTCTCTTTATTGATAAATAAAAATTTATTGTTGCTACTATGACAAAAAAAGTTATAAAAGTAACTACTACTAAACTAAGCTATGTATTACTCCTCACTAGCTCCCTCATACGAAGTATGCATAAAATCAACCTATAAATTCTGCTCGCCAAAAGGGTCATCACAAAGACAAAGCCATAAAACAAATAAAACGCGTGTCAGTAAAAATACTGAGTACATGTATATGCAGAGATATAAATACTTTATTAAACATTCAAAATATTCATATAAATCCTCCTTGTATACTTGTAATACTTATTATATAAACTATATAACTTTAATAAGAACTCCTTTTTTCTTGCCTCGGTACCTTTCTTAACGTGTGCACACCCACAACTTTAGTATTCCTTAACGAGTCTATTACGAGGGTAACTACCTTGTTCACATGACTTATACAAAAAGTACATGGGTCAATAATATAATGGCTACCGTTCTTTTTAATAAATAACAAGTCGTTGCCTCTTTATAATTGTGGTCATAAAAGATCATATAACTAATAAAATTCTTTTGGAAATAATCTTCCTTTAAAAAGAATAATAATTCTTATATAAAACTTTAGCCATATAAAGTCATAATATAAATAACTTGTTCATAAAAATTCTTGGAAGTAGTAGTAACTTTAAAAGAAACTATTACGTGACCAAGTTAATATAGTAAAAACAAAACCATGCAGTTGTGCTATCACGTAACAATCTGTCTACTAAATAATATATGACTACTATAGCATGAAAAAATATGTAAGTTGCGCAATTCATAATTCGAATTTGTCGCTACTTAGATTTCAAAGAATGCGCAATTCAATGAACTTTAGTCTAATAACAACGTACTCCTACTGTTTAGTTAGTGATTAATTGAGAGTTCCAAAAATTGAGAATTACTATAAATTAATAACATGTTGGTGGTAAGTTCCTAAAGTAAGTTATCAATTAATACTATCACAATGATAAGGGATGTAACTTAATATGCGAGTAACACAAACATCACCCAGTACTTGAACATGTATATATTTGAATCAATGTTGAGCTTGACAGTATAATATCAATCATGAATCTAAGACGTTCCTAAACAAGATTATATAAAACTCAGAAAAACATGATTCCAAATAAAAAATAACAAACCTAGAAATATGATACTACATATGAAAAAAACAATATTTAAAGATCCACATATACACACACCTTGAAAATTAATTATTACAAGTGTATTTCTTTTCAAAACCTTCAATCGTCGATCATAAAAGTCCCATTTCATCAAAGGCCTTAACCTCCACAAAGAAAGGGCATTGCAAGCCAAATCATACCTCTAATAAACCTTCTCATAAACAACCGACAACCATCGATATCGCATTCTAATAAGCCATAAAATACAAACCAAAGCCATCTAGGTCGAAAACCCATACGGAAGTGTTGAACCCTAGTTTTGATGATGACAAAGAAACAAAGATGCAAACTAAGTAGTGAACTAATGAGTTACTTAAGTGTATGATTTTTAAGGTATCAGTGAAAGGAACTAGGAGAATACTAAGTCAAGGAAGAAGTCAAGAGAGGATTTCAAAGACTAAGTAAAGATGTTTCTAGAAGTTGATACTGGAGCAGCATTGGATCAAGAAGAATAAAAGCAAGGCGTTTTATTTTCTAGTTCCATTGTAAAAGGAACAATTAAGGATGGTAAGGAACATTGATAGTCTTATTTGAGAATGAGAGTTTGTTCTTTTCTAAGGAACAAACTAAATGGCACTAAACGAATATGTTAAAGGAACTTAACAAATAAAAGGAACTAGACTTAGGCTTGAAGCAGCATAACGGTTCGATTATGAAGTTGAGTAAGTCATGCCTAAATAATAGGAAACCGTTTTTATCTAAGTGAAAATCAGTTTTAATAGAAAATTTTTTTCAGAAAAGATTTTGTTTTTTGAAAAAGAAACGAAAATAATTATCCGGTTTTTAAGAGGATTTTATTTAAAAGATAATATTTTCTTAAAGATTAAAATTCAGTTTTAATTCTGTTTTAAAGTTAACTGATTTTCAGATAAAGCTCAAGAAACTCCTAATCTTTAGGAGCAGTGGCTAAAAGATGTCCACGTCCAAAAGGAGATCATGGGATCATGGGATATGTTAAGGAACGCGTTCCTTAAGGGAAGGAACAACATGGGATAATGGTTTAAACATGAACACACTTTTATTCCCACGTTCTATCATTAGTTACTATAAATATTGAAGCTTAAATAAGTTGCAAGTTGTGTCTGGCTAAGTAATTAAGTGAGTTTAACTAATTAAGTGTCAGTGCCTTCATTCTCTCATAATAGACATTTGTTCTTTGCTTCTTACTCTAATTCCACTAAGCTTATTTCGATCAATTGTATTTTGGTTTTTGGGGAAGGGATTTGAGTGAAGTTCTGTAAGAGAGAAGCTTTGAGTAAAGCTAGTAAGAGTGAGAAAACTTCGAGTGAAGTTGAGAGGAACTACTGTTAAGGGAACAGTGGCTCAGGAACTTGAGTTTAGGAACTCAAGGTGTGGCTCGAGAATAGAATTAGGTTGTAACAAAGTTGTTTGGCCTAATTAGTGAAAGAGTTGAGTTTAAAATCCCTAGTGGTCGAGGTTTTTCTTCTTGTTGGGCCCAAGAAGTTTTTCCTCGTAAAAATCCCTTGTGTTCCTCTAGCTTGTTTATTTGTTTAAGTTTAAATTTCCGCAAAAAGTTACGTTTATTTCTACACATACAATTCACCCCCTCCTTGTAGTGTTCCTAGGAAAATAACAATTGGTATCAGAGCAGAACTCACGACAGATAGGAAACCCTATTGAGAAAAAGATCCAAGGAACAATGAATACCACCGAGAAACTTGAGGAAGGTTACTCTACGCAAAGGCCTCCCATGTTCAATGGGAAGTACTACAACTACTGGAAGAATCGCATGGAGATATTCATCAAAGCTGAAACTATCAGGTATGGAGAGTCATTGAAGTTGGTGATTTCGAAGTCACAATACAAATGACAAAAATGAGGTAACTCTAAAATCCCTCTCTGATTATGACAAATCTGATTTTGAAAAATGGAAGTAAATGCCATTGCTATTAAATTGTTGCATTGTGGACTTGGACCCCATGAACATAATAGGATCATGGGATGCAAATCCGCAAAGCAAATATGGGATTTACTAGAAGTAACCCATGAAGAGACTAATGAAGTCAAAAGATCCAAAATTGATTTACTTATGAATCAATAAGAATTGTTCTCCATGAAAACTAAGGAAAGCATTCGAGATATGTTTACTCGTTTTACTAACATTATTAATGAGTTAGCTTCTCTTGGAAAGTTTATTTCATCTGAGGAACAGGTTCGAAAGGTTCTTAGGAGTCTCCCTAAGGACAGATGGATGGCTAAAGTCACTGCTCTTCAAGAAACAAAAGACTTCACTAAGTTCAACTTACACTAGTACAGAATAGGCGATTTGCGTCGGATGTGAGGCGCCTATTTGCGTCGGACATGGGTCCGACGCCACAGCCCTCGACGCAAATCGCGTATCAATGGTCTGCGTCGAATGCAGATCCGACGCACATTTTCACCTATTTGCGTCGCACTCGTATACGGTGCGACGCAAATGGCTATCCCAGCCCAATTAAGAGCAACTCATCTGCGTCAGACCCATGTCCACATGCGACGCAGATGGAAGCTTGTGCGTCGAATCTTGTAAATACATGCGACGCAAAATCTGTATTTTTATGGAAAAAAAATAAAAACCAATCATCCCAACAATTCATCAATAACACCAAATTGAGTTTGGAATTTTGACATTTAAATGAACGAAATACAGAAGAACAATAATATGTGAAAAAGAAGAACTACATACAAGAAACAATGAATATTGAAATCAAAAAACAAGTGTAAAACGAAATGAAAAAATTGAAAAAAAAATCAGATCTGAATCAATTAACAATACAATTTGGGGAAAAACTTATAAACATAACCTCAAATCTTTAATAAACCCTAAAACAATCCCAAGAAACACTATTAACTCCTTCAATCTTCATCAACGAGATCTTCACCGACGAGAAACAGTAGCTTCGACATGTTCTTCTATCGACGAGATCAGGAAAATTGATGGCAAACTGATACAAAAACTGAAACTCCTTCAATCTTCACCGACGAATTTACCCAGATCAAGAAAACTGATACAAAAACTTCAAAAACCCAAATGAAGATCATAAAAATCAAAGTAAACCCACATAAAACTTAAATGAAAGCATAAAAAACAAAAAATTACACTCACCAAATCTAGGAGTGAGATGAAACTGACGATAAACAGCAATGTAAACAACGGAATCTCGATGAATATACTTTCCGGTGCAATCATTTAGATGAATTAGGGGAAAGAGAGGAGAGAGAAGGAGAGAGAGGCAGAAAGGTGAGAGAAAGGGAGCTGGGTCAGGAGAGAATGAGGTGTAGCGGCGTGGGAGTAAATTTTGTAGGGTTTGGGGATAATAAAGTTATAACGGGGTAGTGGGAAGATTATATGCGTCGTGTCTATGGCCATCCGACGCAGATTGGGTATTTTGCAACGCACCTAAAAGACGTGCGACGCACATCGTTTGATTTTTTTTTTAATATAGAGACAATTTGCGTCGCATGAGTAAGGGTATCCGACGCACATTAGGCTTTTGCAACGCATGTAAAGCAGGTGCGACGCAAATGAGCCATGTTGTGCGTCGCACTCCTCCCACATTCGACGCAAATCCCAACTGTGCGTCGTTTCCGTGTCTGTGCGACGCAAATCAGGGGACGGAAATCGTTCTTTTTCTAGTAGTGTTAGAACAGCTGGCAGGGTCACTTATGACTCATGAGCTTCACCTTGATACTGAATATGGTGAAAGCTCCAAATCCAAATCCATTGCTCTCAAAACAGACGATGAAGATCATTCAGACTCAGAAGAAGAAGAAGCAACCCTCATGGTTCGAAAATTTCGAAAGATGTATAGGAACATGAAGAACGGGAACTTCAAAGGTAAAACTAAGAAATTTTCTAACAAAGCTGCTTGTCATAAATGTGGTAGTACAGATCACTTCATCAAGGAGTGTCCACTTTGGGAAAATGACAAAACCAAAGAAAGGAACAAGGAACGCTTTGCTGAAAGGAACAAAGAATCCAAGGCACCTTTCTCTAAGGCAAACGTGCGCAAAGCAATGATAGCTGCTTGGGGAGATTCAGAGACGGAAGAAGAAGAAGAGGAACAACAAACTGAAGAAAAGGTTGAGGTAAGTCAACATGGTCTTGAGTCAGACTTAGATTGTAAAACTAGGCCTGAAATATATGATCTTCTTTATGATGCAATTCTTGAATGTAGAGATGAACGTGAAAAACGTGAACAAACTGAACAAGCCCTAAAGGTCTGCAAAGAACACATAGAATGGCTTAAGAAAATGAGAACAGATGTTGAAACAAGATTCTTTGATTTATTTGATAAAAACTTAAAAATCAAAGAATACTATGAAAGTGTGAAAAATGAAAATTATCTAATCAATTTAGAGATTTCACACTTGAAGGAGTTTGTCCCTGTTCTAAATTCCTTTGATATAAGATCAACGCCTTTGAAAGGTTACAGATCTGAGATTGAAAATTTAAATAAAGAACAAATTTATTTAAAGGAACAGATCTGCAATCTTAAAAAGGAACTGGTTGTTGCAAGGAATAGAGGCAAAACGATGGCTGTTCTTAAGTGGATTGAGAAACCAGAGACCAAAAGAAAAGAAGGTCTTGGTTTTGAGAACTACAAGAAAAGGAACAAGACCAAGAAATATGTAGATCTACCTAGTGACAAATTTTGTATGTACTGTGGAAAGGTAGGTCATTACATAAATCAATGTCAACTAAAATCTGAGATGATTGGCAAGAATGTGAAGATAAGTAACAAGAAATGGGTTGTCAAATCAAGTCTTAGTCAAGAACAGGAACCCAAGAAAGAAGGGGTTCCTACAACTAACACTTAGTTGATTTTTGCAGGTTGGAGTGATGGGGAACAACACATGGTATCTTGATAGTGGTTGTTCCAAGCACATGACAGGAGACAAAACTAAGTTTCTCTCACTCACAACCTATGAAGGTGGAAGTGTAACATTTGGTGACAATAAGAAAGGTAACATAAGGTTGGTAAGTCACCACTACACTCCATTGAAAATGTATTTTTAGTTGAAGGTCTAAAACATAATCTATTAAGTATTTCTCAATTCTGTGACAAGGGAAATACTGTAAAATTTGATAAAGAAAAATGCTTGATCATCAACATTAAAACTAAGAAGGTTATCTTGGAAGGAACAAGGAAAGGGAACACATATATTGTGGATCTTGACCTTGTTCCTAAAATCAATTTAACTGTCTTAGTGTTATTGAAGATGATTCACTTCTTTGGCACAAGCGTCTAGGACATGCTAGCTTTTCATTACTTGAGAAACTTAGATCAAAAGATCTTGTTTTAGGATTACCATCCATAAAATTTCATATTGATCAAGTTTGTGATGCATGTGCACGAGGT
Organism: Beta vulgaris subsp. vulgaris; assembly: GCF_026745355.1. NCBI lineage: Eukaryota > Viridiplantae > Streptophyta > Magnoliopsida > Caryophyllales > Amaranthaceae > Beta > Beta vulgaris. The sequence continues at coordinate 27,989,602 of NC_079207.1, read as the reverse complement.
AAGCAAGTAAGATCCTCTTTCAAATCTAAAACGATTGTAAGTACCACTAAACCATTAGAATTAATTCATATGGACTTATGTGGACCTATGAGAATTCAAAGTAGAAGTGGAAAGAGGTATGTACTTGTTATTGTAGATGACTACTCTAGGTATACTTGGGTTATTTTTCTCACTAGTAAAGATGAGACTTATGATGAGTTCCTTGTCTTTGCTAAAAGAGTTCAACACTTGAGTGGTCATAAAATAATGCACATTAGATCAGATCATGGCAAAGAATTCGAGAATTATAAATTTGATGACTTAAGCAGAGATAATGGCCTAGATCATAATTTTTCTGCCCCTAGAACACCACAACAAAATGGTGTTGTAGAAAGGAAAAATAGAACTTTGGAGGAAATGTCTAGAACCATGTTAATTGCTAGTGAGCTTCCAAGGAACTTTTGGGCTGAAGCTGTTAATACTGCTTGTCACATAATTAATCGTGCCATGATGAGACCTATCATTAACAAACTCCTTATGAACTTTATTTTGGAAAGAAACCAATATCACTATTTTAGAACATTTGGTGCAAGTGATTTGTGCATAATAATGGAAAAGATAATCTTGGAAAATTTGATGCAAGGAGTGATGAAGCAATATTTTTAGGATACTCATCACATAGTAAAGCTTATAGAGTATATAACAAAAGAACTATGTGTGTTGAAGAAAGTATTCACTTAATCTTTGATGAATCTGACAAATACAATCCAAGCATACAGGTTGATGACTATGAGATTGGGTTGGTACAACCAAGTGAGAAAAATGCAGATTCAAAGAAGAAGAAGAAGTAAAAGAGGAAAGGAACGAAGGAAATGGAAATAATCACATCAATGAGTTCCTGTTCCTCAAGAGAGAAGATGTTCTGTTCCTCAAATGAAGGAACAGAGTCCACCGAGCCTAACAGAGGAACAACAGATCAAAGTTCCTCATCTACTCAAGGAACTCATGAGGAACAACATGTTCCTATAAGAGAGTTGCAACCAAAACCTTGGAGACAACAAAAGTCACATCCAATGGAACTCATAATCAGCGACATATCCAAAGGTACGCAAACTAGATCTCAGTTAAGGAACTTTTGTGCATTTCATGCGTTCCTATCAATGATGGAACCAAGAAATCATGAAGAAGCCTAACTGACTCTGATTGGATTACTGCATGCAAGCTGAATTAAATGAGTTTGAAAGAAACAAGGTATGGCATCTAGTTCCCTCATCTAAACAACAAAAATAATTGGCTTAAAATGGGTGTTTAGAAACAAACTAGATGAATATGGAACCATTGTCAGGAACAAAGCTAGACTTGTAGTAAAAGGTTATAATCAACAAGAAGGAATAGATTATGAAGAAACCTTTGCTCCTGTAGCTAGATTAGAAGCCATTAGAATTTTAATTGCATTTGCTGCTTACATGGGATTTAAATATATCAAATGGATGTTAAGTGTGCATTTTAAATGGCTATCTAAATGAAGATGTATATGTTGAACAACCCCCAGGCTTTGAAAATAATCTCCCAAATCATATCTACAAGCTTGATAAAGCTCTTTATGGGTTAAAACAAGCACCTAGATCATGGTATGAGAGATTATCAAAGTTCCTTTTAGAAAACAATTTTAAAAGAGGAAAGGTTGATAAAACCTTGTTCCTAAAATCTAAAGGAACTGACATTTTACTTGTTCAAATATATGTTGATGACATCATATTCGGAGCTACAATGAAACATTGTGCAAAGAATTCTCAATCTCATGAGTAATGAATTTGAAATGAGTATGATGGGTGAGTTAAATTTCTTTCTTGGACTACAAATCAAACAAACTGAAAAGGGAATAATTGTTCACCAACAAAAATACATAAAGGAACTATTAATGGCCTCGAAAACTCAAAGATAAATCACACTCCTATGGGAACTTCAACTAGATTAGATGAAGACTCCATAGGAACAAGTGTTGATCAAACAAAATATAGAGGAATGATTGGTTCACTTTTGTATCTAACTGCTAGTCGTCCAGACATAGCTTTCAGTGTTGGTTTGTGTGCTAGATTTCAAGCAAATCCAAAAGAGTCTCACTAAGTTGTGAAGAGAATTCTTAGATATCTTAAAGGAACAGATGATCTTGGACTCTACTATCCAAGAAGTGATACATTTGAGCTAAAAGGATATGCAGATGCAGATTATGCTGGAGATCTTGTAAATAGGAAAAGCACCTCAGGTATGGCACAATTCCTTAGTCATAGTTTAGTTTCTTGGAGTACCAAGAAACAAAACACAGTTGCTTTATCCACTGCTGAAGCAGAATATGTAGCAGCTGCTGCATGTTGCTCTCAAATGCTTTGGATAAAAAACAACTTAGTGACTATGGAATAAACTTTGATTGTGTTCCTATTTATTGTGATAATACTAGTGCTATTAGTATTTCTAAAGATCCAGTGCATCATTCAAGAGTTAAACTATACATATCAGACATCACTTCTAAAGAAAATGTTGAAAAAGGTTTGATTAAACTTGAGTTTTGTCAAACTGAGAATCAGATTGCTGATATACTAACTAAGCCTTTCAAAGAGATAGATATGAAAAATTAAGGCTTGAGTTAGGTTAATAAAAATTAAGTGATTGTTCCTATTCATTCCCCCATGTCTTGAATCAATTTGAGTGACTTGTGTGCTAAAAATAATTGTGTTTAATTGCCTAAGACCATTGCAAATGGAATGTTAAAAACATAAACATGAATTCAAAGGAATTAAACAACTCACAAATGTCACATAATACTCCCCTTACTGTTCCTAAGGTAAAGAAACATGCATGATATGAAGACATTGATATGTAGCATTAGTTGTTCCTATAGCACAAGTTCCTTAGTTTTTTTTCTTCAAAAATTAAAATCATAAAAATCCAAAAATCCGAAAAATCCCAAAAAATATAGGAATTAGATTTAATTAAATCTTGATTCTCATTTATCTTCGTTTCGTTTTTTTCTTTTTATTGTTGTTTTTTTTTCCCGCGTGTCAAACACTGTTACATGCAATCCCTTCCTCTTTAATTCATCTTTCTAGAAACCGTGTTCCTCAACCTTCATCTTCGCCATTACGAAAACTCCTCACACCTCTTCACAACCATAAAAACCCAATCTACTTCACATATGGCAAAAACCTCACGAAATTCCCTTTTCCAACTCAAAAACTCTCAATCCTCTAAAATGGAAAACTCCTTCTCCTACCAAAACCCTTGAAACGACCAAATCAAGAAACACCCATAATGAAGACAAAATTAGAATCTCCAAGAAGGAGTATGAAGAAGAAATTAATGGGGAAGATGATGAAGAAGAAACCCCGGAACAAACTCAGGGGGAAGAAGAATCACCCTGTTCCTTCCAAAGGAACTGTTCTTCTTCTTCCAAGAAACGGGTTGAAAGAAGGAATCAGGTATGTGTTAGGTTTTTTGTAGATCTAGAATGGGCAAATAAGTGAATTTATGAATTAACAACATTCTAAAGGAACAGGGTATGGAATTCTTTTTGAATTGCTTTAACAATGCACTTGTTCCTTTAGCAATGGATGAATTTGTGCGAATTTTACAAATGATGGTCTTTGCACAACTGAAGTTAGGGGAAGAAAATTAAGTTTAATCAAGCACATTGGGAAAGTTTGGGAAGTTCCTTGCAAAGGAACATATTGTATTTTAAAGGAAAGGAACTGTTTCTTTCCAATTTTCCTCAGGACAAAATTGTTGAATATTTGGAGGAACTGCTGGTCAGAAACAAACAAACCATCACACTCTCTCCCTTCACAAAGTCTGTTCAATTAGTATGGAGAGCACTCATTCCTCGCACTGAAAAGAGGAATGAAGTGGGTCTCTTAGACATGTGCTATATGTTCTTTTAGACCACCACATACAAATCAACTTTCCCTCTCTTTTATCAACATCTTACCCACTGTATAGAAAACAATGTGTTGTTGGTTATGGCGCCTTGATTACATCCTCCTTCATCATTTTGAAGGTAAACTACTGGTTGGCCCACTTTAGGAGTTAAGCAAGGGAAATATCTTGAATGAGAAAACTCTTAATGGATTGGATCTCTTGTCCAAGAGGAGTACTCACTCAAGGGAGAACACTCCAGTTCCTCTAGCAAGAGGAAACTGCTAGGTAGTTGATGAGGAACTGGATGATGTTTATTGGAGGAACCATTCCTACACCAAGGAACCTCAACCAAAGAGGCGCAAACACATTGCTAAAAAGCCTACCCCTCCTGTTCCTAAGAGAGTGAGGCAGAGTACTAGATTGAAAAATACTCTTTCTGCCTCTGTTCCTTCCAACAAGGACTCACCTTTAGTCCTTTCTGATGTGGAGGAACAGGAACACACTCTCTCAAGGAACCCACTCCACCATCTTCACCAAACTCTCTTTCCTCTCACCAAACTATCCACCAGCTCTCCCTCATCCTTCTCTGTTCCTTCCAGTTTTGAACAGATTAAGGATGAGTTGACTGGACCTAACCCCTTTTCTACCACCACCACCACCTTTTCTTCCTCCCATTTACACCACCTCACCATCTGCTTCTACTCCAGGAACTGATGGACTACAAATAACCTACCCAGTTCCTCCACCAAACCTCCTACTGCCTCTGGTTCCAAAGGTGAGGAACAAGTTCCTTCGGATGATTGTGGCTGGGTTAGCGAAGTTTGTCTTCCTGCACAACACATGATAAAATTTTATAATCACCTTCACTGGACCTTGGATGACAAAACTGACAAAATGCTGGGTTTGATGAAAGTTCTAAGTGATACGGTGGTTGAACAACAGAAGAAAATGGAGACAATGACCCTAGCCTTGGAGAATTTTGAAGGAGAGGGTTGGTGCATATCATGGTGAAGTGATGAAGAAACTGGAAGATGTGGTCGAAGAAGAAGTTGTTGAGGAACACAATTCCCCTCCCCTTTCTTAGTTCTTAGTTCCTGTTTCCTTTCGAGGAACAAGACTGTTGTTTAGTTTCTTTTTTTTCTTTCTTTGTTTTTTGGAACAAGTGCTATATAAAAATGACTATTGTTATTATGTTTGTGTTTGTGATTATTTGTGCATAATTTCTTCCTTGGAATGGCTAGTATTCTGTGATTGATGTTTGAGAAAGTTTATCCTTGCAATTCTAACTTAACCAAAATTGGTGCTTGCATATGGTCTTAAGGTTTACAACCAATTCTATAACATCACGCAGAGTCTACTCTTTTGAGATGACAAAGGGGGAAAAGGATTTAAGGAACAAACTGTAAATAAGTTAAGTTAAGGTAAATGAAAAATCAAAAATAGGTTAAGGTAAATGAAAAATAAAAAAATCAAACATTAAGTAGGGGAAAAGGATTTAAGGAACAAACTGTAAACAAGTTATGTTAAGGTAAATGAAAAATCAAAAATAGGTTAAGGTAAATGAAAAATCAAAAATCAAACATTAAGTAGGTTACTTAATTCTGTTTTATTTTTCATTTTCTGCTTTATTGTTTTATCTTTTTCATTCACTTATATTATTTGTATTTCCTTAGTTTGTACCTTTGTTGTCATCATCAAAAAGGGGATTGTTGAACCCTAGTTTTGATGATGACAAAGAAACAAAGATGCAAACTAAGTAGTGAACTAATGAGTTATTTAAGTGTATGATTTTTAAGGTATCAGTGAAAGGAACTAGGAGAATACTAAGTCAAGAGAGGATTTCAAAGACTAAGTAAAGATGTTTCTAGAAGATGATACTGGAGCAGGATTGGATGAAGAAGAATAAAAGCAAGGCGTTTTATTTTCTAGTTCCATTGTAAAAGGAACAAGTAAGGATGGTAAGGAACATTGGTAGTCTTATTTGAGAATGAGAGTTTGTTCTTTTCTAAGGAACAAACTAAATGGCACTAAACGAATCTGTTAAAGGAACGTAACAAATAAAAGGAACTAGACTTAGGCTTGAAGCAGTATAATGGTTCATTATGAATTTGAGTAAGTCATGCCTAAATAATAGGAAACTGTTTTTATCTAAGTGAAAATCAGTTTTAATAGAAAATCTTTTTCAAAAAAGATTTTGTTTTTCGAAAAAGAAAAGAAAATAATTATCCGGTTTTTAAGAGATTTTATTTAAAAGATAATATTTTCTTAAAGATTAAAATTCAGTTTTAAATCTGTTTTAAAGTTAACTGATTTTCGGATAAAGCTCAAGAAACTCCTAATCTTTAGGAGCAGTGGCTAAAACATGTCCACGTCCAAAAGGAGATCATGGGATCATGGGATATGTTAAGGAACGTGTTCCTTAAGGGAAGGAACAACATGGGATAATGGTTTTAAACATGAACACACTTTTATTCCCACGTTCTATTATTGTTACTATAAATATTGAAGTTAAATAAGTTCCAAAGTGTGTTGACTAAGTAATTAAGTGAGTTTAACTAATTAAGTGTCAGTGCCTTCATTCTCTCATAATAGCCATTTGTTCTTTGCTTTCTTACTCTAATTCCACTAAGCTTATTTCGATCAATTGTATTTTGGTTTTTGGGGTAAGGGATTTGAGTGAAGTTCTGTAAGAGAAGCTTTGAGTAAAGCTAGTAAGAGTGAGAAAACTTTGAGTGAAGTTGAGAGGAACTACTGTTAAGGGAACAGTGGCTCAGGAACTTTAGTTTAGGAACTCAAGGTGTGGCTCGAGAATAGAATTAGGTTGTAACAAAGTTGTTTGGCCTAATTAGTGAAAGAGTTGAGTTTAAAATCCCTAGTGGTCGAGGTTTTTCTTCTTGTTGGGCCCAAAAGTTTTTCCTCGTAAAAATCCCTTGTGTTCCTCTAGCTTGTTTATTTGTTTAAGTTTAAATTTCCGCAAAAAGTTACGTTTATTTCTACACATACAATTCACCCCCCTCTTGTAGTGTTCCTAGGGAAATAACAGGGAGATTTAGGCAAAAGTCAGGGCACCTTGTCATTCATTAGCCCGAACAATGACTTGTCTGATTTTGCTAAAGATACGTAGGAAACCTCACTTGAGGTCCGACCGTTTCAAACCAAACCAAACCTACAACATTATCTACCCTTGCCAAAAACCTCTTCCAAATCAATGCTTAATTCAAATGCCTAACTTATTGCAAATGGCTCCAAAGAAAAATGCTCGACCACCAATTAAAATGTTAAGAGCTGCGACTGGCCTGATTCCATCATAGATACGTAGGTAACCTCTTATGAGACCCAACCATTTTAATTCACAACATATTTTTGAGGCTCGCCTAGGCCCATGAGAAAAGTGCGATCGCCTAAAGAAATCATGAATTTTCAATGCTCATCCCTACCCTTAGAACTAGACTAGGATTTGAACTTGCATCATTAGCCTACCTTATTGCATGAGTTGATTCATTATGGCTCCGTCCTCTTCTAATTCTTATCCCTTGCTGTTTTCTCAACCACATTATTGATTCTAAGCCAACCTTAGCATAGCCTTTGAACACTCAGCGCTATGACCGCGCCTCATCTTTCGAGTGTTTCTTTCTTTGGCCTTTCTTATACTTTTCACCCTAGGAACCCTATATGGAATCTTTGGTCAAAACTTCCACTAAGCATAATGAGATATCTTCAAAAAAGCAATCAAGTTGGGTACTTCATCAACTCCATCTTACAGGGGGCTTCATCTCTCGTCCATAGAGACTATCATAGGCTCCAAGTCTGGGCCTATTGTAACAAGGAATTCATTACGAGTCCATACGTGAAATCTTGGGTTTTAAAACCCACAAAGATATAAGATTGAACCTACTTTATAGGCTCACTTAAGCCGTGACATACAAAACTCGAAGCATATACAACTTAAGCGCTACAAAAGCTCGTTCTACCATGTATTTCAAATCCAATATGTCATCCTCTAAGGCTTCCCATATCTACTCTTTCATAGGCTCCATGTGAACCTTGACAAGGACTTTGTTACGAGTCCATGAAAAAGATTACAGGCTCCAGACCTATACAAAATCCTAACTATTTTATGGGCTCACTTAGAGTCGTAACAACTACAACACATTTCGAATCAAACATAACTTACATGGATCATACTTTAGGGATTCCCACTTCTCTTCTTCAAAAACAGTTTTCTAAACCAAAATTTGAGCTTCTAATGGAACGACCAAATCATATCATCTACATTAGTGTCATACCCTTGCATTAGTATCACATCTCTACATTTGCATTACATATTTGTATCGTTCAAACATTGTGTTAATCATTGCATTTTTCGTCATTAGCCATAGGATTCTAGCGTCAGTCGTGGAGTCGGACACACATACACACACGCATGCACACACAATAACACCTTTAAATCTAGAGTATTAGAGATAACTCTTTATAGGTCAAGTCTTTTCCTATCCATATACTAGCACCCACATCACGAGACACATGCATGTCCCCTAATTGTTTGGCACTATATTTGTGTATTCTTCATATTTAATGGTACCCAACATTGAATAAATCTATCTACCAAGGTATGACATTTAGCAGCGAAAGTCAAGCGCTATATACATGGTGCATCCAGCACACCAACAACGATGTGCCACAAGTAGCAAACCGCGTCCAGCGCAATATGTTGCGCCAAGCGTTGGCTTCTGCACGCACAAGCCTCTACAATGTGCTTGGGGGTTCATAGCCAAGAGAAAACCGTTAGGTCTGGGATCATGAAAAACCAAAACAGCGGGAAAATTCCGCATTGGGTCTGCAATACATCATCAACACCCCGGAGCGGGACCATAATAGCTCTATCCCGTCATGAGCCGGACCATAATAACTCCACACATTATCAACACCCTGGAGCGGAAACTTAATAGCTCTATCCCGTCGTGAGTCGGACCATAATAGCTCTACATATTATCAACATCCTGGAACGGGACCATAACAACTTTATCCCATCGTCAGCCGGACCATTATAGCTCTACACATTATCAATACCCTAGAGCGGGACTATAATATCTTTATCCGTGAGCCGGACCATTATAGCTCTAAACATTATCAATACCCTAGAGTTGGAACCATAATAGCTCTATTCCACCGTGAGCCGGATCATAATAGCTCTACACATTATAAGCACCCTGCAACGGGACTATAATAGCTCTATCCCGTCGTGAGTCGGACCATAGTAGCTCTACATATTATCAACACCGGAGCGAGACCATAAATAGCTCTATCCCGTCGTGAGCCGGACCATAATAGCTCTACACATTATCAATACACTGGAGCTGGATTATAATAGCTATATCCCGTCGTGAGCTAGACCATAATAGCTCTACCCATCTTCAACACCCTTGAGCGGGAGCATAATAGCTCTACCCCAACATAAGCCCGACCAGAATAGCTCATGATTTCTTTTCACCTATGTTATTTCATGTTTGCAAATTTATAATCATTTTGCAAATATGGTTCGCATATGTCTATTCCTAAGACTTTTGCTTGTTTTGTAGGTACTGGCGTAAAAGAGTGATTTTGAATTGCAGAGCATCTACAAAGATTCTCCATCCCGACACGTACAGTTTGACTTTCGGTTTTACAAACCTCAGTCAAAGTGGGGGCTTTTGTAGACACATAATCGTGTCTCCCCATTTAGTATCCTATGATATCTTGTTGTCGAGATATGACCTTTTAAGGTCATTAAATCACTCACCCAAAGCCTATGAATATTGGTTATGTGCTCCTTAACTGTTGTTGCTCTTTCGGAAAAAAATTGAGTGACATTTTGAAGTGCGTCTAAAAGAATAGTTAAACATTTTCCATATTTTTGTTTTGCACCCTAGTAGTTTTTTTTTTTGTTAAAATGTAAGATATATTACCATATAGAAATATGTGCCACCCAATACAACCAAACATGTATAATAGAGATGCTACTATAACTCCGCAACATGACACCTAATTACAATTCATACTCAACACATCAAACCAATCTAAATTTGCTATAGACCAATTAAAATTAATCTTAGCTCTAACTCTAATATAGACATCATATTTAATATTTTTCACAACTACATTAAGTCTATTCATAGCATTCTCCCACAAAGACTTATTCCTCACCACAAAAAAATTTGGTTATAAAGGCACGTTGTTTGGCCGACTTGCCTCTAAAAGCCCCTTTTAGCATCGCATAAACATGGTTGTCCCTAAATTATATGGTGTTTAGTGTCAAGGATATTCTGGTGCCTCTAATGATACATTTCAGCATTAGATGAATATTATTGGTTGCCTCTAAAACCACGTTTTTAGCATCACATGAATATTGGTTGTCTCTAAATCCATATTTTTAGCATCACATGAATTTAATTGTCTCTAAAGCCATTTTTTTAGCATCAACTGTAGTTAGTTGTCTCTAAAGCCATGTATTTAGCGTCACATGACTTTAGTTGTCTCTAAAGCCTTTTTTTTCAGCATCAACTGTAGTTAGTTGTCTCTAAAGACATGTATTTAGCGTCACATGAATTTAGTTGTCTCTAAAGCCATTTTTTTTAGCATAAAATGTAGTTAGTTGTCTCTAAAGCCATGTATTTAGCGTCACATGACTTAAGTTGTCTCTAAAGCCATTTTTTTCAGCATCAACTGTAGTTAGTTGTCTCTAAAGACATGTATTTAGCGTCACATGAATTTAGTTGTCTCTAAAGCCATTTTTTTTAGCATAAAATGTAGTTAGTTGTCTCTAAAGCCATGTATTAAGCGTCATATGAATTTAGTTAACTCGATAGTCATTTTTTTCAGCATCACATAGATTATTGTTGCATCTAAAGATATTCTTTAGTGTAACTTGAATTGTGGTTGCAGCAGAATTAACTTTTTTTAACATCTGTACTTTATGTGTGCTATCGCGACCTTCCTTTTTTGATACGAGCTTTGCTCAAATGACATTATGAGCTCAACATATATTGTTGCAACAAATAATTTAGGCTGCAGAAACATTATGTTCAGCTATGTAACACATCTCAGATGATTACCCCTTAACGCTACAAACTAACACACCCATGCAGATGCATCACTATCTTTTATAACGTCTAATACCATATCACTATACAATCACAATTTAAACCACATGGAGGCCCAAAAGGACATAGTATTGGCATTTAATACCAGATCACCATACCATCACAAGCCAACATACATTAGACAGAAACATGTTAGCTCAATAGACCTTTTACATGATAGTTGATACAGATCAGATGACCTTTCATACTAACAAAATGTTCAACAAGTCAACTTATTACTAACAACCATATAAGCCTCAAGTCATAACGTACATTATGCTCATTCTAAATGTGATGGTATTGATGGGTTAAGAAAGAGAGAGAGAGAGACCTCTTTTACAATATCTGAATTATTAAGCACGATCATATGAGAAGATCCAAGCTAGATCGAATAGATAGGACCATAAACCTCTGATTATTTTGTGAATGTCTTATAAGGCTTCTTCTCTTTCAGTTGCAGCAAATTCCCAAGTAAAGGCAGCCCAGGAACCTCTGCATCATCACCATTAGTTTCAAACTAAAATCAACAAAAAGAGCAAATTCTCTACGCGTCAGCCATGATAAATCAAACATATAATAGAGGGGCTACAAAAACTTATTGTAACTAAACACCCGGATAGGTTCAGGTTCAGGTTTACAAATCTTCAGACAGATGAAGTCCAATATGTCCAAACTCTAAGTTATAATCATTTTCAACCTTAGGCTTTTGTAAATAAAAATCATGTGCACAAGTGGGAAAGAGAAATGCAAGTAGTCACAAAGCGATTCGGTTTAGAATTTGCAAGTGATCGAGAGTATGAATTAACTCAAAATTGGTGAAGAATTTGAAGAAGAAACACTAAACAAAATAACACTTAAAAACTCTCCTTTTAAAGGACTTCCTTCCTGATTTCAATCAGCTACATCAGTCAGCTAAGGAGTGAGCAACAAACTGTAAATGCGCATCAGCAACCAAGATGTTACAACAGGCTTTGGAGTACGAGCGATCAAAAAACATGTGTGCAGCAGATTCAGAAGCAGCACCACAGAATAGACAAGCAGAGGAATTAGCAACAATAAAATTGGAAAGTCTATCTCTAGTTCTCAACCTATTCAGTTAGCCATCCAAGCAATATAAGAGTGTTGTTTTGGAACATTATACCTGTTCTAAATGCAATCAATATTTATAAAACATTCACAAACAATACTAGAACATACCCCAAAAAATGTAAGTATTCACAAGCAGATCAGAGATTGGGTATACCGAACTTGATTAGCGATTTCATTTTTAGGAGAGAAATAGAGAATTGAGCAAGATCAGTTTGCTATGTACAGAAGAACACAGATCAGCAGCATAAGCCCACATCAAGGGGCTGCAGAACAGTACCAGCAGGCTTAGGTCAACCACGTGAAATATGAAACAAGGAAAAAGAACAAGTTTAACAACATCATTAAGCACTACTTATCTAGTTCAGCAAGTTTCAAAAACCTCTCAAGTTAATACTAAAAATCAATCTATGAGCCTCATGTAAGCACCCATCTCTGGTTGCTAAACTGAAAACAACACCAGAAATTATGCTAAAAAATATTCATGCAAATATGAAAGAATATTAAAATGAGTAAAGGAGTACTTATCTTACCAAGGCATATCACATCACGACCAGCTAATCTGACCAAGGCACGTTACATCACGACCAGCTAATCTGACCAAGGCACATGATATCACGACCAAGCTAACAACCTATATATAGGAAACTCACAAGAAAATTATTACCAGCATCAAAGCCATTAGCAACTTCAGCAGATCATAACAAAGTAAGAGAGTCAGGGCCGAAAAATACCAAACAAATCAGATAGACACGAACCAGCAGCAGAAAAATACCAACAAATAAAAGAAAGAAGGTAACAAATAATAAATAGCAAGATTAAAAATAGTGTACATTTATTGTCGTACTCGCTCAACAAACATTAGGGGGAAAAAACCAACACTAGTACAGTTGAGACGATTTGCGTCCCCTGATTTGCGTCGCACAGACACGAAAACGACGCACAGTTGGGATTTGCGTCGCATGTGGGAGGAGTGCGACGCACAACATGGCCTATTTGCGTCGCACCTACTTTACATGCGTTGCAAAAGCCAAATGTGCGTCGGATACCCTGACTCATGCGACGCAAATTGTCTCTATATTAAAAAAAAATTCAAACTATGTGCGTCGCACGTCTTTTAGGTGCGTTGCGAAATACCCAATTTGCAACGCACCTCTCTAATGTGCGACGCATATTAAGGCCACTCCCATTTTATTTCACGAGGCCCACTTCAGAAACCCTAGCCTCACTTAGTCACACGCCCAATCAATTCTCAGCCCCTCTCCCTCCCTCTCAATTCTCATCGCCTCTTTCTCTCTCTCTCTCTCTCTCTCTCTCTCTCTCTCGCTCTCTCTCTTCAAACACCGCGTTTATTAGGTTCGTCGAACTCGTTGTAGCAGTAGTGCCTCCCTCTCTCTCTCTCTTCGTTGTAGCAGTAGCGTCTTTTAGGTTCGTCGAACACCGGCTGCAAACACCACCAACGACATCAGATTCGTTATTTTTTAAACTCCGCCGCTTCAAACACCAACAACGACATCACATTCGAAGAAGAGCAGCGATGAAAATTGAAAAAACACCAACCCTTTCTCAGATCTAACGTTCGAAGAAGAGCAGCGAATTTCTCAGGTATTTTTTAGTTCAAATTTTATTCTGAATTTCTTTGTTTTGTCATATTTATGTTTATTTTCTAAATTTGAAGAACGTGATTTCTTTCTGTTATATCTGGTTTTTAGCGATTTGAAGAAAGAGATTTGAAGAACGAGATTGAAGAACGAGATTTGAGAAGAACGAGATCTGGTTTTTGGCGAATTTGTTCGTTCCATTTCGCGATTTGTAATTTTTTTTAAATATATTTAGTGAAATTTCTGTTTGTTAGATCTGGTTTTTTTTAGGTTTAATTTTTTAGTTTCGTTTTTTTGTTGTATGTTAGATCTGAATTTTTTATTTTTGATATTTGTTAGAATTTTTTTCGTTTCTTAATCGACGCAAGATTGTATGTTATCTAGTTTAATTTCGTTTATGTTACATCTCGTTTTTTGTTATTGCGTTTAACTTGTGATTTCATTTCTACATGTGTTCGCTTCTTGATTTTGTTTTTAGTTCTTAATTTCTTTGTTCGATGAAGCACAACCCTGTTCTTGTTGTATCTCGTTTTTAGTTTTTAAAAAATTCTTGACGCTCCTTTTCCAATTTTTGAGTTGTTGTATCTCTGTTGTTGTACCATTCCAATTTTTTTAATTAATAAAAAAAAAATTTAAAAAAAAAATTGCAATTTGCGTCGCACGTAGCCCAAGGTGCGACGCAAATCACTCATCTGCGTCGCACCCTAGGCGATGTGCGATGCACATTACCCTTTGGTGTTGGGCTGGGTAGCCATCTGCGTCGCACTGTATATAACGTGCGACACAAATAGCTAACTAATCTGCGTCGTTTCCGCATACGACGCAGATCGTTTCTGAGTCATTTGCGTCGAGGGCTTTGGTGTCGCATCATAGTCCGACGCAAATAGGCGCCTCACATCCGACGCAAATTGCCTTTTCTGTACTAGTGCAATATCTGAACTTAAACCATGACTATTTTGTAATTGTATGGAATAATAATGTTATCTAAAAATCTTGTTTAAATGTCACCAAACTCTTCAACATCATTGTGTTTTTTTCAGACTTTTCAATGAGCTCTTCCTCATCCTCGTCATCGGTCCAATGTCATAAGTATTAATTCAGAAGTTAATATTTATAATTGTTAATAATGCACAAGTGTTAATTTGTTTTGCATTAAATTAAAGCTATAATCTTTGACATACCACATCCATATTGAGATCGGACATGTTGTATCCAGCCAAATTCATGAAGGCTTCTAGGGCACGTTCCATAAGTCTAGATTTCTTTTCGAGGCCTTTCATTGTATTACTTAGAGCTTTGTTCTTCTCCTTAACCTCATTTGCTTCCTTCTTTGCCTCAGTAGCTTCATTTTTGGATGCTTCAGCCTCTTTGTGAAACTTTTCTACTTCACTAAATGACCCAAATAATGACGTCATTGAGGGACTTATCCCCTTTCGTCGATCACGTGCACTTGGCTTGCGTTTGGGCTTAACTGTTGCATAGATTTCTTCATCAATCATTTTTGTTTCTAAAGTGTTTCTTTGCTCAACTAGCTGCTTAATTTCATTTTGCAATAACGGGAGAAGATCTTGTTAAGTAGGAATATACTTTCAAATACAACAAAAAATAAATCCGGTTTAATACCTATAACAAGGAAAAAAAACACTTTGAATAATCGTTACCATGGTGTCTTGTGCCGATTGACTTACACGTGTTTTGTCGCTTCTAGTATGAGTCTCCTCGTACAATTCCAATACTCCTGGTATTACCTTGTCACGTTCAAACTGAAGGAATGGAAAATAATATACCTAAGTAACTATTCCAAAAATTAGGACAGGAATGGTGAAAGAACACGCGTTACCATATCTTGTGCTTTTTGTGCAAAACTTTTTGTTCCTGCCGTATGTCCGGCATCAAGGTATGACCTATTCTCAATGTCTCTGCGACTCTTTTTCTATTAAATTCAAATATAAACAAATTACAATTGTGTGAAATGATAAAAATAGAAAATAAATAAAGAACTCTATGCAATGTACGAGCATGCATTAACCTGAAAGTCTGGAGTGCCAAAGTATTCTACAAGCCACTCCCAGTCTTTTTCGTCAACACTTGGGGGCCTATTCTCTTCTTTCAGTCGGTCGTCATCATTTTCTTCAGTGTCATAATATTCTCTCTTCAAACGTGCACAAAAATTCCGATACCTCTTGTTCAAAGATGTCATGATATACTTTCTCTTATCTTTTCTTTTCTTTTCATGTTCCTCTTCATCTTGAACATCATATAGCCCAATATCAAATTTGTCCTGCACATGAAATATGTTCGAACTAGAAATTAAAGTTCAATTCACAAAAGATACTGAAGAATTATCAATTCTTGTTGAAGTATTGTTCTACCAAAATGAGCTTCCACATCTTCTCCTTATTCTCTTGTGTAACTTGTGAAAATTCTTCAATACGATAAAGTGGCGCATTCAGAGGATCTCTAACGAGCGAATCACATAACTTGACAGCTTAGCTCTGTTGACACCTATTGGTTGACCACTAACATCAAAATCTACCTTTATCTTCTCACCGAGTCTCATTTTAGCCAGTTGTAAATTTCTTGTAGGACCTCTAGGTGTTTTGGTTTTATATGAGTTCTTTGTTTTTCCCTTTCCCGACACAATAATTTGAATAAAATTAAGTATACAATTAAAAATAGGCATAGGGTATCTCTTTATGAACCACACCATGCCGGTTTCATTAGATGCCTCCTTTTCTCCTATTAGCATGCTTTTGCCTTTGTTCTCCATCGAGCCTTCTGAAGCAAATTTCAATTTTCCGTTAAATAACAAACTTTACATGTTCAAATCAATTTTCTTGACAGCTAACACATTCATCAATCAAAAAAAAGGAAAGAAGAGGCAATGACTCTTTAAACACACCTTCTTGGTCAATTGCTCTTTGGGATTCTTTTGTATTGATTCCATCACTTTCTCGCTCATGAAATTCATTATCTCCCACAGCAGACTTCTCAATTTCATCGGACTCTTACATTTTTGTGAGAAAATTAGACAATCTCAGGCACTATAATGCCTGGAAGTACATAATTTCATTTATCATAGGTATTCTGTTATTAAATCCTAGTGATCGTTGTATTGCAGTTGTAACACCCCGACCCATACGGAGTCGAGTATATCGTCACCAATGCACATCCAAGGCCAACAACTGTCCTCAATAGCCAACACAAGTTCCTCCGGCGCATTTTGTCCTCGCTCATGCGCATCCTGAGAAACTTCCCAGGAGGTCACCCATCCCTGGACTACTCCCAGCCAAGTACGCTTAACTGTGGAGTAACTAAGGAAATAAACTCCCTAAAAGAAAGATGCATCTTGTTGGAATGAGTAGCCAGCTAAATCCCTTTAAAGCAATCATGAGGGATATTACATACACCCCCACTTGAGAACAGCAACGCCCTCGTTGCGCCTGGGGACTCCACATATTCGGCCACAACGACCTGTGGGTTGCCCTAGCCTGGAAACTGATTGCCGGAAA
The DNA here is from genome assembly GCF_026745355.1 of Beta vulgaris subsp. vulgaris. Classification (NCBI taxonomy): domain Eukaryota; kingdom Viridiplantae; phylum Streptophyta; class Magnoliopsida; order Caryophyllales; family Amaranthaceae; genus Beta; species Beta vulgaris. The sequence continues at coordinate 27,972,394 of NC_079207.1, read as the reverse complement.
CTCCAGATATTCGGTCTGACGACCTCTGGGTCGCTCCTTATGACAATGCAGACCCAGAATCCTCCCCCACTAGGCGCCTGAGGACTCCTAATATTCGGCCTGACGACCTTAGGGTTGCCCCAACATACCGTCGCAGGGTTGCTCTGATACCATTTGTAGCACCCCGACCCATACGAAGTCGAGTATATCGTCACCAATGCGCATCCAGGGCCAACAACTGTCCTCAATAGCCAACACAAGTTCCTCCGGCGCATTTTGTCCTCACTCATGCGCACCTTGAGAAACTTCCCAGGAGGTCACCCATCCCTGGACTACTCCCAGCCAAGCACGCTTGACTGTGGAGTAACTAAGGAAATAAGCTCCCTAAAAGAAAGATGCATCTTCTTGGAATGAGTAGCCTGCTAAATCCCTTTAAAGCAATCATGAGGGGTATTACAACAGTGATTCTGTAACTAAGATAGTAGAATGAAAATAAATCTAATGACTTTCATAAACGGAAATAGAATTTAAAAGGCGAACCTTTCTGTAAGACTTTGAGGGCTGGTGTTAGCTGCACATTTCCCCCTTTGTTTCCTTTCCCTTGCAAGTTTTTGTTCTGTGTCACACAAACAAACTAATTGCACCCAGTAAAATGGAGTTTCTTTTCGTCCCCTTCTTCACACAGTCCTTGTTATGTGCCTGCCATTTTGTTTCGTTTAAGAAAAAGAAAGCATTTGAAATTCATTAGCAAAATAAAGGTAAAGCGTTTGGAATTCATAACCATTTTGTTATCTTCACTTGTGTATTTCATTTTCTAATTATCAATGAATAGTGCAATCATATTTTTAGGAATTAATAAACTCAAAGTGCAACATACCTTCCTTTTCTTGTTTGCAACAGTGGCTTCCTCGTCATTGCCATCATCCGAAAGATCATCCTCTGGTGAGTAGTCACTATCTTGATCTAACGTAGCTTTACTCTGGATCCTGCTCACCTCCTTCTTCCCCTTCGTGCTATCCACTAGACTATTCATGCTAGCCATAATGCGCTTCACACCCAAATTCTCCAACTTTGTCTTGTTATCTTCAATCCTCTCAAGTCTCAGCTTCTCGTACTCATTTGTTGGAGCTTGAACATTTTTCTTGGATGTCTTTCCACTTGGTCTGGACATTTTCATGAAAAACTCCCAACACCAAAAAAAAAAAAAAAACACACTAAACAAAAAACATTATTAGCATTACTTACGCAAACAAACATAAAACTTAAAAGTTGCCATAAGAGATAGGCAAGAAGAGGAATTAGATTAACTAATAGCAGGTCTTTCAATAGCAATACTATGCAAAAAAAGGAAGACAAAGTTAACAATGGAAAAAACAGCTAACATCAAATAACTTTCACTACATACAAATGGTTTAACAACTCTATCAATATAAATGGACTTATTAAATCCCTATAATGGATGAATTTCAAAAAAAAAAAAAAGCCAAACACATTAAACTTTTGTTGCTTCCCAAATGCTATCTTGGACAAGTTTTTCAGGAACGTCGTAGAAGTTCCTTGGGTTTGCCTTCACTTGCCCAACTTGTGAAGCTAAAACGTAGAGATCATTTCCCAACACCTTTCTAATATCGACACTAATGAATTCAAAGCAATCTTTAGTGATTCCTCGCCCATGACTATGAACATCCCACCAATCACACATGAACAAAGTGACACGATTTCCTCCTGTGTACTATACTTCAATGATTTCGCGTAACAAACCGTAATATTCAAGATCATTTTCCCCTAACACAACAATCCCACTGTTTTGTGTCTCTCTTTGCATTTTACTGTCCTTTGTGCGGAACATAGAACCATTTACCATGTAGCAGTTCACAGTCGCTACAACACGGTCTGGGCCATCCGCTAAGGCATGTACATGTTCAGTCACAGCAGAATGCTTGTCTTGAGCTAAAGAAGTCACCTGCACCAAACATTATTCCATCATATATACGTAAAGAGGTAGACACAAGAACACCTATGAGGGAGGCAAATTGCTCGTTTTTTTTATCTTACTCGATGTTTGAACCATTGAATGAACTTGCGTTTTCGAGCGATTGTCATCTTTGTTGTGTTTGTTGTGTTTGGAACTTCAAGCTCATACTCACTAGTGCAAAATAGGACAAGAATGGTGAATTACAAACTTAGCATTTATATAGATTGTATGAAGCAGAACACTAACACTTACTCAATGAATGGCTTCACTTCTTCACAATTATTGAGCACATAAAAATGAATATCCTCCCATTCTTCCGTTGTTAATGATCGAGGTGTGACTTTCCCGACCGCTCGACCACTTGTCTTAAAAATGGGTAATCGATCGTCAGCATCACCATGATCATCACAGTCATGACTTTATCTTCCTTATTGAATTGTGTTTCAATATCCTCCATGTATCTTGAACAAAATGTCAGACACTCCTCTAGAAGCTAGCCTTCTGCTATTGAACCTTCGGGATGGCCTTTGTTATGAACGTACCTCTTCAATTTACATAGATACCTACACAAGAGGAACAAATAAACTAAGCAAGCAAGTCAAGAAGATAGTAAATTTTGATGTTTTTATCTTCCAAACTATATGGAGCTACATACCTCTCAATAGGGTACATCCAATGATATTGAACGGGTCCTAACAATCATTGCTTCTTTTGCAAGGTGTACCGACAGGTGAATCATAATCACAAATAAAGCCGGTGGGAACATATTTTCCAGATCGCATAGGATGATAACTATTTCCTTGTCCATTTAAGTCTTCCACATTCAATGTCTTAGAGCACAACTCCTTGAAAAATGTGCTTAATTTAATATGTGGTGTGGATAGTGACTTCGACCAATCACGTATAGCAAGAGGAAGAAGATGCTCCATAATGACATGGTAGTCATGGCTTTTTAAACCTGCCAATTTGCACTCTCTCAATAATGAATTTCAGGAGATATTTGAAGCATAGCCATCAGGGAACTTGACACTCGTCAGGAAGGTACATAGCTTCCTTTTTTCCTCCAAGGACAATGTGTAAGGAGCCGGGGTAATCTCCGAACTACCATCATCGCGTTCTTTAGCATGCTGGGACTTTCTAATTTTCATTTCCTTCAAATCATGCCGTGCATTAAGATTGTCCTTACTTTTCCCTTCTATGTCAAGCAAAATAGCAAGTAAGGTCTCACAAACATTCTTCTCAATGTGCATCACATCTAAATTATGACGCACGAGAAGACTACTCCAATACGGCAACTCATAGACTATGCTCTTTTTTCTCCATATTGCTTTGCATTTGTTCGTTTGATCTTTGCGCCTATTTCTCTTCCTAGTAGGATTCTCAAGAGATGTAACGCATTCAACATCCACTAATTGTTCAAGCACTTCCTCACCGATTAACTCCTTTGGCTTTGGTATAATCTCATCTGTGCCGTCAAAAGATGCCCCATCGTACCTCCATTCATGATCAATGGGTAGAAATCGACGATGACACATGTAACAATACTTGCGCCCATTTCTTAACCATTCTGAAGATGTGTCACTGTTACAAGTAGGAAAACCTTTCTCCTCCCAAACTCCATCCAGAGGGATAACCATAAGCTTGATAGTCACTAACAGTCCGTAGCAAAGAAGCGAACAGCCTAAACTTCTCTTTTTTTGAGGCATCATATGTCTTCACACCAACATTCCAAGCAACTTAAGTTCCTCAATTAGAGGTTAGAGATACACGTTAATATTTTTCTTAGGTCCCTTAGGTCCTGGTTTTCCTCATATCATTGTTTCATTTCACACAATGATAAGCCACAACTTGGTTTCATTTTCCTTGTGTAAAAGCAAACTCTAAGAACTTCTTCACACCAGTTCTATACTTGGGGTCATTTTTCTTGCATAGCATCCAGTCACGATTATATGATTCCATAGTGTCCTACCTTTGATCCAAGTATATGAATAATTTAGTCATTATGTCAAATGTCATCCTAGAAAAATCAGCCACAACAGTTTGCCCCCAATTGTCGAATCGGGGTAACACAAAAACCATAAGACAATGGTTATAAAATCAAAGAATCAAACGAAATATCTTCTATGTAACCAATATATTTTAGCCCAAAAATATAGAAAAAATCTTGCACGACGGGTTTAGAGAATATCCTACGGAAATACTTAGCAAAAAAGAAAGAGGATCAATAAGGCAGCTCAAAGGTCTCAAATAGGTAGTTTTTTTTAAAAAAAAAAGAGCCGTTAATTTCTAAACGTTGGCTCGAAATGATGACTGCCCCTGGGAGATATAAGTATTGTGGGCGGTTGAAAACTTCAACCCACTAAATCTTTCTCTCTCTAAAACAAGATAGTTTCTATAACTTCCATAATTCTCTCCGTCGGAAAAACGATCTCTAGTACTAGGTAAACTTTCTACTTTCTGTTCATCAATTTCTTTAATTCGCACTTTTCCTTTCTTCCTCAATTGTACCTCTGGCACCTAGTAGGCTTAGCATTAGGACGTTCATAAAAAACCAGGAAAAATCGAGAAGTAAAGAGAAAGTCGTAGAGCAGAGAAGTGAGAATGAGGACGAACTGTCAACCATGTCAGAGGAAGACATGATGAGGTTTTTAGACCTAGGAAATTTGCCCGACAGCATGGTTATTAGAAACGCAGTGTCGGATGAACCACCAGAGACGTGCCCCACCACCTGGGTGGTGCTTTATGAATACCCTTTCAAAATAGGCCTAAGACCCCCTTTCACCGCCTAGGCAGAGACTTAATGCAGATCTACCAGATCAGCCCTGGGCAGATTATGCCCCAAGTCTGGCGAATTCTAATTGTCATCGATAGAGTGACGGCGACGTGGGAAGAAGCCTTCACTCTTCACGACCTACTATTATACTGTAAAATTAGGGTTAAAGCCAAAAAAAGAATAGCCTTACATGCAAAAGCGAGGTTAGAACCTCTGGTTGGGGGAGTCCTATCAAACGACAGGGGTTGGAAGAACAGATATGTGTTTATGAAGAAATCATCGCTAGGGGAAGCCGAAAAATTTCTGATTGGCGGCTGGAATACTGAAGGTTTGTTTAGTTCCAGTCATTTTTTCCTTTTGTGTTATGTCGTTAACACTACTCTTACATCGTTTCTTCTGCAGGTCTGAATCCAAAGTTACTATCGCTTCGCGACGAATCTCAGAGTCTCTACGACAAGTTTCTAAAAGTATCAAAAGAAGACAGACAATTCAGAAGAATTATATTCGCTACCCAAGATAGTTGTTCATCTATGGTATCTGGTAAGTTTGCCTTTTATTTCTGCTTTGAGGTATAATGATGTCGGAATTCTTATTGACTCAAAGCGCTTATCGACAGGTTCATCGCAGTCTCGTCCTAAGGGAAGTATGGACAGTCAAGCACTGGCTGAAATGCTGCGTAAACACAAGAGGGAATCTTCCGTTGACACTGATTTAGCGTCGGCGACATCGATGAAGAAGGACACTGCTGTCGTCGTTCACTTGGACGACGAACAGGATATTGTGCCTAAAATGCCCAAGACTGAATTCTTGGCCCCTCCGGACAAGGGTGGGCCGTCATATACTATGACTGTCACCAACGATTTTATGTCGTTGGACAGGTCTATATGGCCGGAGACTGACAGGTTTCTTTTTCTTAGTGCCGTGGAAAGGATAAAGGAACACACTCTTCCCCGCATGATGTCGGATGAGTTAGAGCTCTTATTCCAGGTATAATTTCTCAATTTAAGACTTTGTGACATTGTGACAATAATTTATAACTACTAACCGACATGTGCTTTTTTTTAGTCGTCCCAACATCTCCTTATGGCGAAGAGGGAGATTTCGTCGTTGCTAAAGGGTCACCTGACCATGAAGCAAAGGGTTGAAAAAGCCGAATCGGACGTGAAGGCCAAAGACACTGAACTGGAGTCTTACAAGAAAACCATAGAGGACATGGGGGAAACTTTAGAGAAAAATGGATAAAAGTTGGATGAGATCATGAAGAAGGCAACTGAATTGGAGGAGTCATCGCGTCGAGAGATCGAAGCTCTCCAAGCAAGTGTCGACGCACAAAAGAATGAGCTGGACCTTCTGGAAGCTGAGGTGACCACTAGGGTCAAGGCTAAGCTCATGTATCAGTTCCTTATGAAGAAGACGGCGTCATGGACGCCATAGAAGGACATAGACTTGTACCTCAAGTTTATGGCTTCTATGAAAGACCTGATGGATGAGGATGACTTGGCTGCGACAGCGGATTCCCTTCCGAAGACGGATGAGAGTGCTCCGTCCTGTGCCGGGTTTATTGCGTCATACATGCCGCCCGACCCATAGACTGAGAAGGAGGTCCCAACCATCGTTCCGTCAGCTGCTGCGTCGCCGGAGAAGGAAGCTAGCAAGATCTCTAATGCTTAGCTTTTAATCATTCTACTTTATGTTCTCTTTCTTTAAACTTTATCAAACATTGCTTTGGGTCACTCAAGGGAGTGACTCTTTCTTTTGTACTTTTTGGGTCATCTATGGGGGTGACCATAACTTTTTTACATTTGTGCTTTTGGGTCGCCCATGGGGTGGCCATAACTTTGACAATTATGCTTTTGTTCTTTAGCAAATTTAATCTTATGTTTTTGCTTTGTGCGACATGCGTGTGTTTCAGTCGTTATTCTGACGTTTCTAGGGCATAGTCAGGCGCTTAGTTAGCCTTCACTGGTCGTTCAAACTTAACGTTTGGACTTAGCAACTTTGAATATACATAGGGAATATATAAACACTTACATGCGGTTGCCAGAAAAATAAATGGAATGTCGCAAACAGTTGGAGCTGTGAATGGCAATGCCTATGTCGTAACGTTTTGCTGGGGCAGGAAAAAATTGAAAGACTTTGAACAGTGACAATCGTCACCTCTTGCTCTACTGTATAATAAGATGTAAGTCTACTCGTCGCGACGTTATTGGTAGGGATGGCAATTGGGCGGGGCGGGTGCGGAGGATGATACCCCCAACCCGCACCCGCATTAAATTATCACCTCCATCCCCGCCCCACCACCCATTGCGGGGAAAGATTCCATCCCCATCCCCTCCCCACTACCCACTGCGGGGGGAAATTCTAGACCCACCCCCGCCCCACCCCGCATCCGCGTCGTACCTGCGTCATACCCACTTCATCCCCGCAAAAAATCCACCAAAAAATCTGCCATAAGTCCATTATAGTTGTCTATTTCACAAAATCACAATATAATATAGTAAAATACATTAACAAAGGCAAATATTTTATTACATTTCAAAAGTGTCTTCAAATACGTTAGTAATATATGTATATAAATAGAATTTTAATAATAAATATGCGGGGCGGGGGCGGAGCGGGCGGGGATGGGGCGGGTATAACATAAAATCCACACCCGCTCCACCACCCATTGCGGGTACAATTTTAATCCCCATCCCTACCCCATCCCCACCAAACCTAGACCCATCCCCGCCCCAATTGGGCGGGGATGGGGCGGGTCTCCTACTTGACCCGCCCCACTGCCATCCCTAGTTATTGGGACAGGTGGGAGTGACTTTCGTGAAAGACAACAACACACAGTGAGAGAACACTAAGGTCGCTAATAGTTAGCGACGCAGACATGATGACAGTGTCATTTACTTTTTTCTTTTTTTAAAATACTGAGAATACAAAATGAATTAAATTACTTTAGAAAAAGTATCGTTTGAGATGTATGGCGTTCCAACTACGTGGCACGAAGCTTCCCTCACGTCGGACCAATTGGTAGGCTTCATTGCCTACTACCTTACTAATTTGGTACATTCCTTCCCATTTAGGCCCTAGCTTACCAGCGTTAGCTTCTTATGTGTTTTGCAATACTTTTCTTAGGACCCAATCACCTTCAACAAAGGATTTGGCTTGGACATTTTTGTTGAAACTCCTTGCGACTATTTGCTGCTGAGCCGCCATGCGTACCAATGCTGCGTCGCGCAACTCATCAATGGTGTACAAGTCGTTTACGAGCTCGTCACAGTTTTGCTGCTCCGTCGCTAGACCACATCTCGCAGTCGGGACGTTCACTTCAGAAGGCAGGACAGCTTCACACCCATATACTAGTGAGAACGGTGTTTGTCCTGTCGCAGTGCGCGGCGTCGTGCGATTAGCCCATAAGATGGAAGGCAACACCTCTGCCCATTTACCCTTCTTGGCTGTAAGTCGCTTCTTCAAGGTGTCAATGACCGTCTTGTTACTGGACTCAGCCTGTCCGTTGGCTTGCGGATATCCTGGCGTGGACGTTAACAACGTTATATTCCATTCGTCACAGAAACGTCTTGTTTTGTTGCTAATAAAGTGCGACCCATTGTCGCATATTATTTCGGACGAAACACCAAACCTGCAAATAATGTTAGTGTATATAAAAGAAATCACTTCCTTGTCGCGTACCTATTGAAAAGAAACTGCTTTTATCCACTTAGAAAAGTAATCAGTTAGTGGCAACATAAAGACCTTTTAACCTGGGGCTGAAGGTAACTTGCCTACTATATCCATGCCCCATTTCATGAAAGGTCAAGGTGTTAAAGTAGGATGCAAAATCTTACAAGGTTTATGCGTCATACCTGCGTGTCGTTGACAACTATCGCACTTGGTGACATACCTTATCGTGTCTTTCTTCATTGTGGGCCAATAGTACCCCATACGCAGAGCTCTATTGGACAAGCTACGCCTGAATGATTTCCACATGTTCCTTCATGTAGGTCTTCTAAGACTTGCCCCCACTAATCTTTTTCCAAACAATGCAAGTAGGGGCCGGCGGCAGATTTTTTGAACAGCACTCCTTGAATGAGCACGTATCCTGACGCTTTAAACCGAATCCTGCGCGCTTCTGCCTTGTCTTCTGGAAGTACATCATTAGTAAGATAGTCATAAAACAGTTTTGTCCAACTGACACTTACCTCCTCAATATCAGGGTCGCTCGTTGCTACGACGTTGCTTGCATTACGAACGACATCTTGGTTGCCTTGAAGTCGTTCAGTCGTTGTCCCGACGACTTCTCCTTCACCCCTGGCGACTGCAGGGTTTGCCAGATGGACTATAGGGACGGAAGTGAATGAAATGTCCCTTAAGCAGGATCCGAGGTTGGCCAACACATCTGCCTGCGTATTATGGTCTCTTGGTATCTGCAAAATGTCAAACGGGTTAAATAATTTACTCTTACGCTAAGATATTTCTAAGTACATAGCCATTTTAGAATCTTTTGCCGCGAATTCTCCCTTGACTTGGCTAACTATCAACAATGAGTCACTGAAGACTTTTAACTCCTTCGCTCCCATGTCTTCTGCTAACGACAGTCCTGCTATAAGTGCTTCGTACTCGGCTTCATTGTTCGTCGCTCTAAATTCACAGCAAATTGCTCGTACTACCTTACGCCCTTGTGGCGACTTTGGCACAACACATAGACCTGCACCACAAAAATTTGCAGATCCATCAACAAATAATACCCAAGGCTCGTCGTTTACAAGGTTAATCTGCGCGACTTCGTCGTTTGCGAGCTTTTCTAACTCTGGGTTAAAGTCCGCCACAAAATCTGTCAGGGCTTGCGACTTAATGGATGTTCTGGGGCGAAACTGAATGTCGTACGCACTGAGCGCTATTGTCCACTTACTCATTTGTCCTGTCAATTCGGGACGTCGCAAGACAGACTCAACGGGATAATTAGTCATGTCCATAACAGTATGTGTCTCAAAATAGTGCCTAAGCTTTTCAACAGCAACTACTATAGCCAAAATAAGTTTTTCTAATGAAGAATACCTGGTCTCCGCGTCTAACAGAGATTTTCTTACGTAATAGATTGGAAGTTGCTGACTTTCTGCTTCTCGTGTCATGACAGCACTGACGGACACACCGCTCACAACAAGATAAAGCCGCAGCGTCTCCCCGTCGTTAGGTTTTGACAGCAGTGGCGGTTACGCCGGGTATTTTTTGAGTTCTTGCAGTGCGTCTTCGTCTCGCTGCGACCAATCGAAGCCTTTATCCTTCCTCAAGACGTCATAGAATAGGTGACATCTTTCGGACGACCGTGATATGAAACGATTTAGCGCGGCTACACAACCGGTCAATTTCTGCACCTCTTTGACGTTCCTTGGAGATTAGATATTGATAAGGGCTTTTATTTGATCCGGGCTAGCTTCGATCCCTCGTTGCGTAATGACATACCTTAGGAACTTTCCTGCAGACACTCCAAATGTACACTTAGTGGGATTTAGTTTCATGCCATACCTTCGTAGGACGTCAAAAGCTTCCGACAAGTGTTGGACGTGGTCGCTTGCTTGTTTGGATTTGACGAGCATATCGTCTATATATACCTCCATGGTGTCGTCCAATTGATCTTTGAACATTTGGTTGACCAATCGTTGATAGGTGGCACCTGCATTTTTCAAACCGAAAGGCATAACCTTATAACAATATATACCTTTGTCAGTGACGAACGCTGTCTTTTCCTGATTGTCCGGATGCATCAGTATTTGATTGTACCCAGAATATGCGTCCATGAACGTCAGGAGCTCGTGGCCTGCCGTCGCGTCACCATTCTCAATATGAGGGAGGGAACGGATCTTTGGGACATGCTTTGTTCAAGTCTGTGAAGTCTATGCAGACTCTCCACTTCCCGTTCTTCTTGCTCACGACCACGACATTGGCTAGCCATTCTGGGTATTTTACTTCACGGATTTTTCCAGTGTCGATCAGCTTTTGGCTTCGTCATTGATGATTTGGTTCCTCTTGGGAGCGAATTTTCGTCTTTTTTGCTTTACTGGCTTGAAGTCGGGATCGACGTTGAGTTTATGTGTTATGACGTCGGGACTGATTCCTGTCATATCCTCATGGGACCAAGCAAAACAATCTTGATTAGCCTTTAAAAAATCAATTAACTGACCTCGTATTTCTGCGACAGCGTCGCTCCGATTCGAACGACATGATCGGGGATGGACGGATCGAGCATCACTTCATCCACGTCCTGCTCACTGGGCGCGTCGGGCGCTGATCCATCCTTTAATTGCTAGATGGTTGCCTTTGGAGGCTTGAGCGATGAGCTGTAGCATTCTCTCGCGGATTTCTGCTCGCCCTTTATTTCTTGGACGCCCCACTTGGTTGGGAACTTCAGCGTCTGATGATAAGTTGACGGGACGGCCTTCATCTTGTGTATCCATGAGGTGCCGAGAATGATGTTATATGCAGACGGGCAATCCACGACGTTGAATCTGGTTGGCAGGTTGACGCCTTTGGCTAATGTTGGCAACGTGACCTCTCCGACAGTGTGTTGGGCCTCTCCTGAAACCAACTAAAAAGTAGATTTTTTAGTAATATCTTTATCACACAATCCCATACCTTCGAGGGCGCTTTTGAATATGATATTAGCTGAGCTGCCCCCATCGACCAACACTCGCTTCAACAAGCAATTACTGACAGTCTAGGATCTAACTAATCCATCATGGTGCTCTACGTCGCAGACGTCGTCGTCGTTAAAGGTAATTGCCATCGCTTCCAGCTTGCGTTCTTCTGCTGACCTGCAAGATTTAAAAACGGCGGACGAGGGAGTGCCCTCTCTTGCTAGCCTTTTGGCTGCGGAATGCGTTAGTCCACATACATCAGATCCACCAGAAATAACATTAATTACCTTTACGTGCGTGGGTGACGCAGGCGGGGCAGACTGCGCAGGATTCCTCTCGAAGGATGCTTTGCCTTTATCGTTTAGGAGATCTTTGAGATGCCCCTTATTGAGCATGAACGCGACCTCGCGTCGCAACACAATGCATTCCTCCGTCTTATGACCATGATCATGATGGAACTGACACCACTTTGTCTGATCTTTTTGCGCCTCCGGTCGGTCACTCTTCTTTGGCCAACGGACGGGTGCTCCGATTTTGGTCAAGGCATTTACGACGCCTCCGACATCGACGGAGAATCCATAAGTCAAGATCTGGGAAGGTTGGTGACTCCGTCCTTGCGTCGTTACCTGCACTATCGACAACGTCAGCAACATTGTGTACCTGATTTGAGCGACTGTATGGGTGGTTTCGCCAATTATTCTTTTTCGGGACGAAAGCCTTCCGGTCGTTGGGATTTTCTGGTGCACGACGCGTTGATATGGTATTGAGGATGGCATCTCTTCTTCCAGCCTCATCTGTGTAATGCTGTGATTTGACTTCCTCGAACGTTTGACATGGTACTTCGTCAGACGATTGTAGAATTTTGATCGCAGAATTAGACCTTTCCTGAAACATTCAATAGCAGTCTTAATATCAAGATCTTCAATGCTAATCATTTCTTTATTAAAGCGATTATAATAATCGCGAACAGATTCTTTAGGTCCTTGGAAGACGCCATATAGGTCGCTCGTCTGCTTTTCGAGGCTGCGACTGCCTTCAAACTTCTCATAGAACTTGTTGACTAGAGTGGAAAAATTGCCAATGCTTCCTGGCTTGAGGGATCCGAGCCATTTGAGGGCAGGACCAGTGAGCGTGGCTCCGAAAGATTTGTACATACAAGCTTCCACCAGATGTCAAGGAATTGACGCTTGTCACATCCGCTGCTTATATTGGGCGACATGCTCGCCGGGATCAGTTGAACCGTCGTAATTGGCAGCGAGGACGGGCAGATTGAGTTTTTTAGGGAGCACGACCCTTGCAATTCTTTCTACGAACGGCGACTCTGCGTAACCATTAGGGGCTCCACAATGCTTGGCGTTGGAGCTCCGGGGAGCTGCGACATGAGCTTTATTAGGCGCTTATTCTGCCCTTCCATCAGGATCATGCGCTTTGCCATAGGATTTGCTTCTCCGTCGCCAGGGTCGTTCGCTTCATTATTCAAGGGCTCTTCATCCTCGAGCTCTTCGTCATTTTCAGGCTCGTCATCATCTGACTCAGAGAAGTCCCTCATATAGGGGATGTCGTTCATATTAGCACGACGTCGGACCTTCGAAGATTTGGACGACGCTAACTCTTCTTGTAATTTTTGAATCCTTTCTTGCGATGACGTGAAGTCAGTAGCTAACCGCTCATTAGCTTGCTTCATTTCGAGCATCCCTGCTCTCATTTGATCATATTGCCTCTGCATTTTGTCGAGATTTGGTGTTTCTCCCATTTGATGGATTTTGAACAGTAGCTGATCTGGTTATGCCCCACGGTGGGCGCCAAATTGTTTAGGCTAAAATTTGTCTTTTATGACACAATTAAAGTTTGGGACGATTTAACCAGATAATGAGTTTGACAATGTAAGGAATGAATGTAATGGGGATCAAAGGGGATGAACACAGAAAGATGGTGACGCGGAAAACCCCAATGAAGATGGGTAAAAACCGCAGGTGGATATGGATCCACCAATCTACTATTGTTGGCTGTCGTTATGAGTTAGTGACAATCATTACAGCTTATGCTCTTTTGCTCTTAGTACCAAAAAATGTTCCGTAGTCTAGTCTAATGATACTCGTTTTTTCTTTTGTATGCCTTTTGCCCTATTTTTCTCCTTTAGCTTTTTCCAAATGAATGCACAACTAAATTCCTATATTATTACAATGATAACGGTCCCTTGGTTATAGGAGATCTTCCTTATTAAAATCCAACGACGCAATCTTCTTTCTTTCCTTATGTAACTTATTTCCATCAACGGCTATCTTGGCTGAATAAATGTCGCACTGAACTCCTTCCTTTTTTAGATGATCAGTCACGAGCTTCTAACGTCTTGGTCTTCATGTTCTTCTCGTCGCGTCTTAACGTCATAGTCCTTGTGTCATTATGTCAAATGTCATCCTGCTAAAATCAGCCATAACAGTTTTTTAGAGCTTTCAGTCTAGTAACCACTTCAAATATAGCAGTCCCCTTTACTCCATTCTGCCAATTCCCTTGCACTATATTATGAAAATCCCCAAATAAAGTCCAAATATTAAAAAACCTGAACAGTTTAGGTTTAGTATTCACATCCACATCCATCTAAATCAAGCATGCATTGTGATAAGAAATTCCTTCCAGAAGGAAATTAACCATAACATTCTTAAAAGTATCATCCCACCTGTCATCACTAGTACCTTATCAATTTTCGAAAAAAACTTTCTCACTTGTGTCTTGTTTATTCGACCATGTGAAGAAACGCCCAGTAGTGCTAGTTTCATGCAGCTCACAATCTCTAAGGCACTGTCTAAATGCACTAACTTCATCCAAAGTGATGGTAGACCCCAATCTATCATTGAGATTTAACACATTGTTAAAATCTCCTCCTATAATCCATGCTCCATAGATTCTTTGAAATATCTTTCTTAAATCACTCCATAAACATTCCCTTTCACCACTATCATTATACCCATATATGATATGGTTAAAATTCCTATCAGTATCACAATGAGTGATATCCCCATGAATGAGTTGTGTAGAACTACAAATTATGTTAAGTAATAAACTGACTAGGTAGCCAAGTCAGCCATATTATTCTCCCCCTTGGGATGAGAAGAATAATTTGCAATAACACTCCATTCTGGACATATTTGAGTAAAGACTTTAGCAAAATTACATGTCTTTACTCTAGTTCCAAGAATCCAAATGTAGGAAGGTGATTCCTTAAGTATTATACATAATATATATATACACGTAATCTAAGGCAATACAGAAGGAAGGTAATTATACATAATATATTATATACAAATATAAACATATTCTATCACACCCCCGCAATGAAAGCGGGAGGAGGTCGTACACTGAGACTGTCCCGAAAATCATCAAAAAGTATGCGTGAAAGCCCTTTGGTGAAAATATCTGCAATTTGATAGCGGGACGGAATATGTAAGACACGTACTTCGCCACGGGCAACTTTTTCACGGGCGAAATGAATGTCCATCTCAATGTGCATAGTGCGCTGATGCTGAATGGGATTACCTGATAAATAGACCGCACTCATATTATCATAATAAACCAATGTGGCTTTTTGGAGAGGACAATGAAGTTCCAATAAGAGATTGTGAAGCCAGCATGATTCATCAACTAACATTAGCAACCCCTCTATATTTAGCTTCGGCACTGGAATAAGATAGTGTGGGTTGTCGCTTAGCTAACCAGGATAATAAATTATCTCCAAGAAATATACAATAACCCAAAGTAGATCGATGGATATCAAGACAACCACCCCAATCAGCATCGGTATATGAAATGAGTTTGTCAACAGAGGATTTGTAAAGATGGAGACCAAACTTAAGGGTACCATGAACACAGCGCAAAATGCGCTTTAGGACAACCATGTGCTCATTTTTCGTGTCATGCATATGAAGCCAGATCTGTTGGACGACATAGGAAATATCTGTACGATTAAATGTAAGATATTGTAACGCACCTGCAAGTTGGCAGTATTGAGTGGCATCTGCATAAGGGGTATCATTAGCAGCACCAAGTTTGGATATTGTGTCAACTGGTGTTTGCGAAGGGGTGCAGCTGGACATACTGGCCCGTGCAAGAATCTCCTCAGCATATTGTGTCTGTGAAAGGAATAAACCATTTGCAGTGCGAGTGAGACCAATGCCCAATAAAAAAAACTGAGAGGTCCAAGATCTTTTAAAGCAAGTTCAGTGCCCAAAAGATGCATAATAGATGTACGAAGAGCATTTGAGGAAGCAATAAGAATGATATTATCCACATAAAGGTACCTTTCATGTATATGAGCAGAGAATGATCAAATGTCCTGTGAGAAACCCAGAGTAGCGACATAGTCCGCAAAACGTTGGTACCAAGCACGCGGAGCCTGCTTAAGACAATAAAGAGATTTCTTCAACAGCATACATAATCAGGATGTTGCGGGTCTTTGATTCCCATAGGCTGATGCATATAGACAATTTCATTTAAATTTCCATGTTAAAAAGCATTTTTCACATCTAATTGATGAATAAGCCAAGAATGTGATAATGCAAGGCTAAGAACAGTCCGTATAGTGGCCGATTTTACAACCGGACTAAACGTTTCATCACAGTCCACTCCTTTATGTTGTGACCTGCCATCACCTACAAGAGGGGCTTTATGCCTCTCAAAAGAAACGTCGAAATTTCTTTTACGACGAAATATCCATATGCACCGAATAATATTCACATCAGGGGGAGGGGTACTAACTCCCAAGTCTTATTTTTAATTAGAGCATTAAATTCATTCAACAATTCTTTTTTTTTGATTTGAGTCATAGAGAGCACTTACTGGAGTTTTAGGTAAAGGAGAGATAGAAGTAGTGAAGGTACTCAAATTATGGGAATATTTGCGGTTGGGCTTAAAAATACCGCATTGACTGTGGGTACTCATGTGTGGTAAACTGAGGTTTGGAGGCCTGGGCTGAGTGTGATGTTGTTAGGCTGAATGGGGCGTCAATAAGTGAGGGGAAGAAGTGGGCTGGATAAAGGGGGAGTGTGGGACAGCGTATTAGGTGGGTGGGCATGGGAAGAGGATGGTGGGTGGGACTGGGACGAAAGAGGGCCAGGAGAAGCTGACGGGCCTGGGAACAACACATTAGGTGTGATGCGCTGGGTAGTAGAAGTAGGAACACGTGGGCCTAGCTGCACAGGATAGGGAGGAGAATGAGAGGTGGGCCTAGATTGTGTGATTTGTGGACAGGGTACAGGAGAAGCTGAGGGAGTGGCATGTTGGTGCATTTGATAAGCTAAATAAGGCGTAATGTCATTGTTTAGGAAGTTATAGGCAGTGGGTGTAGGTGTATTGATAGTAGAAAAGGGAAAATGATGTTTGTAAAATTGAACATGGTGACGCACAATGATTTTGCCATTTGACATATCATAAAACTTATTGCCACAGTGATTAGGAGGATAGCCAAGGAAAGCACATGGGGTGGATCTTTCTTAGAGCTTGTTGATGGTAGAAGAGGGAAATAGAGGAAAAAATAAACAACAAAGAAACCCTTAATTGAGAATAATTGGGATATGTGTGATAGAGGGCTTGAGTGGGAGTATGGTATCCAAGGACTTTTGTTGGTAATATGTTTAAGAGATATCTTTATGAAAGCGTTGCGGATTTGTTTAACAAGAATCCCCTTATCATAATAAAAACATACCAAATCAAGGAACTCCTGATTAATTGGAACTTCAACCAAAACTCGAGCTTACTCCAATATCTCCGTTTGTGTTGTTGCTCTATCTGACCGAATAGGTGTTCCAATCACACTAGCAATCTTGTAGAGTGCATATTATCCACATTACTTCATATTCAACCCTCGTAACTTTATCCAACTTGGAACAAGTTTAACATTCTCAGCTAATATATTAAAATCTACAGACCAACATTTGAATATAACCGGTTTCCAATCATAAAGGATAGGTCCAGCATCCATACCCCTCTTCCTATCATCAATCGAATTAAAGTGCACCATAAACACCCCATTCTCCATCATCACCAACTTATTAATGCCATATCTTTCCCACACACGCCTTATAAATCCCTGGATAATATGAAATGGAGATTTAACCCCTAATATATAGCAAACCAGAGCAAGCTAAGTTTCCAGCAATCAATCTCAGATTTGACATCATCCATTGTAATTTTAACCACATTTTCATGATTTCCAACATTAGGAATCAAATATAGGATCAGTTCTATTTCTAGTCAAATCCAATCCTTCATCCCTAATATGCTCAAATAATGAACGACTCCAGTTATTTGAGATAGTATTACCTGGATTACTCATAAGTCGTTGCATCGGAA
This sequence comes from Beta vulgaris subsp. vulgaris, assembly GCF_026745355.1. Classification (NCBI taxonomy): domain Eukaryota; kingdom Viridiplantae; phylum Streptophyta; class Magnoliopsida; order Caryophyllales; family Amaranthaceae; genus Beta; species Beta vulgaris. The sequence continues at coordinate 27,954,699 of NC_079207.1, read as the reverse complement.
ATGGTGAAGGAATCATCGGAACAGGATTAGCACAAGCTGGAGTTCATGTCGATCCATCCACCGAGCTAAGTTACTTCTTGCTGCTTCAAAACTCGCTCTATCTTGATTTGAACAATTCATATCCACCTTACTAGGTTTTCAATATCTCTTACATAGCTTTGTGTGAAAGCATTATTGAGAGAACTCGTGTGTTTGTAATAGAACCACTAATAGGTTTGTGGCTGGCGTTTGTAAGTTCAAGTGCAAAATTAACACATCTAGAATTAGGTGTGGGGAGAGCTTTTCTTCTAGAGTAAGATAAATTGTTTTCAGCTTGTGACTTTTGTTCTTTAGAGTAGATTAAAGTGACACAATGGTGGAGGACATTGACTCTGATTTGAGTCGAACCTCATTAAATTTTTGTGATTGCTTTACTTCTATCAATTTCATTGTTTAAGTGCTTATGCTGCAAAGAACCAGCTCATCTAGTTTTTCAAATCAAAAGGTTTTAAAAATGTATTGTTCATTAGCATATAGACTCAACCCAACTCCCCCTTTCTGAGTATCACTAGGTGAACCTTCAAATTATTCTCCTTCCACTCATCATCAACCTTCTTTGCTATTCTATTTTGGTTTCTTGGCATCCCCTTTTCCATAGGTTTATCAAAATCACTTGTGATGCTTTGCCAAATCTTACTCTATTGCAGCTAGTTTTCTTAACCTAAGAGGGTTTTATTGGTGATTATATATCGGCCCTGACTTACAACTTGGGTAGTACGTCTGCTTTACTAGCCGAAGTTACAACACGCATGAAATAGTTTACTCTTCGTCATTCACCAACAATTATTCATGCACATCAAAGTTGATGATCTTATTGCTATTGATGTTGTCAATTTAATATATTATACCCCATGGAAGATCTCTTTTTTAGCCCATTGATCCGATGTCCAATCTGCAGCATCTACCCTCCATAAAAATGTAGCAATAGAACAATTTTTTTAAAGGAGAAAATAAATGAGGGTCGGACGATTTTTTAGGCAAATCAAGGAGAAAACTGGAATTAAAAAAAGAAATGAACAAAAGAACAACATTTTAGGATATTCAAAAAGAAGTACAAGCATGGGGACGAAAGGAGTATATTGTAAAATTAAAAGAAGGGGTGAAAAAATTATAAAAAAGGTCACCACCAAACTACCAAATCAAATGCAATATTGCTAATTATGCCTTCCATTTCAAAATACATTTTATGTTTCTTTTTGTAAGATAGCGTAATCCCCTCATTAGGGATGGAGTTATCATTGCCAATAAATAGTCATACAATGCTAGGAAAGAAGGTAAGCTATACAAGGCAACTGTATCATAAAGATAATTAACCTAACATAATTACAAGATATACAATCTAATACACCCCCACAATCGGAGCGGGAGGAGGACAAACGCTCATGCTGGACAGAAAATGAGTGAAGAGATGCCGTGGCAGTCCTTTTGTGAAGATGTCAGCATACTAATGCTCAGAAGTAACATGCAAGACACGAATGTGACCAACTTGAACTTTTTCGCGAACAAAATGGATATCAAGTTCAACATGTTTGGTTCGTTGATGCTGGACTGGGTTGCCAGAGAGGTAGACAACAGAAATATTGTCACAGAAAACCATAGTAGAAGAGCGAATGGGAAGATGAAGCTCAAGAAGGAGATTACGAATCCAACTAGTCTCGGCTACAACGTTGGCAACCCAACGATACTCGGCCTCAGCACTAGATCGAGAAACAGTATCTTGTCTTTTGGAAGACCATGAGACAAGCTTATCACCAAGAAAAACACAGTCCCCCGAAGTGGAGCTTCGGGAATCCGGATAACCAGCCCAATCAGCATCAAAATAAGTAGTCAAGGAGTGAGATTTAGATGCAGTGAAATTGAGTTCATGGTGAAGGGTACCTTTAACATACCAAAGCACTCATTTAAGAAAGTGAAAGTGCGGTTCTTGAGGAGAATGCATGAAGAGGCATATTTGTTGGACAACGTAGGCAATATCAGGACGAGTGAAGGTGAGGTACTGGAGGGCCCCTGCAAGGCTACGGTACAAAGTCGGGTCCTTGACAGGAGGACCATCAGTAGCACTAAGCTTAGATAAGGTATAAACAGGAGTGGTGACTGGATTACGACCAGTCATAGAGGCACGAGCTAAGATGTCCTTGGCATACTGAGCCTGACTAAGGAAGAGACCTGTAGAAGTACGAGTAGCAGTAATACCAAGAAAATGATGAAGAGATCCAAGGCCACTCATAGCAAATTCATAAACAATGTATCAATAATATGACCAAGGAGAGTAGTGCTAGAGGCAGTCAAAATAATATCATCAACATAAAGGAGAAGATAAGCCATATAGTACCCTACCAGTAGATAAATAGGGAGGTGTCACACACACTGTTAGAGAATCCCTAAGACAAAACAAAGTTAGCAAACCACTAATACAAAGCATGAGGTGCTTGTTTAAGACCATAGAGAGATTTACGGAGCTGACAGACATGATAAGGCATAGAAGGGATCAATAAAGTCAGGAGGCTGATGCATATAGACAGTTTCTTTTAAGTCACCATGAAGAAGCATTCTTGACATCCAGCTGATGAATGGGCCAAGAACGAGACACTGTAAGCCCGGGAACAGTGTGAATGGTGGCCGACTTCACAATCGGGCTAAATGTTTCTCACAATAAAGACCAACCTGCTGATTTTTACCATTGCCTACTAGGCGAGCCTTGTAGCGAACCAAAGAGCCATTAGAGTGAAATTTATGGCGATACAACCACAAACTCCAAATAATATGAGCATGAGGGGGGCGCGGAACTAGATCCCAAGTATGATTATCAATAAGAGCACGATATTCATCCTGCATGGCTTTTTTCCAGTTAGAGTCACAGAGGGAAGAAATGTGGGATTTTAGAAGATGGGAGAGTTGGGGGTAGTTGTGACATGGAGGGTAAAAAGATGGCAAGTGGTAAAAATGGCGTGTTTAGCACGGGTGGTCGTAGGGTGGGAGGTTGGTGGTAGAGGTGGTGGAGGCGGTGGGGGTGGTGGAGGAGAAGGAAAAGCAGGAGTGGTCATCGAGGGGGTGGTGGGGGGAGGGGTGTGAGAGGATGGTTGAGAGATGGAGGGAGGAGAGGGATGGTGGAGTGGTGAGTGATGTATGGAGGTAATGGGAGGGCTTGGTAGTGGGTTGTGGGATGAAGGAGGGCTCGAAATTGGGCTTGGGCTAGGAGTATGGGAAGGAGTGGGGATGGGGACAGGAGGAGGGGTCAGATGAGGAGAGGGACAGAAAATTTGGGCGGGCATTGGGCTTGGGGTAGGAGAAGGAAGAGGGCTTAGGATGTGAGGAGGGGATGGGTTTGGAGAAGGGTGAAAGGGTGGGACAAGACGAGAGGCTAGGTGAAGCCCAATTAAGGAGGGTGGGTCTGAACACGGGAAGTGGGAGATGCAGATTGAGTGTAGGAGGTGTGAGAGTGGGTAAGGGGAAATTGGGACAAAACATCAGGGTCCAAAAATGTGTAAAGGGAAGAGGAAGGAGAGGATGGAGAGAGATTTTGGAATGGGAGGATTTGTTCATCAAAAGTGACATGGCAAGACAAGATGACTTTTCCCGTAGATAAGTCAAGGAAACGGTAGCCTCTATAGTTGGAGGGGTATCCTACGAAAACACAACGAATGGAGCGAGGGGAAAGTTTGTGAGGGCGTTTTGAGGAGAGATTGGGATAACATAAGCAACCAAAGACACGAAGGTGATCATAGCAGGGTTGTTTACAGTAGAGAAGAGAGATGTGGGAGCGAAAGCAAAGAGATTTGATGGGAAGTATATTGTGAAGATAGACCGCAGTATGAAGAGACTCAACCCAAAAATGAGGTGGGAGAGAGGCATGATATAGAAGGGAAAGTATAATTTTATTGAGATGTCGAATCATACGTTTGGCCTTTCCGTTTTGAAGGGAAGTTTGGGGACATGAAAAACGGAGTGTGAGGCCATTAGTCATGGCAAAATGATGAAAAGGAGTGTTATCAATTTCGCGACCCATATCACATTGAAAAGATTTGATAGGAACATTGAATTGAGTCTGAACATAAGTGCTAAATTGCAAAAATTTGGTAAACGCTTCAGACTTATATTTGAGGGGATACACCCACACATAATGAGTTGTAATCATAAAGTAAAACAAGATAATACTTATAACCACTTTTGTTTAGCGGAGAAGTCCATAAATCACTGTGAATTATATAAAAGGGAGCAACAGTGGAAGAAGTAGAATCATAAAACGGAAGTCTTTTGTGTTTACTAAGTTGAAAAGAATTGCAAAGATAGGAACCACGTCATTTATTACATTGAATACACAAATTTATTCTGAGAAAATCCATGACATGGGTTCCTGGATGACCAAGACGATCGTGCCACAAATCATGAGATGAATAGGTGATGTTGGCAGAGGGAGTTGGTGATGAGTTGGTGGAGGAGATGATAGGATAAATGTCCTCGTTACTATTGTTCCTCATAAGAATAGTCCCACTCCGAAGGTCCTTCACAGAAAAGCCAGTAGGGTCAAATTCAACAGACACATGATTATCTTTAGTGAATTGACGCACTGAAATGAGATTTTTGATGATTTGAGGAGTATAAAGCACATTTTAAGGGTAAGGGGACGAGCAGAGGTAGGTATATGAGACATGCCAGAGCCAATAACTGGAATAGAGTTACCCTTACCAATATAAATAGAACGAATATGACTCAAATTAGATAAAATTTACAAGAGTACCTGGATCCGCAGTTAGATGAGAGGAGGCACCTGTGTCCATATACTTAGAGTCATCAGGTTGTTGAAGAGATAAAGTTTGAAATCAATATTTATAGGCTCAAGAGCATCAAAGTTAGTAATATAAGCTTGCCCATGTCCACACGGCTGGTTAGAAGTGGGCGAGCATGTCAATGAGGGACGCCAAGAGGGGTGTCGTGGCTACCATAGGGAAGTCCAGCCTGCATGAGTAGGGGCATGCCGGGACCGCCTAGTAAGGTGGAGGAGGCCCCCATAGTGGGTAGTAAGGAGGCGGAGCAGCAGCTGTTGGAGGACGTGGCATATGACCAGCAGTAGCCGGACGAGTAGGGGGCCCACATGAGGAGTTGTGACGGTTGTGGCGTCAGTTGTTGAGACGTTGACCACCCTTGGGTGGTGGGTGAGGAGTTGGGTCAGTCCACCCAGGAGAGGCTACCGGTGGTGAAGAAGGCGTGACAAGGGTAGTGGTGGGGCTGGCAACATCGTCCCGAACAGCTTTTCTCTGTTGTTCAGGTTGAAGCATGCTTTGAGCCATTTCAAAGGATGGAATTTGTTGATTGATAAAGGAAGCCACAATATCATATTTCGGTGGTAAGCCACGCACAAGTTGAAGAATAAGGCATTGTTGAGTGACCGGACAATCAACATTGGACATTTGATCGGCTAACTCTTTGAGACGATGACAATAATCATCAAGAGACGGCAGGGATTCAAGTTTGAGGTTGTTAAATTCATGATCAAGGGTTGCAAGACGTGACCCCTTGTTATTGTGAAGTACGTTTTTCAACTTCAACCATGTTTCATAAACCGTGGTATCGGGTTCAAGAATCCGTAAGCAAAGATCATCCGAAATGGATCCATAAATCCATTGAAGGACATGAGAATCAATCTCTTGCCAAGTGACATATGCGGCATCGATTTTCGTCGGAGGTGTCGTGTCGTCAACATGATGAAGAACTTTGTAACCACGAAGATGAAGTTTAAAAAGTTTGACCCAAGATGAGTAAGAGACCTTGGATCCATCCAGAATGCGAACCTTGTGTTGAATGTTGCCGACGGTGTAGAGGGGGTGAAGAGCCTTGGCGTGAGATGGACCAAGGTTTTGTTCAATTTCGGTGGTGCCCTCCGTTGCCGTGGCTAATGGTGGGGGAAAAGGCTAGTGTTTGAAGGAAGGTGTCGTGGCAACCTAGGAGAAGGAAAAAAAAAATGACCTTGCTCTGATTACCATGTAAGATGGCGTAATCCCCTCATTAGGGATGGAGTTATCGTTGCCAATAAATATTCATACATTGCTAGGAAAGAAGGTAAGCTATACAAGGTAACTATATCATAAAGATAACCTAACATAATTACAAGATATACAATCTAATACTTTTTTTATGGTATTCAACATGTATCTTTGACAATCAATATCTTTAGTTATAGATTAATAAAAAAATTATAAAAGATTGATATCATAAAATTATATATGTAGAAAATAACAATTCATCGCATGAATATGTTTTTTTTGTATCTAAAGGAGCATATTTGATTCAAATTGATATAATTTGACCATAAAAAATAAAATAAGAACTATATTTTAGAACGTAGGGATTAATTAACCTTGAGATATCATTTTGTAGATGTGAATTTCGTAGGGATTAATTAACCTTGAGATATCATTTTGTAGATGTGAATTTCGAGGTCGTGATTGTACATATCTAGAACGCATTATATTAACAATAGTGCTTTTTTAAAAATATAAATTTGCTTTCATTTTTCTATGTTTTGCCACTCTTTGAAGGGATCATCCACTGATGAACTAGCAGGAACTCTGTAATCCACTAGTCAATTAATTAGTACTAAGAATATAATACTAGTGATATCTACAAATGACGCATAGCTGGCTGCCAACAACCTTTCTCATTTCTGATTTCACCACATGATGTAAATTTGATAATAGAAAAATAATCGTTCGACAAATAAAAAGAATTATACAATAATTTAAGAGCCACATGAAAATAATACAATGTATGTTCCTATGGGGCACTGATGTCAAATATATGTAGCCATCAGATGATGTCGAATGGCTTCTTGCAGTACAGACAAGAAAGAAAAATGCACCCCTTTTTTATATATATATATTTAACATATATGTTGTTACTTAGTAATATTCTTAAAAATTCAATTCAATGGGTTGGAGATTCCATAAGATTTTATATCAGCCAAAAAATATCTCAATGTTTCATCATGCATGTATCTAGACGCTTGCTTCCACTTTACATCTAAGTTGTATGTACACAAGTACGAATTTCTATATATACGTACAAGTAGTAATATATGTCATAAATTCTAGGTATGTATGATCATGCATCTTATGCCATGCAATGTATACAACGAGGAATGCACCAAGAATACTGAGAGTTCCTGACAATGTTGGAGTATAATTGGAATTAATATTTATAATCTTGTTATGACGATATTGGGATTGGATTTAAGTGTTTTAAAGCAATTAGCTTAATATATACTTCTATAGTCTTTCATGGTCTTGTTTTATGATGATGTTCGAATTAATTTTCTAATGTACCACCATTAATATCTTATTTCATTCCAATTTTTTAATATACTTTTATAGTGTTATTTTACTTTCAATAATCTGCCCGAACAATGTTATTTGTATTGGGGTGATGCATGTTTAATGTCTATTAATAAGTTTTACAAGCAAAGGTAAAATTAAACTCAAATAGAAGAGGTATCTCTCTTTAGGGTGTGCTTAAGTACTATTAAAACTTCGCCCATCTAGTGGGAGAATACCTTAACTTGAGTTCAGAGGCTTCTTTCATTATGATTCATATAAATAAAATGATGAATCGTAAATTATCAAAAAAAAAAAAGGTAAAATTAAACTCAAATAGAAGAGGTATCCCTCAAACTTTACAAAATGGAGCCAGCGAAATTGATCCCCTCTTCATAGGGGGGAGGTGCTATTATAATCAACTTGTGGTGCAAAATGCAAACCCTTTATTGTGCAAACTTCAGTCCAACTAATGATCATGTAAACCGAATGGTGGTATAGATAGATGCGTGACACAGGCCAGGTAGCGATTTTATGTGGCACCGTTTTATCTCCAACACAGCATTCTCACTTCATTCAATGATGTGGCACTATTTTGTCTATCTCTAATATGAAATTTATGTGCTGATGTAGCACCGCTTTATCTTCAACATGACATTCCCTTAGAAAATTTGCATAAAATGTCGTCTTGGACCCGTGACTGCTTACTTTTTAATGTCATGATTTTACCACTAAAGTATAGCTTTGTTTGTGACAAAATATCAACCTCAAACTATACATACTCTTTATTTTATTAAATTACCATGGTATGTTTCAAGCTCAATGACTAATTATATACTTAAAACAAGATGTTATGCGGAATCTTCTTGTATAGCTAGCTAGGTCTTTTTTTTATTTTAAGCATTTCAAGTGATAGGTAATCTTTGAACTTCCAAAAACTAGTCTAAATTAAAGTGCATGATTCAAGCATTTCTCATCTTCTATCTTTGACGTACATCTCTGAAATAGAATCAACAAGTAGAATATATAAAGAGGTAGAGAGATAGAGTCACCATGAGAAAGGCCTCTAGAAGGACAAAGAATCTCATATTGTCTACATTCTCAATGAAGGATTAAGTCACTGAATTAACACAAGTTAACCAAGTGCAGCCAAGATATAGAGACCTGAGATTTACAAATTAATATTCAATTTAAAGAAGATCATTATTATTTATTCAACCCTGTATTTAGTTATAGGAGTAGTTAAATAGAGAATTTAAAAAATAAAATTTAAAAAAGGTCCTCATGACAGGTTATAAGTTGGCAAATCTCTCAAACATAAAAGTTAATATGAGAAATATTGTACGTGATATGTTATATTATCTCAAATTTTATTAATCATCGATAAATAAATTTTTAAAAGATCTATAATAATTCTTAATACTTGTTTTTCATTGCGTGTTCATTTCGTCAATATTTTCATTTACGTGTTGCTAGTCGATGAATTTAATTATGTTGTGGTGGAGAGTGAATTGTAGACGTACAGTCGAACATGTGCCTTCCTCTAACAAAGTCAAGTCTATTTGAATGTCGAACGATTTCTTGCATTATCAACAAATATTATATTTGGCGTAATATATCGTTTGAACTAATTATTAACATTATAACAATAACAAAAGCCTAGTGGAGGATATGGTTTTGATTTAACCCTTTTCTAATGGATTTTTAGAGTCGTTGTCATTTCTATCTATTCAAGGGCCTTAACAACTCTTCAACCATCCCATTATTTCAAATTAATTGGGACATGAAAAATTTAGAATGAAAAAACTTACGCAAGAATACCTTAACAAGATCATTATTTATTTTAAAAATAAATAAATGAAAGCTTAAGATATTATGAGAAAATAAAAATAGCAAGTTTGAATAGAAATGATGAGAAACTATGTTCCCCTCAAGAAAAATAAAAATTGGGTGTTTTCTCTTATTGATGATGATGGTTATTCTTTCCCACAGCATTATATAGTCGATCAAGCACTTTGTTTTCTACACGTTGTTTACACAAATGAACCAAGCTCAAAATAACAATGGGCCTTCAATAACATTAATCGAAAAAATAACATTAATCACTTGTCTAAAAATGCATTTTACGTAATTAATTAAGTTTTTTTTGTTTAAAAAGTTTAAATATTTCTTTTTTCTTTCGAAATTAATAATTAATGATTACTTCAGCAAATCTAGTTGGATTAGTGCATATTGATTTTTCCAATTTCCATCTTGTAATTCCACTGAGATGAATTCGAACGTACACTTCTAATCTTATTAGTACTATAGTTAGAGCAGAAAAGGAGAGCCAATCTCTCTCTTTTTGCGTTGCATATCTATGGACCTTTATTACTTATTAGGTCTCAAAAAGATCTCTTATCATTTAAACACATGAGGATTAAATTCAATACAATAATAATAGATTGGGATTTAAATAAAAATAATAATTAAATCAAAACTAAAAACAAAAAACAAAATAAAAAACTTTGATTGACACATCATGCACAAAAAGGATGATGGAGAGTTTTCCCATTGCTTTTGAACTTTCGTTCCTTTCATACTGTTTTTTTGAAGTTTACATGAAAAATAACCAGCTCTCTTCAGCTGTTTTTTTTTACTTTTTGTCTATTTTCTTCTTCTTGCCTTTTTTTTTTGTTTGTGATTGTTATAAAACTAATTTACAAATTGCAACTTGCACCACCTGCACCCTACACCTATCTCCACATTAAACAACTAATTAACAAAAGCAAATTAGAAATTAAAAAACAAAAACAAAAAACAAAATGAGATTTACGTCACAAGGCGGCAACAACCATCTGCTTCTTGCTACTTGACTCCATAGCCAACAACTCCATTTCCCTCAACCTTTTTCCATTCACATTCACCGTCACTTCCGCCACCGAAATCGGAAGTTTACATATATCCACTCCAAACAACCGTATCATTTGTCCTGCTGCACGTACATCCACCGGAGTACATTCAACACTAATACTCCTTTGTTTGTAATCAATGTAAAGCTGCCTATCAGGTCCAGTAGATCTCTGAAAGCTTACTATATCTCCAGCTTTAAGAGACTTCTCCTTAACAAAACGACTCCATCCTTTTGTTAGCACGTAACTCTGACTACTATTCCAGTACGAGTATCTGAATCTCCACACCTTCTGATTCACATCCTCAAAATTTAGCAACACGCCTTTTGACCCGCTACCAACTAGAGTATTAGTAGTATTACTAGTTGTAGTAGTAGTAGTAGTACTATTACTCCCTTGGAGTGGGAAGTGTTTCTCAGCGTGCTGCTTTGGGATGACTAACCTATTCAATTTCCCTACATCACTTGGAGTTACAACTTTCTCAAAAAGCTGCTCACGACCAAACCCTCCGTCATTATTATTACCGGAGGATTTGGATTTGTCGGATGAGGAATGTAATAATCCTTTTTCTCCAAAGTTATTACAAACATCACCTTTAAAATTACGCCTGCTTTGTTGGAGCTCATCAAGGTAAGTATGTTTTCTAAGCATGTCAACTACCTCGGCCTTAGACCGAGAGTTTAAAAACCTCAACTCGGCAGCCCCGAGTTCATCCTCTGATGAAAGAGGCTTGAAGTTAGTAACCGCATCACGGCCCCTGAAACGTTGGGCGGCGACGTCGTAAGCGCGTGCTGCCTCGTCTTCTTCATTGAAGGTGCCGAGCCACACACGTTGGTGTTTCTCGTAGATTTGAGCACCCCACCTGCCGTTAGGCTGTGGGACGACTCCCTTGTATTTAGATGAAGGCAACTTCCTCGACTCGGCCTCGATTCCGTTTTCGGAATCGATGATAACACTTGTGCCACTCCCCATGCGACATAGGCTACCCGCCGTAGCGGATGCCTTGGTGGGTAAGGGAGCGGAAGGGACCATCATCATGTTGCGGACTATCATTGGAGGAAGGGTAGTGCTAACTTGAGAATCACTTGTTGAAGAACTTTCGTCCATGCTACTTGCCTCCATTATTTCTCAAAAGATCCGTGAATTAGATAGAGATAGAGATAGAGATAGAGAGAGAAAGAAGAATGGAATGGTGGATTTGGGGGAGGTGAGAATAACTTGGGTTTGGTTTGAAGAGTTTAGTCTATTGTGGGGTTTGAATAATGAGAGTTGGAAGGTTAAGGGGTATATATAAGAACTTTCCTACTACTTATGGAAAAAATATTAAAAGCAGAAAGTATTATTTTTGAAGATACTTAAAAAAAGATGGAAAATATATATATACATATATAGTGGATTTAATAATAATAATCTTTTGTTTCTATGTTTTTATTTTTATTTTTATTTTTATTTTTGATGATGATGATAAATATGGGAGCAAGCAAGGAGTGGGTCAACTCTAGAGGAAGATTCAAGGATAGAGGTGAGGGGGAGTGAGAGAGTAAAGTCCAGAGTATGTATGTGTTGTGGGCTATGTATGGGATGAGATGTGGGGGGCCCACTTGATGACAAGTTGATGGGATTCACATGAGTATTGTAAGTAATAAAAGAGAGAAAAATAAAGAGTGTGTGGGTAATATGGGTATAGTGTATGATTTGGTAAGTTCATCCCCCCTGAGCTTCTGCTGCATTTGTTTGCCCCTGATTCGTCTGCATGGACCTCCCTTCCTACTTTCTTATCTTAATGAAGTAGAAGTACTAGCATCATAACATCCATATTCCATACTTTAGTTTTATCATTACCTCTGTTTTTTACCTTTTTTATTTTTTTTTCTTCTTTTACCCAAACAAGATCTGTGTACTGTGAGTACTACTCAAAAATTCCACAAATAGTACTTTATGAAATATTGTATTACTTTAAATTAAATCAAGTACTCCATATGATTTATTCTCTACTTCAATATGCACTTGTTGCAATTTATAGATTTCACAGTTTTATAAATACATCAGACAATTTTATTTGTCCGATAAAAGTTGCTATTTTGTGTGTTGATTTGTCTTTGATATAAGTCATATTTTTACAAAAAAAAAAATTGTGTAATAGTGAGGTATATCGTATATATACTCATCCTATTTCGAATTACGTATAAGATTTGCTACTTAAAATGTTGATGCACCACATTTGGCAATTTCAATAATTAAACATCCCAAAATAGCATTAATTATTAGTTTCAAATATAAACTTAACAAAGCATGTAACAAGAAAAATATATGTGGTTTACAATTTTAGATATACATAATTGTAGTGGAATAGTAACACGCATAGAGTGATTGTTATTGTTATTGCTTTTGTGAAGAAGAGAGCTTAATTGCATAATGAAAAAATGTTAGTACTTAAAATTCTAAGGTTTTTTTATATAAATAATTGGTATATATATTACAATGGAAAAAAATTAACTAGGCATTTTCTTATAATATTATATATATCCTCTGAAAAACTTAGCTCGATTAATTCCACCAAAAATGCAAATGGAAGGGAAAACAGTTGCAAGCATTTTCAACTAAAACATTTTTCACGAAAAAGCGATTTCGTCCTTGTTACCAATATACACCATTGGGTTATCTTGGGAACGTCATTCACAAACTTAATTACTCTTTACAATGTAAGCTATGATGAAATATCATTCAAAACAAAATATAAAAGGCTTAAATTCCTTTTTTTTTAGAGAAAACCTTAACCATAAATCTCGACCTTATAAAAGCTTCTCATGTAAGTATGCATTATCATATGAACTCAATTATATATATATATATATATTCTAGCATTTTCTGCACGCTATGTATGTGTGTCATATTGACGTTTTTTTCATTTTGTTATTCATGAGCTTTACAAAATTTTGATTTGAAGAGAGATTATTTATAATTATTTAAAAATAGTTCAATATGTTTTTCTTAAATCAATGTTTCGTTGGTTTTTTTAGTTACTTGTTTGTCATTATAAAAAATATAGTATTGAGAGAAGGGAAAATAAAGCAGAAGAAAGTTTGTGCTCAAATAAAGTGGAAAAATTTGTGTATCGAACTCAATCGTTGAATATTAATAGAGTGTAATAGTTTGATTTATATAATAGAGATTATCGAATAATAATTAACATTTAGGTTTTTTAAATATTATCAATATAATTATTAATATGAAATTCAAGTTTAATTTTTTTTTTCTAATTGTGTCAATCAAGTTATATTGTCAAATTAATTTTTTATCAGAATTTATCACACATATGTAAGAAGAGAAAATCATTCTCTTCAGTTTAATACTCCCTCTGTTTCCTAAAGATCTTCCCACTTACTATTCCTACAGATACCAAGGAAAATTAAGTTGTGTGGGGCATGATGTGAGTAAAGTAAGAGAGAGAAAGGGGTTAAGATAAATAAACAAATAAAAAAGGGTTAAAGTAGGAGAGAGAAAGGGAGTAAAATTGAATTAATAATGTAATGGTGGACCATATGATAGTGACATGAGAGGGTAAATAGGGAAATTTGTTTTGCCAAATAAGGAATAAAGCAAAAGAGGAAAGATCTTTTGGAAACACCCTTAAACGGAAAGAGGGAAGATCTTTAAGAAACGGGGGGAGTATTAATTAAAATTTCAAATTCTATTCCATTGTTAACTTGTTCAAAATACATGACAAGTAAGAAGAAAACAAAATTATTTAATATATATGATAATTTAAATTATTTAACATATATGTAAGGGGGATATTATATCTTCCTTCCTCAGAGATAGTTATTAATAATAATGCTGATACATTTAAATTTTCTCTTAGTAGAATTTTGTCATCTTTTTTGATCTAGGTTATTATTTTGAAAGATAATATATTATAGTAGCTTTCTTAGACACACCTAGAGATATTATGAACAATTGGTTGGATAAAAAGAAATATTATATAGTAAGTTCAAAACTAAAGTACTGTAGAATAAGATGCTAACTTAAATAATTTATACTATATCTATCTTAACGTATTTCGCTTCTCTCTATCTTATCTGATATTGATACCCCCCACAGGCCACAACATCAAATAAAACCTCCTCTATTATTTGGTAGCAGTACCTTTTAATGAATTTCCCACTATAGGAAGACTAATAATAATAATAATAGCAATAGTAATAATTTATACATATTCAGTTTTCACTCACGCCCGCAGCAGGGCAGATTAACATGAAAGTGAGAGTGAGGAGAGGTGAATGTATTTTCGAACCAATCAGAGTGTTGGAATGGGGGGCTCTCAAAAACTAACGATGGGTAGTGGGCCAATAAGCCAATAGAATACTGAGGACAGATAGGATAGACTTTAAACAAGGATTGAAGGGAAATTCATGGGTAAGGAAGAGATCTCATTGGCCAATATCTTTATCGTTTGCACTTAGTTCCCCCCCCCCCCCCTAATGCCTAGCTATCTACTATCTAGTTGCAAGTAAAAATGCCAATTTTACCCTTATTATTATTATTATTATTATTATTATTATTATTATTATTATTATTATTATTATTATTGTTTTGTTGTTGTTAGATGCTTGCTTCAACAAGGTCCCCAAACTAGTTACAAGTGGGCAATTATATCTCTTTGTCCATCACTCCCTCATGCATGAATGAAATCAAACATTGGTGAGTATATCCAATTTAATGCTTTGTTCAACGTCAATTGTAGGGTATTTTTTAATATAATGTTTGTATCTGTCAATGTTGGTTATAACTATTCATCCCCCACCTTCCCTCTTGTAGCGATGGAAATTATTAAAATTTATTTATTTATTAATCTATGAGTTTCCCAATTCTAGAATGAAGGTAAATAAGACTAGTACAAATTTCATATGACTGTTGCATATAAAAATATCATATGATCATAATTTTTGTTTATTCATGATTAGAACTAAATAGAAAATAAGAAACTAAAGGTATTATATAAAACAATAAATCAAACATGTTTTATGAAAATTTGCTTTAATTTGACCGTAAACTTCTCTTATAATGTAATAAATAGAATTATAAAAATTATATCATTAGATTTGTCTTGAAAAATACTATGACAATATTATCTCCTTGATTGTAATTTTTATCAACATGGATTGAGTAACTAGCAGTCCAAGTTTAATCTCAAAAATTATACGTGTCTTATATCTTGAAGCGGAAGGAGTACATATATAGTGATGCATTATAAATGAGTATATAAATAGTGCAAAAAATTCAATATATTGCAATCAGTAGTATAAGATATTTCAATATGGAAGTTGTTATTTGATTATGTTTTGATGCAAAAGGTAATGTATTTTAAGATGAATGGGATAGTTAGAAATTATTGGTCAAAGTTAAACATCGATAAAGCCCGAAAATTAGATCTTGAAATATTAGGAACAAAAGAAATATTATATCTTATCAACATAAAATTATTTAAATAGAGTGTATGCATTGTGGAGTATGTGAACAAAAAACACAAATTGAATGTTTGTTAATCACCTTGTTTGTTTTTTTAGAACAATCGTAATTCGTAGGGTTGTTCAAAGTGCGGACTGGACCGTACCAAATCACAACCCAAATCATTTTTTTGCCAGTTTGGGTTGGTTTGCTTTTTCAAAATTGTGGTTGATTTGATATTCTAAGCAAGCTGCGGTTTGTGATTTGGGTTGAATTTAAATTTTTAAAAATCGAAACTGCAAATTTATATGATTTTTTTTTTAAAAAAAACAAAGTTTATCTGTTTTGGTTTTTTCTTCAAAAGCACCTGACAAACTAACACGCATACGAGTATACAAATAATACGACTATACAAGTTAATACGAGTATTAGTTTAAATCTTTGCACTCATCACTCATCTGCTCTTTACAATCCCATTGCCTCCTTCACTTTTCTACTCTTGCTCCTCCTACCTCCACTCATTTGCTCACTATTTATTATGTAGTTTTAGAGAATTATGTATTGATATATCAACAACTTTGTACCAATTTTTTAAATTCCTAAAGTATAACTCTCATACCGCTGAGAAAAATATGGTTAAACCGCACTGCACCGAACCAAACCGTTTTGTGTGGTTCAATCGGGGTTGGTTTGGAAAAAAGTGCGTGTGGTTTAATGTCAAACCGTATATTTGCAGTTTGGTTTGGTTTAAGACCGCACCAACCCAGCCTACGAATAGTCCTAAATCACTCCCTCCGTCTCCTGATAGATTTCTTATTTATCCTTTTCACATTTGCTTATACATACTTTGTATAATTGGTATCTTTAGTTACATATTAGTAAATATTATAAAAGTTTAAATTTCATAATTACACTGTGAGATGAAGCAAATAAGCTAACACTTGAATATTTTTTTTCTTATATATTAAAATTTTTTTAGAAGGTTTTCTTTACTTTTGAATAGTGCCAAAGTTACAAATGGAAAGTCTATTGAGGGACGGAGGTAGTATATTTGAAGTAGGCGAGATTTGGCTATCTTAATCATGAGTCGATCCCAAGCCATCATAATAGATAGAATCCGAAAGGCGGGGAATATTCAATTACAAACCATCCCTCTTTATCATGTTCAATATCCTCTCAGTCCATAAATAAGCATTACGTGTAACTTTTTGGAGTCAAACTTGTAAATTCTTAATCAACCATATTTATTTGTCATCAATGTAATTATCAAAATATCACAACTTATCTACAACTAAATTAATCTCAATTTATTTGAATAAATTTTACAGATTTGTTGCCAAGAAATGAAGGTTAAAGTAGTGTATTAAACACATCAAAAAGTAAACAAATAGTACATTGATTGGAGGCGGGTATATTTTATTAGTAAAACTAAACAAAAAAAAAAAAAAAAAAAAAAAAGCAAAGAAAACAAAATTGTATTGGGCTAAAAATCCATTCATCCCTGCTTTTAAAAAATTGTCCGCTCTAGAATATCATTTTGCATCAAAGATGTATATGAAGTGTACGGAGGGGGGTCCTTGAATGTCGATAGAGATGAACGTAAACATAGGTCCCCAATGCCCTCCATGCAACTTGACAATACCACGCGCTTTAAGATTGGAGGACAACGGGTTGAGTAAAAACTGTTGTGCTAATTGGTCACTGGTTTTGGCCTCATAAGTCATAATGTGAATAAAACCTGCTATGATTCCCTTTATTTTCTCTTTCCTATTGGCTGAATATAACTAAACTGTTGTCACGTTTTGTCAATAACAATTATTTCCAACTATTTTTATAAAGTTTATCTAGGAGATCCACGTACAATATTGGTATAAAGGTACGGTTTTTCGTTGTATAATCTTGACTGTCTTGGGTATTTATTGCATATATTTCCCTACAAGTGGGAATTGCTTGTACCCTTTTGTAGAGGTGACCATGTGAGCTTGATAATTTTTTTTTTGGGGGAAATTAATAAAAGATTAAATATTCCACAGCTATCATGTGATTAACCAGTTTACACATTTTCATGGGATGTTTTTTCTCATCTTAGGACGGTAAATATTATGTTCAACCTACCAAGTTTTTATTACAAGTTTACAACTAGTATTTGGGCTCGAGCTTTGTCTCGGATTGGTATTGTTTTCTGAACTTAATATGCATTTTTTTCGTTTCCATTAAAATATACTCCATTCGGTCTTCATTAGTTTACCTGTATTCTTTTGGGATGTCCCTTATTATTTTACCCCTTTCTTTTGTTTCTATTTTTGAAATGGGACCACTAACATTTTATTACATATATAATACAAAATAATAGTTTCTCTTTCTTTCTATGACCTACAACATTATTTCTCCTAAAAGGGGGTAAACTAATAAAGACCGGAGAGAGTATTAAGAAAAACTCACCATTTAAAAGGTACAAATATAATAATGTGGACACTTAAAGCATGATTAAAAGTTGGTTAAGATGGTAATTATGTCATGTATAATAGCAAAAGGTCATGTGTTTAAATCTTGTTCGTTGCAAGATAATTTTACTTTTGTTAATTGACATGACTTATGTATACATTGGACAATTCTAGTGGAGTAATAGAGGTGCCACGTGGCGTGTATACATTGTCATGCACGACTTTTAATATATTCGTATAGATTCTAATTGGTGGTATATATTTATAATTCTTAAATACTTTTGCCGTTCATAAATAAGAGAAACATTTCTCTTGAAAAGGTCTCACATATTATATAAAAACGGAGGAAGTATATGCATTTAAAAATTATATAAACAAAATTTACTACTCCATCCGATTCCTAAAAATCCGCTCTCTTTTTGTTTAAGTCCGTTTCCGAAACATTATCCCTATTTTGCTTTATTCCTTATTTGACAAGCCTTTTTTCCTAATTTAGCCTAACATATCTCTATTATATAAGGGAAGAGGGAGCTATGGGGTCATCGAATAAATAGACTATTTTACCCCATTTCCTTTCTAAATTACAAATTCAATTACAAACCAAAGGGGGGCTTAAAAAAATACTAAAAATAAAATTATAACAATCACTCACAAGTCAACTAAAATCATAGAATTGCATAATTTACATTATACAAATCACTCAAATGATTTGGCTACAAACAATACACTACAACGTCAATACATACTCACAAAAATATTTACAAAAATTTGGCTTGAAATCAAAGTGTCCACTCTCTTCATAATCTATGAAGTAGTTAATTAATTCAAAATTCAACTAAAATAATATACTATTAGAAATCATAAATAAATTTAATAAAATTTCTAGTTTGTTCATATAATTTAACTTTGAAAAGTAAAAAAAAAAAAAACTGGTGAGAGACTTAAGTGACAAAGACTAAACCAATCAAATTTTGCAACTAAAAAGAATTATACTTCGTATGTCTAATGTTCAAATTTTGACTATAACTTAAGTCGAAGAAAACCGAATTTCTGTCTCGAAAAAAATTCAAGCACGCATCGTGTGCAAAAAAAAAAATACTAGTCCTTATCATATGGGGCCACATTTACACTATTAATTCAATTTTACTTCACATTTTCTGATTATTACTTATCCACCTAATGTTTATTGCCTTAATTAGTCTTTCCCATTATTAGTCCCCCAACCGTTTTTATGCTTTCTCTTAGACCCTCACTGACTCTCTCTCTCTCATCCCTCTATTATTGGTTTTTCATAATCCTCATCCCATCTTGTGGTTTAAATTCTCCAACCCTAATTTTTTCTATCAAATATACTCGCCTCCCTTGGTGTGTCTCTTCTCCACTTCTTATCAAATCTCATACTTTGTTTATTTCATATTTTAAATCTAAGAATTTATTCTACCTCTTGCTCTATTTGTAAATTAATTTTTTTCATACTCTAAGCCTCGTTCAATTTCACTCACTTGGAAATTTGGTATGACATCGAAACTGCTGATATTGATTATGGCCTGGTAGTTCTCGATTTGCAAGAAATTTTAGCGATATGTGAATAAGTTCTCCATACAAAAAGTATGTTTTGTGAGTGTTTTGAAATAAGTTTTGGGAAAAGAAGTAGCTAACAAGTTTTTAAATACTCATAAACCTAATTGAATATTAGGAAATCATAGGGACAAATTAGGGACTCATCCAATATAAAATTCTCCTTCATGACTTCATAATTGGTCAATGAACCATATATAGAGTTCAAGAGTGAGGGAACGAATTAATATGTTCATGAATCAAGTTCACCCATTGCTAACCTCTACTGAGTATGATTCATGTCTAGGCGTAGGCGTGTTTTTATTCGCCTACACGGTATGAGCGCATGCGTGACTACATTATTGTAAAGGTTTTATTAGAAACATTTTGAAGTCGCGAACAAGTATTTAAAGGAAGACTCGTAAAACTAATTAGATATTAGAAAATCATAAGGAAAAATTAGGGACTCATCATGACTCTAATAATGGTCAATGAACCATAATTTGAGTTCGGGGGTGAGGGTATGAATAAGATCAGGAATTAAATACACTCATTTTGGCCTCTATTAAAAATTGATTCATGTCATGTTTTATGCAAATAAAAATCCACATAAAATGTTAATGCAATCTAAGATTAATCTATGTCGTCATAAATCAAACAAAAGACTAATTATTGGTGACATGTTATAATGTAATCAAATTATTGGATTTCTAAAAGGTTGTCCAAATTATCTCAATTTAATGCTGGAATAGTTGTTTAGGTCTTGATTAGCAAAAACTAATTTTGTGAGATGATGAAAGCATTAAATCATACAAGCATGCATATGAAGAATAATAATGTATTGAAAGGAAATATGAAAGAATAGAGATTAAGAAAGAATGTACAGTAGAGTGTTTGTTCCTTTAAGATCTACATCATGACAATTAAATTGTTGGTAAAAAAAAGAAATTAAATTGAAATTGACCCTTAGGATTTTACCTTTGTCACATGGGTCTTATATTACGGTCTGCAAGATGAGCAATTTTAAGCTTGAAATAAGAAATTTGAAGGTATCAATGTGTTTGAATGTGAATTTAAGTGTTTGAATATGAGTCTGAGTGTTTTTTATTAAGGGTATCGATGTATTAAAGCGTATGAGAGTATTGTGAAAAGTCGTTCGAAGAAACGAGGTACTTATAGGCAAATGAAACTGAAAACGAATCGAAAAGATAAAATAAAATTGTGCATCTGACGCACCGCTTTTCGCTAGACACACAGCATGTGCGCCAACCGCACTTGCTTTCTAGTCGGTTTTTGATTATTTTAAGATTTTTTTTTTTATCCTTCAACAAAATCTATCTTTTGAAATCCAAAATCAACTATGTTTAGGAATAAAAATCTAATTTTTGAAATATCCTTTAAAATTAATTAGCATGGATAATATTAAAATATTAAAAATACAATTAATTATTAGGAATAATTAATTGAGGCTGTAAAAATGGGCTTGAATTTAATGGATAGATTTTATACTTTCGAAATGCATTTGGGTATAGCTTGTTCGATTGGTCTTCCTTTGGACAGGACCAATTAGGCGACGGTATGTTTCATCATTGGGTAATCTATGGGGAGACACGATTTTGTGTCTACACTAGGTTTATCCAAATAAACAAACAAGTAATATGTTCATAATATAATTTAGGTTGGTTTATCAAACAAGCAAAAGACTAAGTTTTAGTGACATATTATTTAAGCAATCAAAATTACTAGGTACTAACAAGTTATCTAAACAATCTGACTTTAATGTTGGAATAATTATCTAGATCTTTGATTAGCAGAAATAATATATGAGGTGATGAAAGAAATAAACACGTAAAGCATGCAGATGATCAATAATATACTTCCTCCATTCTGAAATGAATGAATTGTCTCTCTCAAGAAGCTGTCACATAAAAGAGAGGAGTGTTTAATTTATTTAAGAAACGAAAAAAGTATAATGTATAGAGATATGAAAGATGAATTGAAAGGTTAGAATACACAAATAAGCTTGAATGCATTAAGACTAGCATTTTTTGTATGCTATACGTGCGTATCATATTAACGTTATTATCAATTATATAAACCATATCATTAGTGTAAAAAAATTTGATTCGAATAAGCATTTACAATTATTTTTAATTTTCTAAATATATTTTCTTAAATTAATGTTTCGTTGGTTTTTTTAATTATTTGTTTATCATTTTTCAAATTTAGTGTTGAGAGAATGATGACAATAAAGTACAAGAAAGCTTGTACTCAAATAAAGTGGAAGAATTATTTGTGTATTAGGTTTAATTGTTGAATATTAATAAAGTGGAAGAGTTTGATTTATATAATATTAAAGACTGAATAATAATCAACATTTAGATTCTAAAATATTATTCGTATAACTATTAATCTGAAATTCAATTTTTTTATTTTTCTTATGATTGTCAATCAAGTTATTGTTTAATTTTTTAATTAGAGACTTTCACACATATGTAAGAATAGAAAATCATTCTCCTTAATTTAATATTTACGTGATATTTCAAATTCAATTACATTGTTAAATTGTTCAATATATATGGCAAGTTGGATGAAGAATAATATTATATAATGTATATAATTTAATTCCATTACGGGTATATAAGACTTTTTGTAAAGGGACACTATCTTCCTCCTCACTTCACTTATATAATAGAGATCTACATCATGAAATGTTTGTTAATAACTTTAAGAAATTAAATAAAAATTGAAAGATTATGGATTCTCATGAATTATACCTTTGTCTCTTGGGTTTTGTATAGGTTTCATATGACGATCCGTAGGACGAGCAATCTTAAAATTTTAATGAAAATTGTATGAAATCGAAAGGTTTTTTATTATATATGAAAGTGTTTCTATATAGTATTTAGGGTTTTTCTATGATGTATCCCTGCGTTTTTCAAAATTCTATGATGTACCCCTTATGTTTTTTTCTCTATGTAGTACCATCCAATTTTTATTAATTTTCTCTATTACACCCCTTCGTTAAGGTCAACGTTAAGTTGACTGCTAGTTTTTTATTTATTTTCCAACATTTGGAGGGAGGATTTCCCATGAAAAGTCGATCTCTAGGTTCGTTCTTGCTTCTTTAAATCTAAAATATTCAATATTTCTTGAGAAAATGATCTGGAACTATAAGTTTAGAGTTAGAGGACATAAGTTCTTGAGGTTTCAGATAATGATGCATTTCGGGGGTCATTTTATGTCCACATTAACATCCGTGGTAAATAAGAAATCATAGAGAAAACTTAAAAACTTGAAGGGTACTATGTAGAACAAAAAAAACATAAGGGGTACAACGTAGAATTTCAAAAAGCACAAGGATATCCCACAAAAAAACTAGTACAAAAAGGTCGATTTGTGTTGGACCCTGGACACCTATTTGCATCGGACTTAAGTCCGACGCCGCAGGTCTCGACACAGATGACCTAAAAATGATATGCGTGGTATGCAAATATGACGCAGATTAATTAGCTATTTGCGTCGCACGTTGTATACGGTGCGACGCAGATGACTCTCCCCAGCCCAAGACATAAGGGTAATGTGCGTCGCACATCGCCTAGGGTGCGACGTAGATGAGTTATTTGCTTCGCACATTGGGCTACGTGCGACGCATATTGCATTTTTAACTTTTTTTTTTTGAGGAAAAAAAATAATTTTATGAACTAAGAATGAGGCTGTTGCAAACGCAATAAAGATTATGATTTCTTCAAAAAAAATCATAGATTTATAATAATAAATTACAGAAACTAAAGAAAGAGAAATAATTACATAAAAACAATACATAAATTACAGAAAATCAATTAGATAAAATTACATAAAATCAAATTGTATACAAACAATTATATTCGTTTTATTGCTTCAAATTACAAATTGTATACATATTTGCTTAAATTAAAATTAAATAATCAAACATCATCTCTATATTTGATCCCTCACGTCATCAGCTTCAGCATTTGAGGAAGAATTATTCAGATCTGGGATTGAACTGAAAAAAACCCTGAATAAACATATATACAAAATCTATAAAAAAAAAAACCCATATTAAGACAAAAAAAAGTCGAAATCAACATCAAAACCAAAAAAGAGGGAGCGAGATGAAAGAACGAAATCAAAATCAACGAAATCTGTAAAAAAAAACCCAAATAACCGAAATAAAAAATATTCACTCACCAGATCTGGGAAAAACGAAATCTAAATCAAAACCGACGTTCTCTTGAGAGTGTTTGAGATACTTTCTAATAACCAAAAAAATGACATCTCTTTCTCGAAAAATCACATTATTAATTCAAAAAAATTTAACTAATCACCTTCGTCATCGCCGGCGCTTTCGTTGGTGAACGAGTACGTTTTTCTTCTCTGTTCTTAGATTATTTCTTCTCAATCTGGAAATTTCTAGATTTTCTTCACCGGCTATGGAAGATTTTCGAATTAGTTGTTCTTCATTTCACCAGATCTGAGATTTTCTTCGCCGGCTATGGGAGATTTTCGAATTCGTTGTTCTTCATTTAACCAAATCTGAGATTTTCTTCGCTGGCTATGAGAGATTTTCGAATTCGTTGTTCTTCATTTCAGCAGATCTAAGAGAGGGTTTGAGAGTGAGAGGCGATGTTCCTCGGAGAGAGAGAGAGTTTGAGGGGTGAGAGAGAGGGAGATAGTTTGAGGTGAGACGCGAGAGGGAGAGAGAATGAGGCTGGAGAAAGAGAGAGTTTGGATATTTCAGTTTTTAGGGTTTAGGGTTTGAGGTTTGAGGTGAGAGCTGGGCCTTGGACTGATCTGCGTCGGACGGGTTAGAGGGTCCGTCGCATATTGCCTTTGTGCGTCGCACACAACCCTTAGTGCGACGCAGATTGGCCTCCATTTCTCCACACTACAACGCAACAATATGCGTCGCACCACATAAAAAATGTGACGCACAAAGGCAATATGCGTCGCACACACAGTGGGTGCGACGCATATTGCTCGTATACCTGATATATTTGTTGATGTTTGCGTCGTACACTGTGTGGCGTGCGACGTAAATAGGTTTTTGCGTCATTTCGGTTTCAGTGCAACGCACATAAGGGGACGCAAATCGTCGTTTTTTTACTAGTGAAACCCTAATATTTAAAGTGTTTGTAGCGAGAGTGTAATAGCCCTTCACAAATAACAACGTAATTGAGACTAACTATAGCTAATTAAGTAGTCAAGTCGCTAATTATAGAAGTTGTTAGCAGAGATTCTCAACTTCCGCATTCCAAACCTTGAAGGTTTCATATACCACGTACTTGTGCTTCAAAAATAAATCCATGGTTTTCGGTAGTGTCATCAATGAAGGTGACAAAATACCATGATCCTCCAAGGGTATTGATGGGGGACAAGTAACCCCATACATTAGTGAGAACTAGCGCTAGCTTCTCATCTTTTAAAGATTCCTTGGATTATGTGAATGACACCTTATCTTGCTTCCCAAAGACACAATTTTCACAAAATTTCATGTCATCAATTGATTTGAAACCTACCAATTTACCCTTTGAATCTACAATCTTCATCCCTTTCTTACTCATTTGTCAAAACGTAGTATGTCATAGCTTAATTGTAGACACACTCAATAGTTCTAGCAATTATATTTTGTTATTTCCCTAGGAACACTACAAGAGGGGGGTGAATTGTAGGTGTAGAAATAAACGTAACTTTTTGCGGAAATTAAAACTTAAACGAATAAACAAGCTAAAGGAACACAAGGGATTTTTACGAGGAAAAACTTCTTGGGCCCAACAAGAAGAAACAACCTCGACCACTAGGGATTTTAAACTCAACACTTTCACTAATTAGGCCAAACAACTCTGTTACAACCTAATTCTAACTCGAGCCCTACCTTGAGTTCCTAAACTCAAGTTCCTGAACCACTGTTCCCTTAACAGCAGTTCCTCTCAACTTCACTCGAAGTTTTCTCACACATACAAGCTTCACTCAAAGCCTTTCTCTTACAGAACTTCACTCAAAGTTCCCTTACCCCAAAAACCAAAATACAATTGATCGAAATAAGCTTAGTGGAATTAGAGTAAGAAGGCAAAGAACAAATGGCTATTATGAGAGAATGAAGGCACTGACACTTAATAAGTTAAACTCACTTAATTACTTAGTCAGACACAATTTGGAACTTATCTAGACTTCTATATTTATATGTTAATCATGAAGAACGTGGGATTAATGTTAGAGTACACGTTTTAATCCATTTACCCATGATGTTCCTTCCCCTAAGGAACACGTTTTACATCATGTCCCATGATCCCATGAACTATAAATGAACGTGGATAAAATGCAGCCATTACTCCTAAATAATAGGAGTTCCTTGAGCATTATCCGAAAATCAGTTTTTATAAACTCTTTTTATCTTTAAATCTGAATTTCTAATCTTTAAGAAAATAATATCTTTGAAATAAAATCTTTCTAACAACCGGATATTTATTTTCTTATTTTCCGAAAAATAAAATCTTTTCCAAAACAGATTTTCTTTTTAAAACTGATTTTATCATTTGAAATTAGAAATAACTAATTTCCTATAATCTAGGCATGATTTACTCCATTATCTTTTAATCGTGTATACCTAATACACGCCTAAGTCTAGTTCCTTATATTAGTTCAGTTCCTTTAACATATTTGCTAAGTGCCACTGAGTTTGTTCCTTACAAAGGAACAAACGCTTCATTCTCAAATATTCTGCCCAGTTCCTTACCATTCTTTCTTTGTTCCTTTACATTGGAACTAGAAAATAAAACGCCTAGCTTCTATTATTCTTGATCCAATGCTTGCTCCAGTATCAACATAGAAACTTCTTTACTTAGCCTTTGAAATCCTCTCTTGACTTCTTCATTGACTTCTATTCTCCCAGTTCCTTGCATTGATACCTTAGACACCATACACTTAAATAATTCATTAGTTCACTACTTAGTTTGTTCCTTTGTTTCTTTGTCATTATCAAAACTAGGGTTCAACAATTTCCCCCTTTTTGATGATGACAACAAAGGTACAAACTAAGGAAAATAACAAATAATATAAGTGAATGAAAATAAAAACATAAAGAAGAAAATGAAAAATAAAACACAATTATGTGAGTAACTGAAGTTTTGATTTTTCATTTACCTTAACCTATTTTTGATTTTTCATTTACCTTATCCTTAATTTTTAATTTTTTCAATTTTCATTTTTTAAGTTTATGTACAGTTTTGTTCCTTAAATCCTTTTCCCCCTTTGTCATCCTCAAAAAGAATAGACTCTGCATGAATTGATTTATCACCTTAAGACCAAAATGCAAGCACCATTAGTGGTTAAGTTAGAAAATCAAAGAGTAAACTTGCTCAAACATCAATCACATAATACTAGCCATTCCAAGGAAGAAATTATGCAAAGCATTTAGAAACATAGACAATATAGCAAAAGTCATTGATTATATAGCACTTGTTCCATAACAAAACAAAGAAAGAAAAGAAAAAGGAAAAAACAAAAGTGGTGTTCCTTATGAAAGAAACAGGAACAACAAAACAATAAAAGAAACTAAGAAAGGG
This sequence comes from Beta vulgaris subsp. vulgaris, assembly GCF_026745355.1. Classification (NCBI taxonomy): domain Eukaryota; kingdom Viridiplantae; phylum Streptophyta; class Magnoliopsida; order Caryophyllales; family Amaranthaceae; genus Beta; species Beta vulgaris. The sequence continues at coordinate 27,927,427 of NC_079207.1, read as the reverse complement.
AAGGGGAATGGTGTTCCTCACAACTTCTTCTTCAACCACATCCTCCAACTTTTTATCACCACCCCATGATGTAGTTCAACCTGTTCCTTCAGCTCCTCCAAGGTACGAGCCATAGTTCCATCTTCTTTTGCTGCGCAACCACGGTATCACTCAATTTCTTCATAAGACTTACATAGTATCAGTTTTGGCATCCAAAGTCCAATGAAGATGATTGTAAAATTTTATCATATGTTGTGCAGGAAGGCAGACTTCATTAACCCAGTTAGTTCATCCGGATTTTCCTGTTCCTTACCTTGGAACTAGAGGCAGATGGGGGATGTTGTGAAGGAACTGGGAGGTTTGAGTGGAAGGCTCATCTGTTCCAGGAATGGAAACAGAAGGTGAAGGGTGATAAATGGGAGGAAGAAATGGTGGTGTGGGTGGAAGAGTTGTGGAGGTGGAAGCAAAAGGATTTCGGCCTTTTATTTCATCCTTCAACTGCTCAAAACTTGAAGGAACAGAGAAGGACGAAGGTGAAATGGAGGGTATTTTTGTGAAAGGAACAGAGAGTTTGGGAGATGGTGGGGGTATTGGTTCCTTGAGAGTAGAGGGTACCTGTTCCTCATTATCCGAAAGGACTAAAGGAGAGTCCTCTGTTGGAAGGAACAGGAACAGGAGCAATTTTTCGACGAGTGCTCTTTCTCACTCTCAAAGGAACAGAGGGTTTAGGCTTAGTGGCAATGTGTTTGCGCCTCTTAGGTTTCGGTTCCTCGGCTTAGGAACAGGTTATCCAAATATACATCATATCTTCTTCTAAGTCCAGTTTGGGCATTTTCTTTTTCCTGAGGAACTGGAAGCCATTTCTCCTTGAATGAGAACACCTTCTTGGACGACAACCAAGTCCATTTAGGGTCTTCTCATTCAAATTGTTCCCTTGTTTGACCCTATGGTGGTCCAACCAGTAAGTCTTACTTCAAAATGATGAAGTAAGGAAGTTATCAAGGCACCGTACCAATAACACAATGTTTTCAAATGATGGTTAAGTGTTGAATGAAGAGGGAAGGGAAATTATTTGTATGTGTGGTCCAAGCAAAACATGTAACACATATCCAAGAGACCCACTTCATTCCTCTTTTCAGTTCGAGGAATGAGTGCTCTCCAAACCAAGTTAAACAGTACTTTGTGAAGGGAGAGAGTAGTTATGGTTAAGTTTGTTTTGGCCAGCTGTTCCTCCAAAATATTCTAAGATTTTGTCTTGAGGAAAATTCGGAAAGGAAACAGTTCCTTTCCTTTTAAAATACAAACAGTTCCTTTGCAAGGAACTTCCCATACTTTGCTTAAAGTTGCTTGATTAAACCTTATTTTCTTGCCTCTAACTTCAGTTGTGCAAGTTCCATTAGTATTAACAAAATTTGCACAAAACTCATCCATAGCTAGAGGAACAAGAGCATTATTAAAGGCGAATTCAAACAAGAATTCCATGCCTTGTTCCTTTAGAATGGAGGTTAATTCTAGAAATTCAATTTTATTTGCCCATTCTAAATCGACGCAAAAGCCCAAGACATACCTAGATTCACTTCGTTCGACCCTTTTCTTGGAAGACGAAGAAACAGTTCCTTTGGAAGGAACAGGTGCAGTTTCTTCTTCTTCCCCCTGAGATTGTTCCGGGGTTTCTTCTTCATTGTCTTCCCCAATCAATTTTCTTCTTCTCATGCTCCTTCTAGGAGATTCTAATTGCTGTTCCTCTATGGGGTTTTCTTGAATTATGTCGGTTTCAAGGGTTTTAGTTGGAGATGAAGAAATTTCCATTTTTGAAGTGTCGGTTGTTTTTGGTGTTGGAAAAGGTGAGTTTCTTGAAGTTTTTGCCATGATTTTCGAAGGTTTGGAGGTTTTATGGAGTTTCAAAGGGTGTGATGAGGTTTCGGATTTGGTGAAGATGAAGCGTTTGAGAGGAACACGGTTTCTTTAGATGAATTGAAGAAGGAAGTTTTGCATGTAATAGTAATTATGACACGCGGGAAAGAAATAAAGCAAAAGAAATAAAAAAAAAAATAAAAAGGAAGAAAACGAAAAATAAAAACCAAGATTTAATTAAACTGGTTCCCCTTATTTTTGGGATTTTATCGGATTTTTCGGATTTTTATGAATTTTAATTTTTGAAAGAAAATAAATGCTAAGGAACTTGTGCTATAGGAACAACTAATGCTACATATCAATATCCTTCATACTATGCATGTTTCTTGACCTTAGGAACAGTAAGGGGAGTATTATGTGACATTTGTGAGTTGTTTAGTTTCTTTGACTTCATGGTTATGTTTTGCAACATTCCAATTTGCAATGGTCTTAGGCAATTAAACACAATTATTTTTAGCACACAAAGTCACTCAAATTGATTCAAACATGGGGGAATTGACATAGGAACAATCACTTAATTTTTATTAAGCCTAACTCAAGCCTTAATTTTCATATCTATCTCTTTGCAAAGGCTTAGTTAGGATATCAGCAATCTGATAATCAGTTTGACAAAACTCAAGTTTGATCAAACCTTTTTCACATTTTCTCTTAAAAAGTGATGTCTAATATGTATATGCTTTACTCTAGAATGATGCACTGGATCTTTAGATATACTATAGCACTTGTATTGTCACAATAAATAGGAACACATTCAAAGTTTATTCCATAGTCACTAAGTTGTTGTTTTATCCAAAGCATTTGAGAGCAACATGCAGCAGCAGCTACATATTCTGCTTCAGCAGTGGATAAAGCAACTGTGTTTTGTTTCTTGGTACTCCAAGAAACTAAACTATGACCAAGGAATTGTGCCATACCTGAGGTGCTTTTCCTATTAACAAGATCTCCAGCATAATCTGCATCTGCATATCCTTTTAGTTCGAATGTATCACTTCTTGGATAGTAGAGTCCAAGATCATCTGTTCCTTTAAGGTATCTAAGAATTCTCTTCACAGCAGTGAGGTGAGACTCCTTTGGATTTGCTTGAAATCTAGCACACAAACCAACACTGAAAGCTATGTCTGGACGACTAGCAGTTAGATACAAAAGTGAACCAATCATTCCTCTATATTTTATTTAGCAACACTTGTTCCTATGGAGTCTTCATCTAATCTAGTTGAAGTTCCCATAGGAGTGTGATTTATCTTTGAATTTTCGAGGCCATATTTCTTTAATAGTTCCTTTATGTATTTTTGTTGGTGAACAATTATACCTTTTTCAGTTTGTTTGATTTGTAGTCCAAGAAAGAAATTTAACTACCCATCATACTCATTTCAAATTCATTGCTCATGAGACTTGAGAATTCTTTGCACAATGTTTCATTAGTAGCTCCGAATATGATGTCATCAACATATATTTGAACAAGCAAAATATCAGTTCCTTTAGATTTTAGGAACAAGGTTTTATCAACCTTTCCTCTTTTAAAGTTTTTTCTAAAAGGAACTTAGATAATCTCTCATACCATGATCTAGGTGCTTGTTTTAACCCATAAAGAGCTTTATCAAGCTTGTAGACATGATTTGGGAGATTGTTATTTTCGAAACCAGGGGGTTGTTCAACATATACATCTTCGTTTAGATAGCCATTTAAAAATGCACACTTAACATCCATTTGATATAATTTGAATCCCATGTAAGCAGCAAATGCAATTAAGATTCTAATGGCTTCTAATCTAGCTACAGGAGCAAAGGTTTCTTCATAATCAATTCCTTCTTGTTGGTTATAACCTTTTACTACAAGTCTAGCTTTGTTTCTTACAATGGTTCCATATTCATCTAGTTTGTTTCTAAACACCCATTTTAAGCCAATTACTTTTTGTTGTTTAGATGAAGGAACTAGATGCCATACCTTGTTTCTTTCAAACTCATTTAATTCAGCTTGCATTGCAATAATCCAATCAGAGTCAGTTAAGGCTTCTTCATGATTTCTTGGTTCCATCATTGATAGGAACGCATGAAATGCACAAAAGTTCCTTAACTGAGATCTAGTTTGCGTACCTTTGGATATGTCGCTGATTATGAGTTCCACAGGATGTGACTTTTGTAATCTCCAAGGTTTTGGTTGAAACTCTCTTATAGGAACATGTTGTTCCTCATGAGTTCCTTGAGTGGATGAGGAACTCTGCTCAGTTGTTCCTCTGTTAGCCTCGGTGGACTCAGTTCCTTCATTTAGAGGAACAGGAGCATCTTCTCCTCCTTGAGGAACAGGAAATCATTGATCATTATTTTCGAATTCCTCGTTCCTTTCCTCTTTCACTTCTTCTTCTTCTTGTGAATCTGTGTTCCTTGACTAGGTGTGCTAACCCTATCTCATAGTCATCAACCTGTATGCTTGGATTATGTTTGTCAGATTCATCAAAGATTACATGAATGCTTTCTTCAACACACATAGTTCTCTTGTTATATACTCTATAAGCTTTACTATGTGAGGAGTATCCTAAAAATGTTGCTTCATCACTCCTTGCATCAAATTTTCCAAGATTATCTTTTCCATTATTATGCACATAACATTTGCATCCAAATGTTCTAAATAGGTGATGTTTGGTTTCTTTCCAAAGTAAAGTTCATAAGGAGTTTTATTAATGATAGGTCTCATCATGGCACGATTAATTATGTGACAAGCAGTATTAACAGCTTCAGCCCAAAAGTTCCTTGGAAGTTCACTAGCAATTAACATGGTTCTAGACATTTCCTCCAAAGTTCTATTTTTCCTTTCTACAACACCATTTTGTTGTGGTGTTCTAGGGGCAGAAAAATTATGATCTAGGCCATTATCTCTGCTTAGGTCATCAAATTTATAATTTTCGAATTCCTTGCCATGATCTGATCTAATGTGCATTATTTTATGTCCACTTAGGTTTTGAACTCTTTTAGCAAAGACAAGGAACTCATCATAAGTTTCATCTTTACTAGAGAGAAAAATAACCCAAGTGTACCTAGAGTAGTCATCTACAATCACAAGTACATACCTCTTTCCACTTCTGCTTTGAATTCTCATGGGTCCACATAAGTCCATATGAATTAACTCTAATGGTTTAGTGGTACTTACAATCGTTTTAGATTTGAAAGAGGATCTTACTTGTTTCCTCGTGCACATGCATCACAAACTTGATCAATATGAAATTTTATGATGGTAATCCTAAAACAAGGTCTTTTGATCTAAGTTTCTCAAGTAATGAAAAGCTAGCATGTCCTAGACGCTTGTGCCATAGAAGTGAATCATCTTCAATAACACTAAGACAAGTTAAATTGATTTGAGGAACAAGGTCTAGATCCACAATGTATGTGTTCCCTTTCCTTGTTCCTTCCAAATAACCTTCTTAGTTTTAATGTTGATGATTAAGCATTTTTCTTATCAAATTTTACAGTATTTCCTTTGTCACAGAATTGAGAAATGCTTAATAGATTATGTTTTAGACCTTCAACTAAAAATACATTTTCAATGGAGTGTAATGGTGACTTACCGACCTTACCCATAGCAACAATGTTACCTTTCTTATTATCACCAAATGTTACACTGCCACCTTCATAGGTTGTGAGTGAGAGAAACTTCGTTTTGTCTCCTGTCATGTGCTTGGAACAACCACTATCGAGATACCAAGTGTTGTTCCCCCTCACTCCAACCTGCAAAAATCAACTAGTTGTTAGTTGAAGGAACCCCATCTTTCGTGGGTTCCTGTTCTTGACTAGGATTTGTTTTGACAACCCATTTTTTCTTACTTATTGTCACATTTTTCCCAATCATCTCAGATTTTAGTTGACATTGATTTATGTAATGACCTACCTTGCCACAATACATACAGAACTTATCACTAGGTAGATCAACATATTTCTTTGTCTTGTTCCTTTTCTTGTAGTTTTCAAAACCAAGACCTTCCTTCCTTTTGGTCTGTGGTTTCTCAATCCACTTAGGAACTTTCATGATTTTGCCTCTGTTCCTTGCGACAACCAGTTCCTTTTTAAGATTACAGATCTGTTCCTTTAAAATATTTTTCTCTTTATTTATTTTTTCAATCTCAGATCTGTATCCTTTCAAAGGGGTTGATCTTATATCAAAGGAACTCAGAACAGGGACAAATTCCTTCAAGTGTGAAATCTCTAAATTAATTAGATAATTTTCATTTTTCAAACTCTCATAACATTCTTTGATTTTTAAGTTTTTATCAAACAAATCAAAAATTCTAGTTTCGACATCAGTTCTCATTTTCTTAAGCCATTCTATGTGTTCCTTGCAAACCTTTAAGGCTTGTTCCGTTTGTTCAGTTTTTCACGTTCATCTCTACATTCAAGAATTGCATCATAAAGAAGATCATATATTTCAGTCCTAGTTTTACCATCTAGTTCTGACTCAAGTCCATGTTGACTTACCTCAATTTTTCTTCATCTTCTTTTTCGTCAGTTTGCCATGAGGCAAAGGTTTGCTGTTTCTTCAGTTGGTTGTTCCTCTTCTTCTTCCGTCTCTGAATCTCCCCAAGCAGCTATCATAGCTTTGCGCACATTTGCCTTAGAGAAAGGTGCTTTTGATTCTTTGTTCCTTTCAGCAAAGCGTTCCTTGTTCCTTTCTTTGGTTTTGTCGTTTTCCCAAAGAGGACATTCTTTGATGAAGTGATCTGTACTTCCACATTTATGACAAGCAGCTTTGTTAGAAAATTTCTTAGTTTTACCTTTGAAGTTTCCATTCTTCATGTTCCTGTACATCTTTCGAAATTTTCGAACCATGAGGGCTGCTTCTTCTTCTTCAGAGTCCGAATCATCTTCATCATCTGCTTTGAGAGCAATTGATTTTGATTTGGAGCTTTCACCATATTCAGTATCAAGGTGAAGCTCATGAGTCATAAGTGACCCTGCCAGCTGTTCTAAGTTGAACTTAGTGAAGTCTTTTGTTTCTTGAAGAGCGTGACTTTAGCCATCCATCTGTCCTTAGGAAGACTCCTAAGAACCTTTCGAACCTGTTCCTCAGATGAAATAAACTTTCCAAGAGAAGCCAACTCATTTATAATGTTAGTAAAACGAGTAAACATGTCTCGGATGCTTTCTTTGGATTTCATGCAGAACAGTTCATATTGATTCATAAGTAAATCAATTTTCGATCTTTTAACTTCATTAGTTCCTTCGTGGGTTACTTCTAGTAAATCCCATATTTGCTTTGCGGATTTGCATCCCATGATCCTATTATGTTCATGGGGTCCAAGTCCACAATGCAATATTTAATAGCCATGGCATTTACTTCCATTTTTTCAAAATCAGATTTGTCATAATCAGAGAGGGGTTTAAGAGTTACCTCATTTTTGTCATTTGTAGTTGTGACTTCGAAATCACCAACTTCAATGACTCTCCATACCTGATAGTTTTCAGCCTTGATGAATATCTCCATGCGGTTCTTCCAATAGTTGTAGTACTTCCCATTGAACATAGGAGGCCTTTGAGTGGAATAACCTTCTTCAAGTTTCTCGGTGGTATTCATTGTTCCTTGGATCTTTTCCTCAATAGGGTTTCCTATCTTACGTGAGTTCAGCTCTGATACCAATTGTTATTTCCCTAGGAACACTACAAGAGGGGGGGTGAATTGTAGGTGTAGAAATAAACGTAACTTTTTGCGGAAATTAAAACTTAAACGAATAAACAAGCTAAAGGAACACAAGGGATTTTTACGAGGAAAAACTTCTTGGGCCCAACAAGAAGAAACAACCTCGACCACTAGGGATTTTAAACTCAACACTTTCACTAATTAGGCCAAACAACTCTGTTACAACCTAATTCTAACTCGAGCCCTACCTTGAGTTCCTAAACTCAAGTTCCTGAACCACTGTTCCCTTAACAGCAGTTCCTCTCAACTTCACTCGAAGTTTTCTCACACATACAAGCTTCACTCAAAGCCTTTCTCTTACAGAACTTCACTCAAAGTTCCCTTACCCCAAAAACCAAAATACAATTGATCGAAATAAGCTTAGTGGAATTAGAGTAAGAAGGCAAAGAACAAATGGCTATTATGAGAGAATGAAGGCACTGACACTTAATAAGTTAAACTCACTTAATTACTTAGTCAGACACAATTTGGAACTTATCTAGACTTCTATATTTATAGTGTTAATCATGAAGAACGTGGGATTAATGTTAGAGTACACGTTTTAATCCATTTACCCATGATGTTCCTTCCCCTAAGGAACACGTTTTACATCATGTCCCATGATCCCATGAACTATAAATGAACGTGGATAAAATGCAGCCATTACTCCTAAATAATAGGAGTTCCTTAATTATCCGAAAATCAGTTTTTTAAACTCTTTTTATCTTTAAATCTGAATTTCTAATCTTTAAGAAAATAATATCTTTGAAATAAAATCTTTCTAACAACCGGATATTTATTTTCTTATTTTCCGAAAAATAAAATCTTTTCCAAAACAGATTTTCTTTTTAAAACTGATTTTATCATTTGAAATTAGAAATAACTAATTTCCTATAATCTAGGCATGACTTACTCCATTATCTTTTAACGTATACTAGTACACGCCTAAGTCTAGTTCCTTAATTAGTTCAGTTCCTTTAACATATTTCTAAGTGCCACTGAGTTTGTTCCTTACAGAGGAACAAACGCTTCATTCTCAAATATTCTGCCACAGTTCCTTACCATTCTTTCTTTGTTCCTTTACATTGGAACTAGAAAATAAAACGCCTAGCTTCTATTATTCTTGCTCCAGTATCAACATAGAAACTTCTTTATTTAGCCTTTGAAATCTTCTCTTGACTTCTTCATTGACTTCATATTCTCCCAGTTCCTTGTATTGATACCTTAGACATCATACACTTAAATAATTTATTAGTTCACTACTTAGTTTGTTCCTTTGTTTCTTTGTCATTATCAAAACTAGGGTTCAACATATTTGCAAACCTTATGGTGGTGTACAATGTGCCAGTTTTTTAGTCACGAGTCACCACTATAGCTCCATTAGATACCTTCTAAACACTCTCACCAAACATGGTTCTATAACCACCTGAGTCTAACTGAGCCATCAAAATTAAATTATTTTTCAACTTAGTTATCCAAATGGTCATCATTAGCTAAATAAACCTTTTGCAGCACCCACTTTTGAAGTTCCGCAATAGCTCCCGAATCAAGGACTCAAAACTCAATTAGACTATCAACACTCTTGATTAAGGATGGAACTTGTCGGATATGAAACAAATCTATGTGGACCCAGATCCACATTCGTTTCAAGATGTTGAATTTAGATCCGACCCGGATCCAACGAGTATGAATATTTTGGACCCAGATCCGGATCTGGGTCCAAAGTGGATCTGTCCATGATTGAAATTTTACTACTAAGTTTAACAACTCAACCACAAATTCAAGTAAACGAATTGAATTCATCAAATTCAGCAAAAAAAATCACAAATTCACATCTAAACCTAGTAAATTCGTAATAATTAGGAAGATTACAAATATATTTTGCAACAAAAACCAAACAAAAATGAGAGAATTCCAGAGCAAAACAGTAGCAAAATTCTCGCTGGTGGTGGTGACGAATTTGCGTCGGAGAATAAAAAATGGCAAAGAGAACTCCTACGCCTCTTTAATCGCCATCGCAGGCCAAGCGCGACTCGATTACCATTTAAAGTGAAGCAAATCGTAGTGAGGAAGGTGCAATAACATTAATTCTTGTTGGTGGTGCGCACTGGTGGAAGTGATGAGTTTGCGTCGAAGAATGCAAAATTACGAGTTTCACGCCTTTTGCAGGTTCGAGGCTACAATGGGTGAATGTTAGATGTAGAGGATGAGAGTGTCGGTGGGAAACTGGCAGAACGTCCGGAGATAGAAAAGAGAGGTGATGGCTAGAGAGAGAAAAGAAAGGCGTGAAAGTGAGAGGTTCTTGTTCTTACCTTTCATATGGTTCACTCGGGCTAGGTTGTTATCTAATTGCTTAATTAAACCTAAAATGCTCGGGCTAGGTTGTTATGCCTTTAAGGGTCAGATTAGAGCGCTCGCTTAATCTTACCACTACGTTAGGGGAGATTGAATCTTATGATTCACAATAGCGCGTTCAAGTAACTTAGGTGTTGAATTGGTCAATGATCAAGGGTTGAATTGGTTGTGAATATTGATTGTCAAGTTCTCGTTTATTATTTGATTTTCCTTTGCTTATTCCTCTTTAGTTATACTTTTGAGTAAACCGCCCCCCCCCCCCAATTGTTACCATAACACACGTTTAACCTTACCAAACCCTACTTCTCTGTGGATCAAACCTTGCTACCCTATACTACATATATGTAGGACAACATTGATTTAATTTGCGTGAGTGCTGATACAACTTAGGCCTCGCCAAATTTGGCGCCATTGCCGGGGAAAGCAGCGTGTTTGGGTTGTTTATTTGTGTGTTTGTTTCTGATTTTTGGTGTGTGAACCTTTCATATGGTTCACACCCGTTCTACTAATCAAGGAGCTTTGTTTTTTGATTCAGAGATCGAAAGGACACTCTATCGGTTGAGAAAGGAAATTCGGGATCACTTCCGTGAGTTGCCTTATTATATTGGTATTGAGGAAGAAGTGATGCCGCCTAGAGCTGATCCGACATTGAGGGAGCTTTCTTTTCCTAATCTGGACAAGGCACCATTGGCCATCCAATATCCGGAGTTAGTTTGGGGAGAATGTTACTTTTGAGTTAAAGTCGGGTCTTGTTCATTTACTGCCAAGCTTCCATGGTTTAAATGGGGAGGATGCAATCAAGCATCTTGCAAAATTCCATGCCGTTTGTACTAGTATACAGCCGAGGGGTGTTACGGAGGACCAAATCAAACTGTGGGCCTTTCCTTTTTCATTGAAGGATAAGGCTAATGATTGGTTCTATCATCTGAGCCCCAACAGTATCAACACATGGGAGGGGATGAACAAGCTTTCTTGGAGAAGTTCTTTCCTTCAAGCAAGTTGAATGAGCTTAAGAGGGCTATTAGCAACATTGAGCAAGGTTATGATGAGATCCTTTATGACTACTTAGAGAGGTTTAAAAGGCTCGTTACTTGTTGTCCCTACCATGGTTTTGTCGAGAAGGATCTTGTGTTATACTTAGTTGGTGGGCTCCTTCCGGATGAGAGAAGGATGGTGAATGCTGCTTGTGGGGGTAACATTGATAACAAGACCCCACAACAAGCCATGGAGCTCATAAGTGAGTTTGCTGAGAGTTCCCGCACTTATTCTAAGAGAAATACACTCGGGAAGTTAAAGCGGCAAGTTCTAATCATCTTTGGAGTCGGAGGTGTCCGACCTTAAGGGCATGTTCCGGCAATTTTTGGTGAGTGGCAATCAATAACAAGTGAAGGCTTGTGGTATTTGTTCCAACACCGGCCATCCGACCGATTCTTGTCCGACTTTGCAAGAGGAAACCGAGAGGTGAATGCCGTGGGATATCAAGGGCAAAGAAGTATGATCCATTCTCAAACTCTTACAATCCCGAACGGAGAGATCATCCAGTCTTTAGTTACAAGCAAGGGAATCCAACTCCCCAAGGAAATCCGAATTTTCAACAAGGTAATCACCCTCCTCCTTACATGGCACCATTTCAAGCTCAAGGGAAATCCTCTAGCTCCAACTCAATGTCCACCGAGGATATGATCAAGGCCTTGGCTCAAAATGTGACTACTATGCAGTCCAACATGGTGCAATTTCAACAGGAGACAAGATCTAGCATTCACAATTTGGAAACACAAGTGGGCCAAATGTCTAGTGTCGTGAATAAACTTGAGGCCCAAAGTTCGGGGAAGCTACCATCTCAAACCGAGGTGAAACCGAAGAGGAATGTGAGTGCCATGACTTTGAGGAGTGGCAAAGAGTTGGTTGATCAAGAGCCCGACAAGAGCAAGGTTGTGGAGGAGATTGTAACAAAGGAAGAGGAGGTGGAGGTTCTAGTCCCATCAAAAGAAGCTGAAAAATTGGCAGTGGCTGTCGGAGTTGTGGCGGTGGCTGAATAGCGAAGGTGGAGGTGCAGTGGTGGGTCAAGGGTTAATTAGGTGGTAAATCAAGTAGCATTTACTCGAAAGCGGTAGCCGGTAGTAGCTTGGCGGTGGCTTTGGGACCCAGCTGCGGTGGCCAGAACGGTAACGAGATAGAGAAAGTCTTTAAATAGAACAAACCCCTATCAAAACTGAAAACCCCTTGGTTGAAGAGCGGGATACTAAAATATTGTAGCGGAAAATGAAATTAGAAAATGTCTAAGTGCTAGTTGCCGAAATTTAATTTCCACTTAAATTTTTTTCTAAAGTATATCAAATATTTACCTTGCAAATTTTGGGCATTTTGTCATTATAAATAGAAATATGCAAAAAACTCGTCATTCTTATTTCATATCAATTTTATCTATCCTTTCGAGTTGTTTAAAACTAATTTTACTTCCTCCATAACAAAAATAATTTTACACTTTGAAAATTGCATTATTCACCTACTATATTTGACTATGTATTTTTTATTATAGATAAAATCAACCGTTATTATATGATGTATTGTTGGATTCGTTTTAATGCATACTTTCATGATATTAACTTCTTATAATTTTTACTAATAAACAAGAATAAACAAATAAAGTTATCAATGGTCAAAGTACTGCATCGAAAAACGTAAAAGTCATAGTGTAACATCTATTTTGTCACGGAGAAAGTATATGATTTCAGCAAATCGTATTCAATTAAGTAATCAAATATCACTTTCTTTAATCTAGGAAAACATGCGGTATTTTTCACATTACAGCACCTTATCTTATCTCAATAAACAAATACATTATAGCCTTTGTTAATCGAATAAGTCAATTATACTTAAATATATACGTATACCAATATGACTTCATTATTAGCTTTGCCAGATGAAGTAAAGTTGAGCTTAGCTTATTTGAATTTACTGGAACTAGCTAACTTAATCGACTTTAATTGAACTAATTGATCATAATCATATAAGGCTAGTTAGTTATGAAATAAATACTACTTTGTTTGAGTGTTTAATTGGTAGACATGAAGAATTTAGGAACGACAAAGCTTTTAAAAATTATACTGTAATCTCAAGTTTAGAAAATGAAACTAAATCACAAAATTAGCAGATTTACTTATATAGCAAATAATCGAGTCATTTACGTGAAATATAGTATAACAGTATACTTATATTGATGTATTATTGCGTCAATGAGGTTTAAGCCATAGGTTTTCTTGATCGATACTTATAGGCTTCATATCAAGATCTTGTTAATAAGCAATAAGATTTAATCAATTAAGATATTGTTAATGTGCAAAATGATACAGGAATTCAACAAACCTCCTTATATGTTATGATTAACTTAAATGGAGCATTGTTATGTTGAACTAATCTATTGAGTTACAATATTCTACATCTGTTGCAACTGAATTAGATGTTTTTGGTTCCATGATGAATTTAACTTAAAGTGATTAACTTAAGTATGGTATTGTTATTATCTTGAATTAAACTTAGGGTACTGTCAAAGTAGTTGTTTTGAGTTTCAATATAAATTCAACTTAGAGACGACTAACTTAAACGGAGTATTGTTATATTGAACCGATCTGCTAAGTTACATTGTTCCACATTTGTTGAAGTTGAATTAGATGCTTTCGTTCCGAAATGAATGCAACTTAGAGATGATTAGCTTAAGTAGAAAACTAATGTTATTATCTTGAAATAGTTTATCGCCTTACATGTTGATACATCTAATGTAACATCAGTTTCTTTCAATTTGACTAAGATACATGATTTCAAATTGAATATAACTTGTTAACGATTAACTTAAATGGAGTATTGTTGTCTTGATTTAACTTATCGATTCACATAGATATATACCTTGAACCAATTCACTATTAACTTATTTTACGTCGATTATATATTTTCGGTTTTCAAATGCATAAAGCTTAATGACCTCAACTTAGATTTAATTTAAAGGTGGTCGATGATTAAAAAAAGCTTAAGCAATGCAACAATTGTTTTCCTCTTTCAATTTTTCTTTTTCTTTTTAGAGTTAGACTTGTACCCATATGGCCATATCTACATCAATATAAAATATATTTTTACGTTACAGGTTGATCATCGGAGTACTTGGTACAGAGATAGATATGCCTTTTTAACCATTAAAGCAAGTACTTGTTGGCTATTGCATTTCCTCTTAGGCTCTTATATACGAGGGTGCGCATGTTTACTAGTTAGGAATAAAAACACTATCCTTTTCTACACCAACAGTGATAACTACCACATTTGTTTCTTTTTAAGTGTAATACTTTGATTTTGCTAGCTACTATTCACATATATACTTTGACTCTATTTTTTTTCTTAATATATAATAATAAAAATATGATATAAAGTTGCTCGGTTTGTTTTAATAAATATATTCATAATATCAATTTTGTATAACTTTTACAAATTACCTTATTAGATATATTAATGGTCAAAATTGTGTATTGACAAATATGAAAGTCAATCTGTTGTAGTGATTTAGATACAGAAGAATTATATATTTTGGGAGAATCTCTTGCCCCTGACTCCCTGATGATAGTTGTATTGTTGGGCGTTAAAAAAAAAAAAAGATAAATTTGTGTTGTTATTTTACCATAATCTAATAACATCTAAATTATCGAGTAATTTCATAATAAAAATATAGATAATTTGAGTTTTGAATAAAATAATTAATTATAGCTCTAATTCCCACCATGATTGTCGATACGCATACCGCTAATCGACCTAAATGTGGCCGTCCAGCCCCTAGTTCATTGGAAACTCTTGTACTATCAACAAGGAAAACAAAGACATCAAAGCTAAAAATTAAATTAAAACAATTTTTGAGTCAAACAAAATTATAGTAGTACTTCCTTTGTGCCCTATTACATAAAGTTGACTTCTTTGGTCAAAGTATAATAATTTTTTAAAACTTATTATTTTTAAAGGAATTAATGAGATCTGATTTGATTTTTTTGAAGTTATAAACTTTTCATCAAAAATGTTTAAAGCCCCCGCCCTTCAATATTTTGAAAATTTTCGTCAAAAGTTTAAAGCTCCGCCCTCATATCATTCTAATTTTTCATTCTGGTTTTCATTTAACTCTCATTTCTTCATCTCTCTCTCTCCTAGGTTTTCTCTCTCCCCCTCACTTCCTTCTCATTTCTTCTTCACTATCTATCTCTGAAGAACCGTTGGATTATGTCTGTGGATCTTGAATAAATTTCGATGTAAGGTATGTTATTATGATTTTCATTGTTTCGAATTTTTGGGCTGATTTTTGTTCAGAATTTTTTCTCAATCTTTTATTCTGATTTGTTGTTCAAATTTTTGTTCTTATCTTTTTCTTCGAAATTTTTGCTTCGATTTTTTTCGATATTTTGCTTTGATTGTTCGAGTTTTTCTTCTTATCTGTTCGAATTTTGGTTCTAATTTTTTTGTTGAATTTTTCTCGCTTTTTTGTTTCTGATTTCAATTCCATATTTGATTCATGTTGTTTTTTGTTTTTCGATTTTTTTCTGAGTTTCTCTTTCTTAATTTTCAGTTTTTAAGAACTAACATTTTTTAAGATCTGGGATCATTTTCGTTTTTAACAACATTTTCAGTTTTTAACAACATTTTCTTTATTTTTAGTTTTTAAGAACTAACATTTTCAGTTTTTTAAGATCTGGGATCATTTTCGTTTTTAACAAATTTCGTTTTTCTTTGTTTTCGATTTTATCTTCTGTAAGTTTTGGTGGTGATTGTTTGATTTTTGATTTCTTGGGATTTGTATGAGAGTTTTGGTTGTGATTGTTTGATTTTCTGTTTTTCTGATTATTTAACTGTTTCTAACTATTCAATGGTGGCGATGGTGTTCAGACGTTGGTGGCGGCGGCGGCGGTGGTGTTTAGACGGTGGTGTTTAGACGGTGGTGGTGGTCGTGGCAGTGAGGTGGTGCTGCTGGTGGTTGGTCAATGGGATGGGTGTTAGTAGTTGTGCTAATTACCTTAAGTTTGTTAATATATTTTCTCTTTCTTGCTTAATTTTTCTACTTTATGCTTTTATCAATATAATTTCCTAGTTTTCTCCCCAAACAGTAAATGCCCTGAAAATTATATATGGAACTGAGGGAGTATTATCTGCTAATATGTTGTGGATTGATTATGTTTTCCAATCACTTAATTCTTGTTCTAGATAGTTGTGTAAACACCTACTAGAGGTAGTTTCAAGAAGAGTGTGACTTGATGTTGTAGTACAACCATGCTATATTATATTTAGAGCTAAAGAAATTAAGCGAAGTGGAACCAGACTGCTGTCTGCAGCCCTGATATTTTAGTTCAGAATGTTAAACACGATGTATATGCTAGAATTAGCTCTGTAATGCCTAAAAATCCCGTTGCAGAGATAAGGACTGGTTCAATTGTACTATGGCTTAGCTGATTGTATGTGAGTCTATTGTCTCTTGGTCTTTGTTGTTGTTTCTACAAGTGATTAGGGCTTTGATGGTACCCTTTCTAGAAGGTGAATATATGTTGCTCAATGATGCATTTGCAACTCTATGGTTTTGTACAAGGTAACTTTTAAGTATTTGATCTTTTGCAACGTTTTTATACCTTATAGCAACGCTATTGAAGCGTTGCTATAGCTTAGTTATGTAGTCGAGCTCGAACCACCCTGTCTTTTCATTATTGTTGAGGGGTTCTCTGTTTTAGTACTCAATGCAGTGAATTGACTTACTTTTGTTAGGAAGGTCCGGATAGTAGGTAACTATTACTTTGCTGTTCACTATTTGCTTTTTTTCTTTTAGCGAGTCTAAGTTATTGCTGTTTTTTTAGCGTGGTGTTTTCTTTCATATAGGAAAGTAACCTTCTTTCTATACCATAATAACCTAGGACTGCGTTCATATTGATCTTTTTTTGGGGTTGAATTTGCAGATTGAATTGCGTTCAAGTTGAAGTTTTATGTTGAAGATTCACTTAAGGTTGAATGTCGGTTGAAGATGGAATTTCTACATATTTTTTATTTTTTTATTTCCTCTTGTGAATGTTTGTATCAGTTCGTCAAAATTGTTAGTAATAAGATTATACTTCTAGTTTCCTTTATTAATTTATAATGTTATTTTTTCTTGTTGATGTAAGAATGTGCTTGTAACTGTTACTGTACTAATAACACAATGTTGACGCTTACAAGTGTGTATATAGTAGCTTCAAATTGCAACATCTTCAATTGCAATGATGCTAAAAAGCCTCAACATTTTCGAAGCCTATGAGTGTCGTTAATTATCGGTGGCTAAATGTTCGCTGCTCCTTTATGGAGGCGATAATTTTTTATTTCGATGCTTATAAACGTCAAAAAATCCCAAAAAAATTGTCGAAAATGTGGAAATTCTAGATGTTGTTGCATCTAAAAACATCCTTTAGCGACAGACTTATGGTTGCATTAGATGCAACTTAAAATTAGAGACGAACGTATGGTTGCCTCTAAATATAAATGGCCTTACCACCAATGTAACATTTGTGCCCCAAAAAGGTGGCATTAGGGGCAACCTATAATTACCGACTGGCTTATGGTTGCCTCTAAATATAAGTGGCTTTAGTAGCACTATAAGTTCTGTGCCTAAAAAAGGTGGCATTAGGGGCAACCAACAATTAGCGGCAGGCATATGGTTGCCTCTAAACAGAAGTGTCTTTAGCGGCACCATAACTTGTCTGCCTCTAAAAGGTGGCATTAGGGGCAACCTATAATTAGCGACAGACTAATTAGAGGCAGCGAGAAAATTGCTTTTAATCACCATTAGAGGCTACAAATATATATTTAGATGCAATTTTAGATTGTCTCTATATGTAGTTTTTTTTGTAGTGCACTACAAAAAAAAATGGCTATAGAGGCACATCATTTGGCCGACTTGCCTCTAAAATCCCCTTTTACCATCACATAAACATAGTTGCCTCTAATTATATGGTTTTTAGTGTCAAGTATATTCTGGTGCCTCTAAAGATACATTTCAGCATCAAACGAATGTTGGTTGCCTCTAAAACCATGTTTTTAGCATCACATGAATATTGATTGTCTCTAAATTCATATTTTTAGCATCACATGAATTTAATTGTCTCTAAAGCTATTTTTTTTAGCATCAACTATAGTTAGTTGTCTCTAAAGCCATGTATTTAGCGTCACATGACTTTAGTTGTCTCTAAAGCCATTTTTTTCAGCATCAACTGTAGTTAGTTGTCTCTAAAGCCATGTATTTAGCGTCACATGAATTTAGTTGTCTCTAAAGCCATTTTTTCAGCATCAACTGTAGTTAGTTGTCTCTAAAGCCATGTGTTTAACGTCACATGATTTAGTTGTCTCGATAGCCATTTTTTTCAGCATCACATAGATTATTGTTGCATCTAAAGATATTTTTTTAGTGTCACTTGAATTGTATAAGGCAAGGGCGGACACCATTCCCATGTTAAAATAATTAACTATCACTTAGAGGAAAAAAAGCTCTCATAAAACTGGCAATCCCACCATAACATAACCATTAATTCTATAAAAACAAGGCAATCCAACTTTAACATAACCATTAATTCCATAAACAAGTAATAGAAAGAACTAAACGAATGAAATAAATACTACAAATTTGTGCATCTTTTCTAGCAACTTTCACCTAAAACCATCCAACCACCATCCAACCACGAACACCGACGAACCCCACAAACCCGCCCAGCCACCCTTGGAACCGATTCACTCAACCAGCCCCAAATTCGATCAAATCACCCCAAATTCGATCAAATCACCCCAAATTTGAACCAATATAATTTGTAGAGTGATTTGGGGTGAAGTTTATTGCATTTAATTGTTCGAAAATAGCCTAGGCTTTGAGTTATTGAAATTACTTTGGGGGTTTTGATTTAGGCTCATTTTTTCTCAAATTGGTTACTTAATTATGCTCGAACAGGGGTGGATTTCGTGTTTTAGAGTGAGTTTCGTGGTTTAGGGGTTGTTTTTGGGGGGTTTTTCGTGTTAGTTTCGAGGTTTTAGGGGGTTTTAGGGCGGTTTAGGGTGGGTGTTGGAGAGGTTGTGCTCGCCGGCGAATTTCGAGCATTTTGGTGGTGGTGGCGGCGATGGTTTTCGTGGTAATGGCGGTGGTTGTCAGAGTTGTGGCGGTGGCGGAATGGCAAAGGTGGAGGTGCAGTGGTGGGTCAAGGGTTAATTAGGTGGTAAATCAAGTAGCAACTACTCGAAAGCGGTAGTCGGTAGTAGCTTGGCGGTGGCTTTGGGACCCAGCTGCGGTGGCCAGAACGGTAACGAGATAGAGAAAGTCTTTAAATAGAACAAACCCCTATCAAAACTGAAAACCCCTTGGTTGATGAGCAGGATACTGAAATATTGTAACGGCAAAATGAAATTAGAAAATGTCTAAGTGCTAGTTGCTGAAATTTAATTTTCCACTTAAATTTTTTTCTAAAGTATATCAAATATTTACCTTGCAAATTTTGGGCATTTTGTCATTATAAATAGAAATATGCAAAAAACTCGTGATTCTTATTTCATATCAATTTTATCTAGCCTTTCGAGTTGTTTAAACTAATTTTACTTCCTCCATAACAAAATAAATGTTACACTTTGAAAATTGCATTATTCACCTACTATATTTGACTATGTATTTTTTATTATAGATAAAATCAACCGTTATTATATGATGTATTGTTGGATTCGTTTTAATGCATACTTTCATGATATTAACTTCTTATAATTTTTACTAATAAACAAGAATAAACAAATAAAGTTATCAATGGTCAAAGTACTGCATCGAAAAACGTAAAAGTCATAGTGTAACATCTATTTTGTCACGGAGAAAGTATATGATTTCAGCAAATCATATTCAATTAAGTAATCAAATATCACTTTCTTTAATCTAGGAAAACATGCGGTATTTTTCACATTACAGCACCTTATCTTATCTCAATAAACAAACACATTATAGCCTTTGTTAATCGAATAAGTCAATTATACTTAAATATATACGTATACCAATATGACTTCATTATTAGCTTTGCCAGATGAATTAAAGTTGAGCTTAGCTTATTTGAATTTGCTGGAACTAGCTAACTTAATCGACTTGAATTAAACTAATTGATCATAATCATATAAGGCTAGTTAGTTATGAAATAAATACTAGTTTGTTTGAGTGTTTAATTGGTAGACATGAAGAATTTAGAAATGACAAAGCTTTTAAAAATTATACTGTAATCTCAAGTTTAGAAAATGAAACTAAATCACAAAATTAGTAGATTTACTTATATAGCAAATAATCGAGTCATTTACGTGAAATATAGTATAACAGTATACTTATATTGATGTATTATTGCGTCAATGAGGTTTAAGCCATAGGTTTTCTTGATCGATACTTATAGGCTTCATATCAAGATCTTGTTAATAAGCAATAAGATTTAATCAATTAAGATATTGTTATTGTGCAAAATGATACAGGAATTCAACAAACCTCCTTATATGTTATGATTAACTTAAATGGAGCATTGTTATGTTGAACTAATCTATTGAGTTACAATGTTCTACATCTGTTGCAACTGAATTAGATGTTTTTGGTTCCATGATGAATTTAACTTAAAGTGATTAACTTAAGTATGGTATTGTTATTATCTTGAATTAAACTTAGGGTACTGTCAAAGTAGTTGTTTTGAGTTTCAATATAAATTCAACTTAGAGACGACTAACTTAAACGGAGTATTGTTATATTGAACCGATCTGCTAAGTTACATTGTTCCACATTTGTTGCAGTTGAATTAGATGTTTTCGTTCCGAAATGAATGAACAGATGATTAACTTAAGTAGAAAACTAATGTTATTATCTTGAAATAGTTTATCGCCTTACATGTTGATACATCTAATGTAACATCAATTTCTTTCAATTTGACTAAGATACATGAGTTTCAAATTGAATATAACTTGTTAACGATTAACTTAAATGGAGTATTGTTGTCTGATTTAACTTATCGATTCACATAGATATATACCTTGAACCAATCCACTATTAACTTATTTTACGTCGATTATATATTTTCAGTTTTCAAATGCATAAAGCTTAATGACCTCAACTTAGATTTAATTTAAAGGTGGTCGATGATTAAAAAAGCTTAAGCAATGCAACAATTGTTTTCCTCTTTCAATTTTCTTTTTCTTTTTAGAGTTAGACTTGTACCCATATGGCCATATCTACATCAATATAAAAGAGATCTTTACGTTACGGTTGATCAACGGAGTACTTGGTACAAGATAATATGCCTTTTCAACCATTAAAGCAAGTACTTGTTGGCTATTGCATTTCCTCTTAGGCTCTTATATACGAGGGTGTGCATGTTTACTAGTTAGGAATAAAAACACTATCACTTTTCTACACCAACAGTGATAAATACCACATTTGTTTCTTTTTAAGTGTAATACTTTGATTTTGCTAGCTACTATTCACATATATACTTTAACTCTATTTTTTTTCTTAATATATAAAAATAAAAATATGATATAAAGTTGCTCGGTTTGTTTTAATAAATATTCATAATATCAATTTTGTATAACTTTTACAAATTACCTAATTAGATATATTAATGGTCAAAATTGTGTATTGGCAAATATGAAAGTCAATCTGTTTAGTGATTTAGATACAGAAGAATTATATATTTTGGCAGAATCTCTTGCCCTTGACTCCCTGATGATAGTTCTATTGTCGGGCGTTAAAAAAAAAAAGATAAATTTGTGTTTTTTTTCCATAATCTAATAACATCTAAATTATCGAGTAATTTCATAATAAAAATATAGATATATTTGAGTTTTGAATAAAATAATAATTATAGCTCTAATTCCCACCATGATTGTCGATACGCATACCGCTAATCGAGCTAAATGTGGTCGTCCAGCCCCTAGTTCATTGGAAACTCTTGTACTATCAACAAGGAAAACAAAGACATCAAAGCTAAAAATTAAATTAAAACAATTTTTGAGTCAAACAAAATTATAGTAGTACTTCCTTTGTGCCCTATTACATAAAGTTGACTTCTTTGGTCAAAGTATAATAATTTTTAAAACTTATTATTTTTAAAGGATTTAATGAGATCTGATTTGATTTTTTGAAGTTATAAATTTTCATCAAAAATGTTTAAAGCCCCGCCCTTTAATATTTTGAAAATTTTCGTCAAAAGTTTAAAGCTCAGCCCTCATATCATTCTGATTTTTCATTCTAGTTTTCATTTAACTCTCATTTCTTCATCTCTCTATCTCCTAGGTTTTCTCTCTTCCCCTCACTTCCTTCTCATTTCTTCTTCACTATCTATCTCTGAAGAACCGTTGGATTATGTCTGTGGATCTTGAATAAATTTCGATGTAAGGTATGTCATTATGATTTTCGTTGTTTCGAATTTTTGGGCTGATTTTTGTTCAGAATTTTTTCTCAATCTTTTATTCTGATTTGTTGTTCAAATTTTTGTTCTTATCTTTTTCTTCAAAATTTTTGCTGCGATTTTTTTCGATATTTTGCTTTGATTGTTCGAGTTTTTCTTCTTATCTGTTCGAATTTTGGTTCTAATTTTTTTGTTGAATTTTTCTCGCTTTTTTGTTTCTAATTTCATTTCCATATTTGATTCATGTTGTTTTTTGTTTTTCGATTTTTTTCTGAGTTCTCTTTCTTAATTTTCAGTTTTTAAGAACTAACATTTTTTAAGATCTGGGAATTTTCGTTTTTAACAACATTTTCAGTTTTTAACAACATTTTCTTATTTTTAGTTTTTAAGAACTAACATTTTCAGTTTGTTAAGATCTGGGATCATTTTCGTTTTTAACAAATTTCGTTTTTCTTTGTTTTCGATTTTATCTTCTGTAAGTTTTGGTGGTGATTGTTTGATTTTTGATTTCTTGGGATTTGTATGAGAGTTTTGGTTGTGATTGTTTGATTTTCTGTTTTTTTGATTATTTAATTGTTTCTAACTATTCAATGGTGGTGATGGTGTTCAGACGTTGGTGGCGGCGGCGGCGGTGGTGTTCAGACGGTGGTGGTGGTCGTGGCAGTGAGGTGGTGCTGCTGGTGGTTGGTCAATGGGATGGGCATTAGTAGTTGTGCTAATTACCTTAATTTTGTTAATATATTTTCTCTTTCTTGCTTAATTTTTCTGCTTTATGCTTTTATCAATATAATACATCATTCCTAGTTTTCTCCCCAAACAGTAAATGCCCTGAAAATTATATATGGAACTGAGGGAGTATTATCTGCTAATATGTTGTGGATTGACTATGTTTTCCAATCACTTAATTCTTGTTCTAGATAGTTGTGCAAACCTACTAGAGGTAGTTTCAAGAAGAGTGTTATTTGATGTTGTAGTACAACCATGCTATATTACATTTAGAGCTAAAGAAATTAAGCGAAGTGGAACCAGACTGCTGTTTGCAGCCCTGATATTTTAGTTCAGAATGTTAAACACGATGTATATGCTAGAATTAGCTCTGTAATGCCTAAAAATCCAGTTGTAGAGATAAGGACTGGTTCAATTGTACTATGGCTTAGGTGATTGTATGTGAGTCTATTGTCTCTTGGTCTTTGTTGTTGTTTTGCAGGTGTTTCTACAAGTGATTAGGGCTTTGATGGTACCCTTTCTAGAAGGTGAATATATGTTGCTCAATGATGCATTTGCAACTCTATGGTTTTGTACAAGGTAACTTTTAAGTATTTGATCTTTTGCAACGTTTTTATACCTTATAGCAACGCTTCAAGAAGCGTTGCTATAGCTTAGTTATGTAGTCGAGCTCGAACCACCCCTGTCTTTTCATTATTGTTGAGGGGTTCTCTGTTTCAGTAAATGCAGTGAATTGAGTTACTTTTGTTAGGAAGGTCCCGATAGTAGGTAACTATTACTTTGCTGTTCACTATTTGCTTTTTTTCTTTTAGCGAGTCTAAGTTATTGCTGTTTTTTTTAGCGTGGTGTTTTCTTTCATATAGGAAATTAACCTTCTTTCTATACCATAATAACCTAGTACTGCGTTCATATTGATCTTTTTTTTGGGTAGAATTTGCAGATTGAATTGCGTTCAAGTTGAAGTTTTATGTTGAAGATTCACTTAAGGTTGAATGTCGGTTGAAGATGGAATTTCTACATATTTTTTATTTTTTTTATTTCCTCTTGTGAATGTTTCTATCAATTCGTCAAAATTGTTTGTAATAAGATTATACTTCTAGTTTCCTTTATTAATTTATAATGTTATTTTTTCTTGTTGATGTAAGAATGTGCTTGTAACTGTTACTGTACTAATAACACAATGTTGACACTTACAAGTGTCTATATAGTAGCTTCAAATTGCGACATCTTCAATTGCAATGATGCTAAAAAGCCTCAACATTTTCGAAGCCTATGAGTGTCGTTAATTATCGGTGGCTAAATGTTCGCTGCTCCTTTAGGGAGGCGATAATTTTTTATTTCGATGCTTATAAACGTCAAAAAATCCCAAAAAAATTGTCGAAAATGTGGAAATTCTAGTTGTTGTTGCATCTAAAAACATCCTTTACCGACAGACTTATGGTTGCATTAGATGCAACTTAAAATTAGAGACGAACGTATGGTTGCCTCTAAATATAAATGGCCTTACCACCAATGTAACATTTGTGCCCCAAAAAGGTGGCATTAGGGGCAACCTATAATTACCGACTGGCTTATGGTCGCCTCTAAATGTATGTGGCTTTAGCAGCACTATAAGTTCTGTGCCTAAAAAAGGTGGCATTAGGGGCAACCAACAATTAGCGGCAGGCATATGGTTGCCTCTAAACATAAGTGTCTTTAGCGGCACCATAACTTGTCTGCCTCTAAAAGGTGGCTTTAGGGGCAACCTAAAATAGCGACGGACTAATTAGAGGCAGCGAGAAAATTGCTTTTAATCACCATTAGAGGCTACAAATATATATTTAGATGCAATTTTAGATTGTCTCTATATGTAGTTTTTTTTGTAGTGCACTACAAAAAAAAAATTGGCTATAGAGGCACATCATTTGGCCGACTTGCCTCTAAAATCCCCTTTTACCATCACATAAACATGGTTGCCTCTAATTATATGGTTTTTAGTGTCAAGTATATTCTGGTGCCTCTAAAGATACATTTCAGCATCAAACGAATGTTGGTTGCCTCTAAAAAAATACATATAGAGGCAATCCAAAATTGCATCTAAATATATATTTGTAGCCTTTAATGGTGTTTAGAAACAATTTTTTGGTTGCCTCTAATTAGTCCGTCGCTAATTATAGGTTGCCCCTAATGCCACGTTTTAGAGGCAGACAAGTTATGGTGCTGCTAAAGACTCTTATGTTTAGAGACAACCATATGTCTATCGCTAATAATAGGTTGCCCCTAATGCCACCTTTTGGGGCACACAAGTTATGGTGTTAATAAAAGCATTTACGTTTAGAGGCAACCATAAGCTTGTCGCTAATAATAGGTTGCCCCTAATGCCTTTTTGAGGCACACAAGTTACAGTGCTGCTAAAGCCTCTTACGTTTAGAGGCACTCATAAGTATGTCGATAATTATAGATTGCCCTAATGCCACCTTTTTGGGCACACAAGTTATATTGCTGATAAGACCACTTATATTTAGAGGCACCATAAATCCATCTCTAATTATATGTTGCCTCTAATGTAACCATAAGTTAGTCGCTAAAGGATGTTTTTAGGTGCAACTTTTGACTTTTTATTAAAACTATTAGGGGCAACTACACATTTTACAGTTTAAGATTTATAAATTAATACATATATATGCTATATTAATACTAAAAGTAAACAAACAAAACAATTTAATGAATCAATAAAAAGTTACTATACAGATAAAAATAATTGTCATTTATATAAACACTTTAATCAACTAACATGTCTCGTTGGTTGTTCACAATTGTTACAGTAAAAAGAAATTGGAAACTAGAAGAGAGAAAAAAAAAAAGATATCTAATAGTTTGAATAGCGTCATTCCATTTTTCAATTGCCTCATTCTTTGTTAGTGTCATGCTATTTTCTTCCTCATATTATTCTTCAATTGTTTGAATAGTTGGATTCCGCAATCACCTGCAACACATGCATATAGTAAATATTAGTTTAATAACAAATATTAGTTTAACAAAGCTGTAATAACTTGTACAAAAATTGGCTTAGCCTGTAGTAGTAGCACGCAATGGCACGACAACTTGCACCGAAAACAACGAAAAAGCATAGCAACCGCTACAATAACACGAGATTAAGTACATGAAAGATAAAGTATAAATACTGAAACAAACAAGAAACAGTTATGTAACTGATGGAAAGCCTGGGTCCTTGATATCCTCAGAGAATTTTGTACGAGTCCTTAAAATTCGCTCACGAGCACAAATCGCTGAAAAATATGGAATCTCTGCACTCATCTCCATCAGTGGCTTAACAAGCAAGTTCAATAAATGAAAATTCAATGGTTTTTGATTCGTTAAAGTAGCAAAGTACTGCAGAAGAAGACCATAGCAAACCTGAAAAGAAACAGCACCACCATATGTGAGCTTCCTGAGAAGCAGCTGAAGCAACCCATATAGACAAAAACTCACAATAAATCAAGAATCAACAAAATTACTGCACTATATTTTCATGACCATTATTCATAATTTCAAATACTGCAAATATTCATTATAGAAGTAGACACAACAAGCTAAACGACTAGAATGAAAATTTCCAAAATTTTCATACTTGTATTTTCTTCCGGTTTTCTGCAGCAAGAGCACTAGCGTTGTATATGCGGATTCTCTTGATTGCCTCAATTATATCTTCATTAGAACGGTCTTGAAACAGAGCATAATAAACCCAGAAAATCGAAATAATTGAATCCTAAATTCCTAGAAAAAACGAAATTTATAAATCCATCAATTCACTTCAAACCTAGAATCGATCCAACCCAAATCCCACATAATAAACCAATTCATAATCACATGAATAACCACTCACTTCAATGTCAATTCATTATCAGTTTAATATCAATTCAATAGCAAATCATTAGAAGCTAAACATCAATTCATATACCAGTTAAACACCAATTCACTGTCAGGTCAATGAGTATTCAATACACATCTGCCCAATAGCAGTGCATTACTAGTGCAATAGCCATTCAGTTTCAGTTCAATATCACCCAACTGATCAGTTCAATATCTGCTGCAATAGTAGTTTATTTATTGAGTAATTCAGCTCTTTAAATAAGAAAAAACTGCAGTATAATATTTAGAAAAATAAAGTAAGGTAAGTACATATACTAAGTTGGGCTTTGTAAAGGGAAAGGGTATATATGGAACCAAACACATTCTTCTTAATTCCCTTGTTTTTCTTTCCCCATTCACCCCCCTATATTCTTCCCTCCATGGGAACATGACTGCTATCCAAACAAAAAGTTATTAACCCAACACACTAAGACCAAAACTAATCATAATCAAGTGGAAGGCATTAGTACAACTCCAATTCATGTCTGGAAAACTAAGATCTTAAGAGATCTCACATATTCCCATCAGTAAATACCATCACAAACCTAACTTCAAACATCAACAGTCAGACTTCGCAATATAGAGATACTTGAGATGAGAGCACACAACCATTAGTCTAGACTCTTGATTATATATTTTGTGATCTCTTTGTCCACAATCAGCAAAAGTAAGATAACATGCAAGATATAATTAACATTGACAAAAATAATAAGAGGCAGAAGTCCAAAACAATTACATTCTCAATAATGGAGTTGTCAGTCAAAGCAATCCTCTGCTTGTCGACCTTCCCATAACCCCTTTTGTAGATCAATTCCCTGACACTTTTCAAGTTAGGGTACCTGCAAATGGTAGGGTTTTAATAAGAATCATAGGAAGGCACAAGATTCTTAATAGACAATGACGAACAGTAAACAAGCAAAATAATCAATAGGAGCAGCGAAGACAGAGAAGCTTTTTACAGGGCTTGAATTACAAAGAAAAGGGTTTGAATTAAGAACAAAGAGGAAATTTACCCCTGCTCTACTAGGAGCAGCGAAGACAGAGAAGAACCGAGAAACAGAGGGGTCGAGGGAGATTTTCGAAACTTCAATGCACATCAGTGGAGCTTCGGCGTGGAGGCGGAGGCGTTCGCCGGCGAAGCAGCGAATGGCAACAACCTGACGAACATCGACGAGCATCGACGAACAGGAGAAACTATACCATAACATGAGAGAGAGAGAGGGGAACAGGGGCTGCGAAGTGCTGTATGGGTCTCCGGCGAGAGACCGGACTGATAAAACTATGGATACGGGTTTGGGGGGAAATGAAATGAGGGACAACTGAGAAGTCGGCTGGGCTGGGAATTGGGGGGAAATGAAATGAGGGACTAGGGTTTTTCTTTCAATTCTCAAATGAAGTGTTTTTGAAATTTCCTTTTTTTTTCAAAAGTGTTTTTGAAATTTCAGTTGTACAACAATAATCTAAATTTGAATTTATTTGGGACTCTTCCTTATTATTATTATTATTATATATTATTATTATTATTATTATTATTATTATTATTATTATTATTATTATTATTATTATTATTATTATTATTATTATTATTATTATTATTATTATTATTATTATTATTATTATTACTTATAATAATAATTATTATTATTACTTATAATAATAATTATTATTATTACTTATTATTATCATCATTATTATTATGTAATAATAATATTATTATTGTTATAAAAGAAAAACGTACAAGTTGTTATTATTAAGTTGAACAAACACAACCTAAGGGTGCATTCTTTTCAACGTATATAAGCACTATAATGCTTATTTTGAAAATGATTAGATTAAAATTGATCAAACTAGCTAAGATTAGAAAATTTGAAATTATATGCTCCCTCTATTCCATAATTTTTTGTGCATTTCACTGTTCATACGCTTCTCAACGCACATTTTATGTCATAAATATCTGTGATTACATATTTGTAAAAATTATTGCAATTGGATATTAATATTATACTCATTAAGACAATTCAAACAAGACCCCACATGACTATATTTACTTTTATATGTTGATCAATATATAGAAAATTATCTCTGCATGTGAATAATGTATATAACTCAAATGCACTAAAAAGTATGGAACGGAGAGAGTAATAATATTCAGTTTAGATAAGAAAAAATCAAATCGAATCACATCGGATTCGACTAATTATAACTTTAAAACCAACGAAGTATAATAAGAAGAATTCATATTAGATCAGAAAAATTATATATCATATAAGAAAATTTACACCAACCCAATTGTTAGTTGCAGATGATCGCCACTGTCAATAGCGAATCGTAAACAGATCAGATTATCCAAATAAAACTCAAATATGAACCCACATCCTGTATAACATAATGTAAATTGAATATAATCCAGAAAATTCGAAGTAGTCAACGCCAAAATTCGAACTAACTCGAAGCAGAATTTTACCCCAAAACCCCTCAAAATTCAAAGCCCCAAACCCACATAATTTCCCAAATTTCGAACTTAATCCAGAAAATTCGAAGATAAAAAAAAGTTGAGATGCACCAAATTGGAGAAAAAGAACTTACTGAAATCGCAATGAAGGAGACGGTGAAGTGAGAGAGATGAAGGGCAACGAAGGGAGGAGTGAAGGTGTGGTGAGAGAAAGAGATTGAAAGAGAGAATAGTGTCGGTGTGAGGGTGAGTATTTTGATATGTATGTGAGGTGAGAGAAAGCGAGTGAAAATGTGAGGTAATGAGGTGTATCCCGCTATGAGTGTCGTAGATTTAGAGGTTTCAATTCAAATCAATCAAGTATGGACTTCTAGATTCACAATCCCTTGCTAAACCTAGTAGTCATAATCAATTTAGACCTAATTTTAGGTTGATTACTCCTATCCTTATGAATATTGGAAATCAAATGTCACAATCAATCAATTAACTCTTATCAAGTACTCATCATGCAATCATTGCAATACTTTGACTTCTTTTACTTCCTCTAGCAAAGGAAGCTACTCACTCATGGCTAAAATTCATATTCAAAAGAGAATATCCTAGGATTAACCTAGAAATTGAGATGAACAAGCAAAAGAACGATTAAACTAGCAATTAATGGAAATTGAAAGCTAGAGCATGAAATTGAAACTAAATCTAACATGAATTGAGGAAACTAAAAGCAAAACATGAATTAAAAGACAAGTAATTGAAAGAACAAAGAATTATATATGAGTTATGACTATGGGTAGGGCATGGGTCAAATAGCTATCGGGTAGAGTAAGGGTAAGGGTCCACTCCTCTCATACCCAGACCCTACCAAAACCTTACCCACATACTCAGTTAAAAAATTATATATGTATTTTTTTAAAATTTTGAATATATAGGAAGAAGATCATGTGAAAATCGTGAAAACTATGAAAAGGAAATTAAAAGGTGTACATATGATGTTCAAAGAGGAATTTGTTTTTTCATTAATGATTTTGTCGTAAATATTAACAACTTTATTTCGAAAAGATACACCTTCAATTGTAACATTTACCATTTAATTTCAAAATATATCATTTTTAGTTCTAATATAAACTAATATATGAAAAACTCTAAACTTCTAATCTTCTATATACTTTCGTAGAAACAAAATTTGCCGCTCTACTTTCTCAATTCTCAATCTAACTCTCATTTTCGATCGTAGTTTTGCAAAAAATCTATATAGAAATGATATTTTGTGATGTATATTGAAGGTTTATTATATTTCGGAAAAAAATTACACTATACTCATTAAGGACCTTAGACCCCACCCATACCCTATCGAACCCTATGGGTACGGGTAATGATGATTGCATAAATTTTGAATGAGTTATCTAAATATATATCTTTAGTAATGATTGCATAAAGTTTCTTAGAAACAATATATCGAACATATCTGGGTCAAAAACTATGGATACGTTCTCTTTGCCTGATCTAATCTGATAAGATCTGATAAGAGCTGAAATTATTAGAGGCCTTTAATAATATTTGACCTTCATTTAAATAAATTTTTAAAAAAACAAGCGGGAGTTTTTTTTTTTTGGTGAAAACAAGCGGGAGTTTAAGCGTTGTTTTTTTTTTTGGTGAAAAGAGTTTAAGCGCTTTATTTTCACTAACTTTCTAGAACTCCTTTCTTTCCCTCATCATCCACTCTCAGCTCATCCGGTTCCCCTCTCTCTCCTCTCTGTTCCTCGTCTCTCTTAATCTCTATCTCAACTCACCTCCTTTTTTCTCTCTCATCTCCAAGCAGCGACGAACGTCGTTCCTCCTGTAAGTTTTTTAATTTTGTAATTTCGTTCGATTTGTTTGTTGTTTATTTTATGGGGATTTTATTGGTTTGAATTCTCGATTTTTTAGGCTTTTCGTTTGAATTTCTGTTTGTTTGTTGTACAAATTTATTCGATTTATAGGTTTTCGTTTTGCTTCGATTTATCATACTCAAAGCTCCAATATGTAGTACATATTGAGTAGTTATTAAATGAACTATTTGGTACTTTTGGTGCCTAAATTGTAATGTTGCTTTTTTTGTTTGATGCCTTTACAACTCAGTTCTTCATCAAAAGATTATTCTACTTAGCTGCAGTTTAGGAAATGATTGTTTCCTGTGTAGCAAATAATAATTCTTTCATCAAAAGATAGAAATATTAATCACATTGATCGTTATTCTCTACTTAGCTGCAGTTTAGAAAACCAGATGTTTTTATTTCAATAGGAGAGGTTGTTAGCTGCAGATGGCTTCAAATCTGGTGTTTTGTTTGAGTGTGAATGCGTTAGGCTGTTGACTGTTGTACACCTTAATGAAGCTTACATAATTCATTCTCAAGTAAAAAGTCTGTCTTTAAACATTGTTATTGAAGCTGAATGCTGTTAATATCTAAACTAGATATGAATGTTCCAAGAACTAATTAATATAACTCCATCAGTCATATTTACTTTTGAGGCCTTTACAACTCAGTTCGTTCCGTGTAACTGGAAGTGTAGCTTATGCGCTCAAAGCTTTTTCATGAAACTCAGTAGCACCAAAACTAAACTAACCTGCTTACTTCTTGCCTCTGGTGCATATTCATAAAGCAAGTGAGATACATTGTCTCAGCACTGCCTATATGCTCTTTCCATGGCTTCTTGCATAAGTGAGATACACTGGAGGCCTTGGTTGATGCATGAAATTTTCTGATTATTCCCAACCACGTTGTCGGACCTGTGCAACCTTTCAGTCATAGTTGTCTTTGTTTCATTCTCGTTTCTGATAGATATGACATTATGAAAATGGAGAGATGGCTGACTTTAATCGAGTGCTGAGTGTTCTGCGTACTATTTACTCTTTCAGGATAAGAGATACTAAGTTGGGAGAATGGTGTTCTAAGTTTCAAATGGTCGTTTCCTGATATGTTGATGCAGAGGCTGCATGACTTTCAAAAGACATTCTGACATAGGTGGTAGCCTTGACTTAAGATACCAATCATCTGTTCCATCATCTATCCTCCCAATCAGTTTTCCATTTTGTCTGTGATGAAGTGCGAAGTTGCTTAATAGTTACTTCTGTCAATCTAGATGTTATTTCTCTAGTTGTGTTGTGCTTAAATTGTTCAACCTTGGACAGGAATGACAGTTAAGAGCTTTTTACAAGGTGGACGTATTACACAAATAGAAAATCTATGGAGGCAGCTGAAGGTAGTTCGAATGATTGGGTAGAGAGCATATCGAGGAGTCTACTGAAACAAAAACTTCTGTAGTTGAAAGCAGTGAAACCAAGCTATACTCCCAATTGAGAAGCACTCCTTCCCACTGCCCACTGCCACTCCCTGCACTCACTGCCTCCTTCTCCCTCAAACACCCTCACTCACTTAACTGCACTCCCTGCACTCCCTCCCACTGCCTGCACTCACTGCCTCCCCATCCCTCACACACCCTCACTCACCACCTACACTCCCTCCCATTGCCTCCCCCTCATGCACTCCCCACCCCTCCCACTGCCCTGCCACAGTCCCCCCACTGCATTGCAAAAAGATTTTACAACTGAATCAGAGGTATTCTTGCCCCCTGGCCTCCCTCCAAGTACTAGGATATTCTTGTTGTTTCTTGACCATGTAGTATTCCAAATCCCATTTGCTTAAAGAAACCTGTCCTGTCAATGCCATTTTTTCCTGCCCAGTCACATGCTCAAATTTGAACAAAGCCGGGGTAATCTAACTGCTAGTTTTCTGTATTCTTGATATCTCTTTCACTGTATTTTCTTAATTAGTTATGATATTAAAATTATCTAACAACAAAAGTACTTTTCGCTTCTCTTTCTCTCTCGCTGTGATTTCATATGATTTCTTTAGTATGTGCACTTTCCTAGCTACCTTTTAATTTCATTTTGTTAATGAGTGTTTATCTTTTTGGAATTATAGATTTTAGAGTGTAGTTTTTTTTTTCCATATTAAACTAATACATATATATGCTTTTTTTCTTATGTTAGGTGTTGTGAAAGTACAGTTTACACCCTATGTATGATTGTATGTTGATGATAATTGAAGATCGTAAACTTAATATAGCGACTGATGTATTTTGTAGTTATCTGTACACTGTTGCGAGTCGATGAAAGATTGACAAAGCAATTTTGGTAATGAATAATCCCTCTGATATTTTATGTTCTCTGATATATTTTGTTTTCAAGATATATGTTCCTTTAGCAGTTGTTATAAGATAAAGTTTCAATTTCAATTTCAATCCTCTAGTCGGAAAACTCGATTTGGGGTCTAGGCAAGACTGTTACATACGATATAATTTGACAAAATCGTTGGTTTAATCAATCCCTTGTGCATGTTTTTTACAGGTTGTTGTAGCCATCTTCATTGGAGTGAAATTTGGAGTAAGCGGAACCGCAGAAAACCTCCCACAATGGTACGCCATAGTGGTGGTGCTATTCATATGCATCTATGTAGCTGCCTTTGCTTGGTCATGGGGTCCATTGGGATGGCTAGTACCTTCTGAAATCTTTTCATTAGAGATAAGGTCTGCAGCTCAAAGTATAACTGTGGCCGTCAACATGTTCTTCACCTTTGTAATAGCCCAAATTTTCCTCGCTATGCTCTGCCACCTCAAATTCGGGCTCTTCCTCTTCTTCGCCTTCTTTGTCGTGGTTATGTCCATCTTCATCTACCTCTTTCTTCCGAGACTAAGGGCTTCCCATTGAAGAAATGAGCATTATGTGGAAGAATCATTGGTTCTGGGGCAAGTACATTCCTGATGAAGATTTACTAGTCTTGAAATGGGCAAGAGTAAGATGCAAGGATTACAAATGGTTTTAGCTGAAAGTTGGTAGAAAAGATGCACAAATTTGTTGTATTTATTTCATTCGTTTAGTTCTTTCTATTACTTGTTTATGGAATTAATGGTTATGTTAAAGTTGGATCACCTTGTTTTTATAGAATTAATGGTTATGTTATGGCGGGATTGCCATTTTTATGAGAGTTTTTTTCCTCTAAGTGATAGTTAATTGTTTTAACATGGGAATGGTGTCCCCCTTCCCTTATACAATTCAAGTGACACTAAAAATATCTTTAGATGCAACAATAATCTATGTGATGCTGAAAAAAATGGCTATCGAGACAACTAAATTCATGTGACGTTAAATACATGGCTTTAGAGACAACTAAATTCATGTGACGCTAATATATGGCTTTAGAGACAACTAACTATAGTTGATGCTGAAAAAAATGGCTTTAGAGACAACTAAAGTCATGTGACGCTAAATACATGCTTTAGAGACAACTAACTACAGTTGATGCTAAAAAAAATGGCTTTAGAGACAATTAAATTTATGTGATGCTAAAAATATGAATTTAGAGACAACCAATATTCATGTGATGCTAAAAACATGGTTTTAGAGGCAACAACATTCACTCATGCTGAAATGTATCTTTAGAGGCACCAGAATACACTTGACACTAAAAACCATATAATTAGAGACAACCATGTTTATGTGATGGTAAAAGGGGGTTTTAGAGGCAAGTCGGCCAAATGATGTGCCTCTATAGCCAATTTTTTTGTAGTGGTGGAGTAGCATTAGAATTAATGCTTGAGCTTGTGTTGTGGTTTTCTAGTAATTATTGGAATAAAATATGTTGAAAGAAAAAAAATGCTTGAAATTATATTGTGAAAGTGCAAAACGAAAAGAATGATGAAGAAGTTGTGAAAAATAATTATGAAAAATTGAAAAAAAAAAGAAAAGAAAAGAAAGAAGTGAAAAAAAAAAAGAATTGAATAAAAGGTCAATGAAGTTTGTTGGAGTGTATAAGGATGGATATTATCTTGATTTATTGGTAATGTATTGTTGAACTTCTAATAGAAGTTTTTGTGGTGTTTGCATCTAATAGCCATATATGTTAAAGTGTTATTTCCTTCACTAGTTGGCTTTTAGCACCACATTCTCAATTATTTTTCCTACTCTTACCCTAGCGAAACGACAACCCTTGGTAAGTCCAATGATCTATATGCATGTTTTATGCTATTTTTAAGTAGATAATGAGATGATAGTCAACTTAAAAAAAAAATACTTCACTAGAGTCGACTTGGTATATATTTGAGTGAAAAAATCATTACCTATAGACACATGAGAGAGAGAGAGTGTGCTCGATTAAAGTGCGTGTTATGGAGTTTAATTAAATCTAGCTTGAGGGAAGGTTTTGGTGTTCCATGGTGAGTCAAGTTGCGATTACATAAATTTATATAAGGTGTGATTTGTGTCTATCTTATTCTAATATTATAATTATAATATCTTTCATATGCCCAAATTTCATATCTTGGAAATTAAATGGTTGAACATATAATTCCTGTACAAAATTTCATTGTACTCTTCCCTGGTGAATTAGTTTGGTTTGCTTGAGGACAATCAAATGTTTAGTTTGGGGAGTTT
This sequence comes from Beta vulgaris subsp. vulgaris, assembly GCF_026745355.1. NCBI lineage: Eukaryota > Viridiplantae > Streptophyta > Magnoliopsida > Caryophyllales > Amaranthaceae > Beta > Beta vulgaris. The sequence goes on along the minus strand of NC_079207.1, from coordinate 27,891,549 downwards.
CATAAGTACATATTCTAACATAATTTAATTGCATATTAGGGTGCATTTTCATGTAGCATTAGAGCATTTACATTGCATTCATTTGTATTTAGGTCCCTTTTTATAATATAGTGTTTTCAGTCCCTTTTTATAATATAGTGTTTTCACAGGTTGTTTGGTCTTTGCTATAATCTCAAGTACTTTGAACTTCTTTTTAAGAACATGATCATTAAGTCACTTGTATGACATTCAAAATGATAAATCATGTGCGCAAAATGGATTAGAATTGAAGAGATACAAAGGACTTTGTGTACTTGTGCGAAATATGACAAATCTGCATCATTTCACCCATAACTTTTGACATAAAAACGATAATGCGATGATTCCAATCGGGTTGGAAGCTAGACGTGAAAATCTTTCCAACGATATATTATAGTGCCAAACAAAGCTCCGTATCAAAAGTTATATCTGCTCGAAATTGAGCTGAAGAATCTGACTGTTACAAGTTAACATGTCCGTACCGGTTTTGACATGTCCCCGCTTCCTTACTTTCTTAGAGGCAGTAGCTTATTTTCCTATACTAGTTTATATGATTACAGGTCAACATGCCCGTGTCATTATTGACACATCCGTGTGTGTCTGTTTCATGCCGCGTTTTATTTTGCCGGTTTTATTATTTTAGGAAGTAATAAATACTCTTTTATTTGATTAATGAAGGAGAGGATCATTATATACACTTTTTGGGATTTCTAGAAAGAAGTTAAAGAGAGAAACTTGTAGATATTCATTGTTATTCAAGACTCTACCTTTCTTCCATCAATTCAAGTATTTATTTTCTTCTTCTTTTCCTTTGTTTTATATTCTGAATTTTAATATTCTTCTCCAACTTATTTATTTTAGTTATACTTGACTCGTTCTTTTATCTATTGTTAAGTTGAACCCTAGTATGAATTAACTCATAAGTATCTCTTTATATTCCAAAATTAATTCTTTAATTGTTCTTGCTTAATTGATTGTGCATATCCTAATACTAGATTAGGGATAATTAGTATCACTAGTTGAATAAATGCTTATTGTTGCGGTCATTAAGTGCACTGCGGCGGTTTTGACCGCGCAGCAATTAAGGGGGCAGCAATAGATAATTAATATATTGATGCGGTTTAAAACCGCAACAATATTTGAATATATTGCTGCGGTTTATGTGCAAAACCACAACAATAGATATTTTTTTAATAATAAAAATACAAGTATATTGATGCGGTTTCTTCCCGAAACAGCAGCAATATATGCAGGGTAGGTAATTTTTTATCTCATTACTCAAGACGTAAATTTATGATAGTTATAATACACTTATAATATAAACATTTTTAAATTCAAAGAGACTATTGTAGTACAATAACAACACAAAAGTAATCAACCCAAGCTGACATATATTCAATAAAAATAATATTTTACAAACCCTAATTCCAAAATATATATAAAAAAAACAGAAATTTTAAAAAAAACGAAAAAGAAAAAAAAAGGAACATATTTCTCATTCGAAGAGAAATACAGAGAATGAACAAAAAAGAAATCAAAGAAAAAAAGGACCGATGTTGATGGAATGACAGAGAAACAGAGAAGTACAGAGAAATAGATTCACGAATGACTTGAACGACGAACATCGGTGGTGGAGACGAACGCCTTTGACGGAGGGATGCGAACGATCTGGTGCGAACTAACGACGACAGAGAAATCGTAACATCGTCGGCCGTCGTTGCTTATCGCTGCTTCGTCGGCCGTCCTTGCTTCTCGTTGCTTCGTCGGTTGTCGTTGCTTCTCGCGGTTTTACATGCTGCTTCTCACGAAAGGTTGTTATTCCGGCGGACTAATGGTTTGTGCGTTTTGATTTGGTTTTTAGTGCGTGATTGAGGCAGATCTAGAGTTAGGGTTTGGTTTTTGGTACATTTTATTTCGTTGAGATTGGATTGGTGCGTTGTGATTGATTTTCGGCGAAAACGAGAAGGAAAAAGAGAGAGGAAGCGAGAGGAGAAAGAAGATGAAGGGAGGAAAGGAGAAGCGTGATAGTTGATACTGGTAAAAGGAGAGATAGAAGATGAGGGCGTGAAATCCTAACTTAACAAGGAAACCATATAGGAATCTTTTATACTTAATTTTAAAAGCCTATTGCTGCGGTTTTTTGTAAGAACCGCCGCAATAGGTTCAAATAATGTTATTTTAATATATTTTTGCGATTATTTTCATAAACCGCAGCAATATGTCTGGTCAAATAGTAAAAAATTTTCAAAACAAATTCGTTTAAATCATATTGATGTGAAATCAAATGCACACCAAGAGGTATTACTAAGCACTAATCTTACTTACAACAAAGGAGAGTTACATGGATTAAAGATTAGTGCTAGTTTGATCATGTTAAGGAACGAAGGAGGAGAAGCCAAGTGATTAAGCACGTAGCTCCTAAGAAGTTGTATGCTTAAGGTGTTTTTGTTTAATTAGTGTTAGTTTAGTTCTAATCATGCTTTACTTACACTAATTGTATTAGTTAATCACTTAGCTCCTAAAATCAGTTTTTGTAATATGTTACATGTATTTCGGTTTTCCTTTACTTAGTCTAGGATGTATTTGTGCCAAGTTGGATGCCCAAGTAGATGAGCTGCAGCAATGATGAGTTTCCTTGAAGGGAGAAGTCTTCACTTGGAGGAAACCACCTTATTGGACCTCTACAACAAGCTACACATGGGAAAGCAGCTAGGAGAGGCTACGGCAGCCCCTTAGAGAAGCCTTAGCTTTCTTTTGCTTTGTTTAATCTATCTAGAGTGTATTAGCTTAGCTTATGATTGTAACAAGTTATTTTAGTCATGTACTACATATAAGCAGCTCAAAGTATCAATGAAAATCAGATTATTGAGTTGAAAAACAAGCTTACAAACCGTTGTGTTTAAAGACTTAAAACCGAGTGTTTTATGTTCTAACTATTGCACGAGCTACTTGGGAGGTAAAACTACAAGTAATTCAAACCAATTAACAAGATTAGAGAGTGATTCACTAGTTTTGTTAGTTAAAATCCTTTGATTAGAGAAGAGAGTGGAGATTCACTTCTTTAATTGAAACCGAATCATAAGCTAAGAGAGGAGTCTTTTAGAGTGTGATTCAATCTATCCTAAACACTACTCTTCCTTGGAGTTGTGTTTGTTTCATGTCCTAAACACTACTCTTCATTAGAGGTGTGTTTGTTTCAAGTGGTATCAAGAGCTTAGTTCTGAAATGGGAGACGAATTGAACAATGATGTTAGAAGAGATGCCATACTAGATGCTTAGCTAGGCAAAACAATGCATTGCAAGAGATGATGACTCAATTAACCATAGAAGTGTTCAAGAAGAAAAACAATGAGGAGAAAGGAGTTCTAAGGCTGATGATAGAGGATTGAAGATAGAAGTCCCGGAGTTTGATGGAGCTAGTGATCCGGAAACATACCTTGAATGGGAACGATCTTTAGAACGTTTCTTTGATTACAAGGATACTCCACATGAGAAGAAGTATAAGGTTGCTGTTTTGAAGTTAACCAAATATGCATCAATTTGGTTAGATGGCGTGAAGAGACAAAGGATAAAGGAGGACAAATCCAAGATTGCTACATGGGAGAAATTGAAGAAGCAATTAAGGAAGCGTTTTGTGCCAACTAACTACAAACAAAATCTGTATGTTAGATGGTCCACACTCAAGCAAGGCGCCATGTCCATGGAGGAGTACATCAAGGAGTTTGAGAAGCTTTCCATTGTTTGTGAAATAGAAGAAATGGAGGAGCAAAAGCTAGGTCGATTCCTAGGAGGCCTAAATGAAGATGTACGAGAGAAAGTGGAGGTGTATCCATACCTTACTTTGATGAAGCTTGCAAGGTGGCTCTTAAAATTGATGGCCAAAAGAAGAAACCAGCTGCAAGTAAGTCTTATTCAAAGCCATTTAGTACTTTCAAAGCTAATCCTAGTACTAGTAACTTTGATAAGAACAAAAAAACCGATTTCACTAAGAAAGATAAAGAGAAGGTTGTAGATGATAAATCTTTAAAAGTGAAATGTTTTAAGTGTCAAGGCTATGGTCACTATCAATCTGCTTGTCCTACTAAAAGAGTCATGACCATAAGAGACATAGAGGAGATAGATGAATTGGAAAAAGAATCTCTTTTAGAGATGGAACATGATAAAACCGAAAGTGAAGAGGAGGATGTATGTAATCCAGAAATGGAGGGTGAAACTTTGGTTCTTAGAAGGTCTTTGTATTCTAATGTTGTGGCTGAAAATGAGGAACAAAGAGAAACCATTTTTCATTCTAAATGCTTAGTGAATAAAAAGCTATGCACTTTGATTATAGATGGAGGTAGTTGTACTAATGTTGCTTCAACTGAACTTGTAAAGAAATTAGAACTACCTACTATTAAACATCCACATCCTTATAAGCTAAAATGGCTAGATGATGATAATGAAGTAAGGGTGAAAGAAAGAGTCTTGCTCATCAGTTTTCTATAGGAAATTACAAGATGAAATTCTATGTGATGTAATTCCTATGACTGCTTGTCATGTGTTACTTGGTAGACCTTGGCAATTTGATCGAAAAGTTATACATGATGGTGCTACTAATGTGTATAAGGTGAATAAGGATGGAAAAATCAAAACCCTACTACCATTACCCCCTTCTAAAATCCGAAACACAAAGCCTAAACCAAAAGAAAACCTAATGTGTGGAAGTGTGTTTTTAGGGAGAAAAAATTTGAGAGGGAGTTGGAGGCTAATCATGTGGTGTATGTGCTGGTTGCTAAGGAGGTGAATGAAGGAATGGAGGTGAAAGATCCGAAATTGAGGGAGTTGTTGAAGGAGTTTAAGGATGTGTTTCCTAGTGAACTACCATTCGGCCTACCCCCTAAACGTGGAATTGAGCATCAAATTGATCTCATTCCCGGAGCACCAATCCCAAATAAACCTTCCTATAGATGCAATCCCAAAGAAAGTGAGGAGTTACAAAGCCAAATCAGTGAGTTGATGAGAGAGGCTACGTGAGGGAGAGTAAGAGTCCTTGTGCTGTTCCGGCGTTGCTTGTGCCTAAGAAGGATGGAACTTGGAGAATGTGTATTGATAGTCGTGCAGTGAACAACATAACCATAAAATACAGATTTCCCATCCCTAGATTAGATGACATGTTAGATGAGTTGAGTGGCTCCAAGGTGTTTTCAAAGATTGATTTAAGAGTGGATATCATCAAATATGCATGAGGGAAGGAGATGAGTGGAAGACGGCCTTCAAGACAAAGTATGGGTTATATGAGTGGCTGGTTATGCCATTTGGTCTCACAAATGCCCCTAGTACTTTCATGAGATTGATGAATGAAGTACTTAGGCCATTTTTGGGAAAGTTCGTGGTTGTTTACTTGGATGATATTCTTGTTTATAGTTCTAACCATGATGCTCATTTGAATCATTTGCAACAATTGTTCGAGGTTCTAAGGGAGCAAAAGCTCTATGGCAAGATTGAGAAGTGTACATTCATGCAAAGGGAGATTGGCTTCCTTGGTTTCATTATTTCAGATGAAGGTGTGAAGGTAGATCCATCCAAAGTGGAGGCTATCTCTTCTTGGCCGGTTCCTAAGACCATCACTGAGGTGAGATCTTTTCATGGTTTAGCTTCATTTTATAGGAGATTTATAAATAATTTCAGTACTTTATTAGCTCCTATAACTGAATGCACTAAACATGGAAGATTTGAATGGAGTGATGCAGCTCAAAAGGCGTTTGAACTTGTAAAAGAAAAGATGTGTAATACGCCCATTCTAGCTTTACCTGATTTTACTAAACCTTTTGAAGTTGAGTGTGATGCAAGTGGAACAGGTATTGGAGCTGTTTTGATTCAATGTGGTAAGCCTATTGCTTATTTTAGTGAGAAGCTTAATCAAGCCAAATTGAACTATTCTACCTATGATAAAGAGTTTTATGCTATGGTTAGAGCTCTTAATCATTGGAGTCATTATTTAAGACCACAAGCTTTTGTTCTTCATTCTGATCATGAATCTTTGAAATATATTCATGGACAACATAAGCTTAGTGCTCGTCATGCTAAATGGGTAGAATTCTTACAATCATTCAATTTTGTTGCTAAGTATAAGGCTGGAAAAGCTAACATTGTAGCAGATGCACTATCAAGGAGACATGTATTGCTTTCTATGGTGGATTCCAAGGTACTTGGGTTTGAATTGATCAAAGAGTTCTATGTTCTTGATGAGGAGATGCGTGACCTGTTCGTGGCTACCAAAGATGGTCCAAAAGACCATTATCATCAAATGGAGGGGTTCTTATTCAAAGGGAACAAGCTATGTGTTCCTAAGTGTCCTGTTCGTGACTTGTTGATTAGAGAAGCTCATGGAGGTGGTTTGGCTGGTCATTTTGGTGTAAGCAAGACAAGGAGCTATTACAAGAGCACTTTTCATGGCCTCATATGATCAAAGAAGTACATGCTGTTTTGGCTCGTTGTGGTGTTTGTCAAAGGGCAAAGAGTACATTCCATAAGGGGTTATACACTCCTTTACCTGTGCCAGAGAGACCATGGGAGATGTTAGCATGGATTTCATTGTAGCACTTCCTAGAACACAAAGAGGGAAAGATTCCATCATGGTGGTGGTGGATAGATTCTCAAAATGGCACACTTTGTGCCTTGCCATAAAACAGAAGATGCTATTAATGTTTCATGTTTGTATTTCAGGGAAATGTACGCTTGCATGGAGTACCAAGAACTATTGTCTCAGATAGAGATAGTAAGTTTTTGAGTCACTTTTGGAGATCCCTATGGAGGATGATGGGTACTAAGTTGCTATTTAGTACTTCACACCACCCTCAAACTGATGGCCAGACGGAGGTGACTAATAGAACTCTAGGCACCTTATTAAGGGGCTTAGTAAGCAAGACAGGAAAGGATTGGGACGTGAAGCTATGCCATGCTGAATTTGCATACAATAGGACTCCCACTTTTGCAACCAAACACTCACCATTCGAAGTGGTATATGGGGTAAATCCTTATGTGCCTATTGATCTTATTTCCTTGCCTAAAGACTCTTATGTTCATGGAGATGCTAGGCAACAAGCTGAAGCTATGGTGAAGGTTCACAAGGAGGTACGCACCAACATAGAGAAGGCTAATGAGATGTATAAGAGGAAAGCAAACAAGGGCCGAAAGCCTAAGGTGTTTGCACCGGGAGATTTAGTGTGGATTCACCTAAGGAAGGAGAGATTTCCAAGCAAAAGAAGCATAAACTCATGCCTAGAGCTGAAGGACCTTTCAAAGTTCTTGAACGTTATGGAGACAATGCATACAAGATAGACCTTCCCGGAGATTATGGCGTGGCAGCAACATTCAATGTAGGTGACTTATCCCATACTTAGAAGATGAAGATGTGCTAGAATTGAGGACAATTCCTTTTGAAGAAGGGGAGGATGATGTGAAATCAAATGCACACCAAGAGGTATTACTAAGCACTAATCTTACTTACAACAAAGGAGAGTTACATGGATTAAAGATTAGTGCTAGTTTGATCATGCTTAAGAACAAGGAGGAGAACTAAGTGATAAGCACGTAGCTCCTAAGAGAGTGTTGCTTAAGGTGTTTTTGTTTAATTAGTGTTAGTTTAGTTCTAATCATGCTTTACTTACACTAATTGTAATAGTTAATCACTTAGCTCCTAAAATCAGTTTTTGTAATACTTAACATGTATTTCGGTTTTCCTTTACTTAGTTAGGATGTATTTGTGCCAAGTTGGATGCCAAGTGATGACTGCAGCAAATGATGAGTTTCCTTGAAGGGAGAAGTCTTCACTTGAAGGAAACCACCTTATTGGACCTCTAAACAAGCTACACATGGAGGACTGAGAAGGCTACGGCAGCCCCTTAGAGACTTACTTTCTTTTGCTTTGTTTAATCTATCTAGTGTGTATTAGCTTAGTTATGATTGTAGTAAGTTTTTAGTGTACTACATATAAGCAGCTCAAAGTATCAATGAAAATCAGATTATTGAGTTGAAAAACAAGCTTACAAACCGTTGTGTTTAAAGACTTAAAACCGAGTGTTTTATGTTCTAACTATTGCACGAGCTACTTGGGAGGTAAAACTACAAGTAATTCAAACCAATTAACAAGATTAGAGAGTGATTCACTAGTTTTGTTAGTTAAATCCTTTGATTAGAGAAGAGAGTGGAGATTCACTTCTTTAATTGAAACCGAATCATAAGCTAAGAGAGGAGTCTTTTAGAGTGTGATTCAATCTATCCTAAACACTACTCTTCCTTGGAGTTGTGTTTGTTTCATGTCCTAAACACTACTCTTCATTAGAGGTGTGTTTGTTTCAATATGGCTGCGGTTTTCGGTCGAAACCGCAGCAATATGATTATTTTATATTTTTCTTTTTATTTTTACGTGATATATTGCTGTGTATGTGTAAAACCGCAACAATATCACCGCAGCAATAAGCAATTATTCTACTAGTGTATTGTTATTATTCCATTATTTTGATCACAACGGGAGTTGAGTTGTAACAGCCCGTTTTCCCGAGCTGCTAGGTAAATACACTTAAGATTCACTAATCACAATCAATGCTTAATAAGCCTCGAATTAAACATTTACTCGCAACGGAAACATAACCTAGAAAACGATCTTGGACTTGTGGTTATTGGCCCACAAAACAAAATCCTTTATATAAGACTTCAATTACACCGATATCTCGACTAATATTCCCAAATATTGTATACAACGAAATATATCAGAAACTATTCCTTAATTGACTATCTAAAATACAAACTCAATCCATAAGCTACGACGACATCTTTCTTGCTTCACTTCAGAATCCTGAGCTCACAACACCAAACCTGCAACAATGTTTGACTCTGCCACCCACCAAGTAATAGGCCACAGAAATGACAACACCATCAGCAAAGCTGAGTACACACTGTGTATAGCAAATACAAGTTTAGGTGTATTTTGAAAACTAACACATAGTTATAGTAACAGATAATCACACTCAACTTAGTTGATATATTTTCACAAAATCAGATCGTTTGGCATGAACGCGAGTGGAGAGGGGACACGCAGTACCAGCTGTTCCAAACTATTGAGGGTCGTCACCCAGCCTTTTTTGTTATGCTTGCAAAGACTTACCCGGACATGTCCTATAACGCCAGGAATTAGCCCCTCCTGGAAGGCAACAGCTAGGGACTCTACCCGCCCTAACTCGGGGTGCCTATTCATGCCTCACTTTCATATTTATAAAATAAGATATTTAATGATTCATACTTGAATCCTCAATACTCATAACATAACACCATATTCGACCTTATCTGGTCTTAACTCATATCTGAATCATTTCCTCATTATCATACCAAATCATATTTTGAGAAATATAGTATTTTCGAACGATTTCGATAATTGAACAAAATGATACTTTTATAACAATCCAATAGCAATTCACAACTAACTCACAGAGATGTATCTATAATCATGGCCATTACCACAAACGATATATGATATCCAAAATTCAATATAACGCCCACGGGAGCATTTAAATATATTTTGCTGAACCCAAAGGTTACCTCAACTCTATAACAATTATACGAAACCTCCAAGCATCATAACTTGATTTCCCATATCATCTTGAATTATATACGTCTACATAGCCATTCTCCAACAACCATCTCACGATAACATCAATAATCAATAACCAAACTTAAACTAATTCCCAATTCACAAATTATCAACCTTTAACATTCTAATTTCCTTAATCCTTAATTAATATCTATAACTTGATGATATTAGCTACATCGACTTGCATCCCAATTCATAATCATAATTCCAAATTATATAACTAAACAAACTAAACATAACTCACAACTGTACCTAAATCAAGCACCTAATTGTGCTACCAACAATTATATTGAGAATATAAACTAGCTCGACTCGTAAATAAACCTCAATAAACTGATTTCTATGTTGCACTCAAATCCTTAACCAATATATCAATTCCAACATTATAATCTCCTTCATAATTCCGAATGATACTCCATTCCAAAATCATCCTCCAATAATCACCTCATAACAATAACAATAATCAACAACCAATCTTAACTATTCTAATTATCTTCTTCTAACGCAACCATTATGCTAATAAAACTGAATCCCGCAAATAGAAATTAATGAAGTCATTCCCATAACTCATAACTCGACTTCATACATATCAACTCCAACTACAATAATTATAACAGTTTCCCAATTCTAAGATTAGGACTTCCCTCGCATCATCAACAACGACTATCCAATAAGAACGATACAACAAAACAATAGGCAACAGCTTCACAGCAACTCCACCACAACCACAATGACAGAACAACAATAACCCAACAACACTACTACAACAGAGCAACAACAACAATAGCAACTCCAAACAACTTCACCACAACCACCACAACAACTCACAACACAACATAACAACTCACACAACATAACATAACAACTCACCTTAATCATCATAATTACTCCACAAGTCCATGTACTAAACACATTCCATTAAGAATCATAATCGTAATGACTTAGTGTATAAGTGTTGTTTAGGTCAAATGAAACATCTCTAATGAACCTTAGCATGTTATACTCATGTAATATACTCAATATACACATAATAAAATACAATCATAAGTAAATTCATTTCATAGACATGCTTTACACTAGAAAGAAACAATCACCTAACTATAGGTATGGAAATCTCTAGGGTAAAACCAAACTAAGTGTGTACCTTAACTAAGGATGCTTAAAGCCACGAAATTCCTTAATCCACTTGGTTAACTACTCCTACAACTTCCCCTGAATGTATAAAATGCTAAAGATTAGTTTCAACAAGCTTATAGATATGAAAAACTAAGCTTAAATACAAGAGGTGTAAACTGTTGAACTTACAGCAACTTATGTGATCTTTCAGCAAGGTTTTCTATATGAGTTTAAGGTCTAAAGATTGGAACCAAAGCTTGAACTACTTTGTATGGATGTCTAGAAGAGTTATATGTAAGGAAAATGGGTGTCCAAGAGGAAGAAATAAGAGAAAAGAGACGAAAATCCAGAACAGGCTTTTATAGTCTGTTCTGGCGGTACCCCCAGGGGAGGGAAACCTCTTCTGGGCAAGGTCGGTTTCTTGGAGTTTTTGGGTGATTCTTGCTTGAGGTGTTAGCCTAAGGTGTTGGCTTTCATGCATAAAAAGTTTTTGAGAGATCGACACTTAAGTAGCTGCTAAGCAGCTTTCTTTGAGGATAGGTCTGAGCTGTAATTTCAGCTGGCCAGGTTTTACTATGTAAGCAATTTACCTTATTAAGCCACGTAATTCTTGGGCATAAATGACCATTTTAACCTTAAACCATCCCAAGATGTCATATATCAAGTTTGGTTGGGTTCTGAGCTCGGATTCAATCCCAAATGGCTCTTTAACTGGAAGTTCATCGCTACCCGATAAAACAATCTCCAAACGATTTTCATAATCTTAATGTTTAAGGCTCTCAAGGACTTTCTAACTTATCTATTGGTTTCCAAAGCCTTATTATCCAATAAGAATGATGGTTCTTATCCTCTTTGACCTTTCTTAACCATTAAGAATGATGATGCTTATCCACAAGCTTTCTTAACCATTAAGAATGATGATGCTTATCCACAAGCTTTCTTAACCACTAAGAATGATGATGCTTATCCATAAGCTTTCTTAACCATTAAGAATGATGATGCTTATCCACAAGCTTTCTTAACCATTAAGAATGATGATACTTATCCACAAGCTTTCTTAACCATTAAGAATGATGATACTTATCCACAAGCTTTCTTAACCATTAAGAATGATAATCTTATCCACTTTTAGCTTTTAAATAAAGGTTCTTAAAAACAGGGCTATTACATTAGTTTTGAGAGATTTGGGTATTTTAATTAAGGACATAAAATTCTCAACGGGAGTAGCTAGAATGGATTGTTAGGAAGTTAGAGTGTCGCGTTTAATGTCTTGAATTTGCATGATGCCATGGGAGTAGGTTTAAGTGCATATTAAGGAATTTATAGATATTCGGGAGAGGTTTATGGTACTTAGAGGGTGTAGTTTTCCTTGTAAACATTTAATTGATTAGTTTATGGTCTTTAATTTGCATGATGCCACAGGAGTAGGTTTAAATGCATATTAAGGAAGTCATAGATACTCGGGAGAGGTTCATGGTATTTACAGGGTGTAGTTTTCCTTGTAATCATTTAACTGATTAGTTAAGAGTAGAAATTGTGATTATATTAATTCATGCTAGTGGGATACTTAACTAGAAATTATTTTATTATTATATTGATTAGTATAGTTTATTCGACCACTATTGATATTAATTTCCTTTAATCTTGTCATTGTTTAAGAGCTAATCATTATACAACTTTCTCTCTGTGGGATTAACCCTCTTACCATACTACTCCCTTCGTTTCCTAAAGATCTTCCCTCTTTCCGTTTAAGGGTGTTTCCAAAAGATCTTCCCTCTTTTGCTTTATTCCTTATTTGGCAAAATAAATTTCCAAAAATTACCCTCTCATGTCACTATCATATGGTCCACCATTACATTATTAATTCAATTTTACTCCTTTTCTCTCTCCTACTTTAACCCCTTTTTATTTGTTTATTTATCTTAACCCCTTTCTCTCTCCTACTTTACTCACACCATGCCCCACACAACTTCATTTTCCTTGGTATCTGTAGGAACAGTAAGTGGGAAGATCTTTAGGAAACGGAGGGAGTACATAGTTAGGAGGTTTACTTAGGTTATTTATTTTTGTTAGGTGTCCGACACGCCTATCACATTAATTAACAAATTGGGTATATTGAAGACTGCATATTGCAAAATTTCAACTATATACTAGCTACTTCCTACGTTTATTTAGTTTACTTACTTCAATTTAGGGAGATTTAAGGAGAAATCTAAAAGTATGAGAGATAAAATGAAAAGAGAGAGAAACTAAAAATTGGGTTAAAACTTAAGATATTTAAAAGTGGATGACATGAGTGGAGAAGGAGAAAAAAGTAGATGAAACATGTTCGTAGAAATAGAAAAAACCACTAGTGTGTAGTTAAAAAAAAAATGAACCAAAAAGAAAAATATGCACAGTACGGGATGGGTTACGAACCAAAAAAAATGAACAAAAAAGAAATGAACCAAAAAGACTAGAAAGTAGTGTAATCTTGAATATCTATTAGATTATTACCAAGATCACTATGAACCTAACCATTGCTTTTATACTTTCCGGATTTAGCATCATTTGGTTTAAGCCACCTAATTCATGACTGGTTTTTTTTTAGATTTTCTAGAAATCATTAATAGTTGGCTAGTACCCTTAGAATTATATTAATTAGATGGCTTTTACTATATGCGTCATTATCTGGTGGATTTCATATATCAACACTAAGTCACTAATACACATTGGATCTCTGAATATCTTATGTCATGTAGCTTTTGGTGCTATTTCACTTTCTTTTTTAAAAAAAAAAAAATCTAAGCCATCGTTACTTTTGTAATATATATATAATTATCACTTTAGATTGTATCGACCCTACCTATCCAAGTGTATCACTTATTTATTTACTACTAAACAAATTTTATTAATTTATGATTCAAATGATGTAGACTTAGAATAATTCATCCTTGGACATCTGAAAAATTGTCTAACTAGGGTATGAAGTCACCCTTGAAAGTAGGAACTAGTTTTTGGGGTGACCTGATATTTCAAAAAAGTTTACGTCCTATTCTTTTCAACTTACTTTGATTCAGTTCAGTTCAATCCAATTCCTCTATGTATTTCAGTTTTTCTCAATTCTATTCAGTTCAGTTTTTCTTAATAGAAAAGAATAGGGCCTAAGAGTAATTGTTATCATATCCTAAACCTAAAAAAGATAGAACATGGCCTTTGACATAAAATAAAGCCATAAAAAAATCGCAACCTCATGACATGATTTATGAATATTGCATTAAATTATCGATATATCAAAAGATACAATATGATATAGCTCATACTTTTATTTAAACCAGTAAAACCTTTACCAATTAACATACCTTCATTTTGGAGGGGAACTATATCAATCTCGAAGTATATGTTATATGTGATATACACTCATTAATGTATACATGTTTTTATTTTTTAAAAATTTTGCATTATTATTTATTACCATTTTAGAGATAATATTGAATAGGAATGACAATGTATGAAGAAAATTACATGTTTGTGTATAAGAATAAGACTACATTGCTATGAAAATGAGTTGAGAGTTTTCTTTGGAAATTACATATGATTTTATAGCCCTTATCACTATTTCATACCGCATACGAATGAGCCATTATATTCATTACTCTAATAACACTTCATCATCATTATCCAATTTATTGCTACAGTTTAATGTGGCCTGTTTCTAGCACTAAGAGTTGGAAACCCTTTTTCTCTAATCTCCATATGATATGTACCTTTCAAAGTTTCGTAACTAAATTTGAGTGGTTGTGATGTCACTTTCAAAAACTAAAAAGTATATTCGAATTTTATTTATTTGACGTGTTGTTCCACCGTTTAACAACACAAGTAAATGATAAATTATAGCAGCCTCTTTTTTGGAAGCATTCGTTAACAGTATAGTAGTGCTTAATTACAATTATGGCTCAAAAGCCAAAAAGCATGAGTTTATCTCTACCTATCTCAAGATTTGTTTGTTTGCACTTGAGTTTATCTCGACTTACTATATTATACAGCTTTACAATAATGCGTGTGATAGAATTGTAACTCCTTCAAATTCCAAAGAGTCTTTTTGTGTTGCTGATGACGTAGTAGTGATTTGAGATTACGATGCCACCTCATAACCCTCATATTACCACTTTGCAAGAGCTATATGAATAACTTTAATTTACAAAGGAGATTGCCAACAAAAATCTCCACAAAAATTGAAAGAACAATAAATAAATAGCTCCTTCCTCTACAAATTCAGGAGCGCCTCATACGAATATTAGTTCAGCTTTCGGTATAAAATAATCCAAATCCAATTTAATTTGAAGTTAATTGGTCTTTGTTTATGCAAATTTTTGCCGTAATGACACAAATAGATGTTGGGATGTCAACAATCAGATTAAAGCGACTAAACGAATAAAATTGCAAGGGGAATCAAAGGGAAGTACTAGTAGAATAATTGTTAATTGCGGCGGTTGAATTGCAAAGATTTTTCTCGTACACAACAATTAAGCGCGTCAAAATAGAAAATAAATCGAAAATTAATCTATTGATGTGGTTTTGGGCGGAAACCGCAACAATATACATCAACGGTAACATTCAAAGTGTATTGACCACGTCTGATGAAATCTATTGCTGCGTCCCTTCCAAGAACCGCAACAATAGATTGAAATACTACTTTTCTAATAATATTTAAACATATTGTTGCAGTTCCTACAAAAAACTGCTGCAATAGACTCTTTTAGTTTATTAAAGGAGACACGCCCTAATTAGGGTTCTTCTTCTCTCCTCTCCTCTTAGCCGCTTTCCTTACACGAGATTCTCACACTCTCCTATCTCTCCTCACACGACATTTTCCTCCTAACATCTCCCTCTCCTCTTCTTCTCTTCCTCCTAACCTCTATCTCCCCTCTTCCTCTCTCATCCTCCACTGCTTTGCAACTTCCGCCCCATTGTCCGACAACCATCATCAGTGTTCGACAAATATTATTAACGATGTTTTCAGCCTCCCCTCGTCGTCCGACAACGATCACATCTCTCAACCATTGGTGCCAACATCCATCATCTCTCTCAACCATCGTCGTCCCAAATGCATTGCCTCTATCCACCACTACCAGATCTCAACCATTGCCAGATCTCGACCGTCGTCGTTCGACAGCTGATATGCCATGTTTATATGGCATTCTTGAAACTTTTTCACCACTTACTAGTGGGATTTGACACAAGTTTGTAATGATATTGATCTTTTTCTCTACTATGTTGTAATTTGCTCTTTTAAATCATTTGAGCTCATTTGTGTTGGAGAAAGTTCAAGCTCGAAAGTTAGCATGTCGACGAAACTATTTGAAGAGTTATCAAGTGAAGCAAGGAAGTGAAATGCGTGCTTCATGAGTATTTTTTTTTGGTATGAGTAAGTCATTTTCAAGAAGGGAGATGAGAAGCTACGGCCAAGTCTCCGCGGTCGCGGGAGATTTCATTGCGGCCGCGAAGAATTTTGGAAGAAAAGTGCCGAGAGCTCCTCCGCGACTTCACCGCGGTTGCGGACCCCTTCCGCGAGCGCGGTGCTTTCCTCCGCGGTCGTGGAGCCCTGTAACGAGGATTTCGGCTTTTCGTCTTCCCCTGTTTTGCTGATTAAAAGAACATGTCGTCTTTTGTTTTGGGATATCATTTTTCATCTGTTTTTTTCTTAGAGATTTTTCAAAGAAATATTGTAATCCTTTATATTATGGAGAGCTAATCTCCCATCTTGGTATATCAATCAAATCAACCATTTTAATCAACTTGTGAGTTCAATTCTTCCTTCAAATTGCTTGAATGTTGATGATTCTTCATGTTCTTCATGTTTGATTGTTTTTGTGCTTAAGTTAACTTGATCAATTAACTTCTTGCTTATTGCAATCTCTACTATCTAGATAATTGTCTGCTTTGAGATTATATAGGGTTGTAGTTTATGCCCAATTATCGCACGCTCGTGGATGATTGAGTATAAGAAGAATCATCATATAATTTTGCATTCGACCGCTTGTGTGAATGCTAGATTACCCTATTGGAATCTCCTAGTTGTTATCTAATTGCTTAATTAAACCTAGAACGCTCGGGCTAGGTTGTTATGCCTTTAAGGGTCATATTAGAGCGCTCGCTTAATCTTACCACTACGTTAGGGGAGATTGAATCTTATGATTCACAATAGGGCGTTCAAGTAACTTAGGTGTTGAATTGGTCAATGATCAAGGGTTGAATTGGTTGTGAAGATTGATTGCCAAGTTCTCGTTTATTATTTGATTTTCCTTTGCTTAGTCCTCTTTAGTTATACTTTTGAGTAAACCCCCCCCCCCCCATTGTTACGACAACACACGTTTAACCTTACCAAACCCTACTTCTCTGTGGATCGAACCTTGCTACCCTATACTACGTTTATGTAGGACAACATTGATTTAATTTGCGTGAGTGCTGATACAACTTAGGCCTCGCCAAATTTGGTGCCATTGTCGGGGAAAGCAGCGTGTTTGGGTTGTTTATTTGTGTGTTTGTTTCTTATTTTTGGTGTGTGAACCTTTCATATGGTTCACACCCGTTCTACTAATCAAGGAGCTTTGTTTTTTGATTCAGAGATCGAAAGGACACTCTATCGGTTGAGAAAGGAAATTCGGGATCACTTCCGTGAGTTGCCTTATTATATTGGTATTGAGAAAGAAGAGATGCCGCCTAGAGCTGATCCGACATTGAGGGAGCTTTCTGCTCCTAATCTGGACCAAGCACCATGCATCCAATTTCCGGAGTTAGTTTGGGGAGAATGTTACTTTTGAGTTAAAGTCGGGTCTTGTTCATTTACTGCCAAGCTTCCATGGTTTAAATGGGGAGGATCCAATCAAGCATCTTGCGGAATTCCATGCTGTTTGTACTAGTATGCAGCCAAGGGGTGTTACGGAGGATCAAATCAAACTACGGGCCTTTCCTTTTTCATTGAAGGATAAGGCTAATGATTGGTTCTATCATCTGAGCCCCAACAGTATCAACACATGGAGGGGGATGAAGCAAGCTTTCTTGGAGAAGTTCTTTCCTTCAAGCAAGTTGAATGAGCTTAAGAGGGCCATTAGCAACATTGAGCAAGGTTATGATGAGATCCTTTATGACTACTTAGAGAGGTTTAAGAGGCTCGTTGCTTGTTGTCCCTATCATGGTTTTGCCGAGAAGGATCTTGTGTTATACTTAGTTGGTGGGATCCTTCCGGATGAGAGAAGGATGGTGAATGCTGCTTGTGGGGGTAACATTGATAACAAGACCCCACAACAAGCCACGGAGCTCATAAGTGAGTTTGCTGAGAAGTTCCCCACTTATTCTAAGAGAAATACCACTCGGGGAGTTAAAGCAAGGCAAGTTCTAAATCATCTTTGGAGTCGGAGGTGTCCGACCTTAAGGGCATGTTCCGGCAATTTTTGGTGAGTGGCAATCAATAACAAGTGAAGGCTTGTGGTATTTGTTCCAACACCAGCCATCCGACCGATTCTTGTCCGACTTTGCAAGAGGAAACCCGAGAGGTGAATGCCGTGGGATATCATGGGCAAAGGAAGTATGATCCATTCTCAAACTCTTACAATCCCGGACGGAGAGATCATCCAGCCTTTAGTTACAAGCAAGGGAATCCAACCCCCCAAGGAAATCCGAATTTTCAACAAGGTAATCACCCTCCTCCTTACATGGCACCATTTCAAGCTCAAGGGAAATCCTCTAGCTCCAACTCAATGTCCATCGAGGATATGATCAAGGCCTTGGCTCAAAATGTGACTACCATGCAGTCCAACATGGTGCAATTTCAACAGGAGACAAGATCTAGCATTCACAATTCGGAAACACAAGTGGGCCAAATGTCTAGTGTCGTGAATAAACTTGAGGCCCAAAGTTCGGGGAAGCTACCATCTCAAACCAAGGTGAATCCCAAGAGGAATGTGAGTGCCATGACTTTAAGGAGTGGCAAAGAGTTGGTTGATCAAGAGCCCGGCAAGAGCAAGGTTGTGGAGGAGATTGTAACAAAGGAAGAGGAGGTGGAGGTTCTAGTCCCATCAAAAGAAGCTGAAAAATTGGTGAGTCCTAGCTCTCACCAAGAGGTAAAATCTTTTCCGGATTTCAAACCGGTACCCCATTCCCCGAAGCATTAAAGGACAATCGTAAGCTTGAATCTTCTAAGGATATTTATGAAACATTTAGTCAATGTGTCGTAAATATTCCTTTGTGAAAATTGATAAAAAATGTGCCTTTGTATGTTAAGTGGTTGAAGGAAATTTGTTCCATCAAGAAGAAGAAAAATTTAAAAGGGAAGCAAACGGTTAAGGTTAGTGAACATGTGTCCGCTGTTTTCCAAAAGAGAATGCCAAAGAAATGTGCTGATCTGGGCATGTTCACTATTCCTATAACTCTTGGTGACACTAAGATTGATAGGGCCATGTTAGATTTAGGAGCCTCCATAAATGTGCTTCCTTATTCCTTATATGAGTCCGTAGAACTTGGTGAATTGCTTCCTACTAATGTTGTCATACAATTAACGGATAGGTCAACTTCCATTCCTAGAGGTGTATTGAAAGATGTTCTAGTGGAAGTTGATAAGATGACTTTTCCTGCTGATTTTTATGTAATTAACATGGAGCATGATAGGCGTTCAGCCCCTATTCTTTTAGGGAGGCCGTTCTTGAAAACGGCTAATGCTAGGATTGATTGTGGCACCGGTTCTTTGACCATGCAGTTTGATGGTCAAAACGTTGAGTTTAAAATGCATGATGCCATGAGATGTAAAGAGGACCACTCTATCTATTCTATTGATGTGGTTAAGCCAAGTGTTCATGATGTGTTCGACGTGAGGTAAAACTTTTGTGATTGCATGATGTCGAGCTTTTGACTTTAAACTAAGCGCTTCTCTGAGGCAACCCGTGTTTTGTATATATTTTATTTGGAGATAGTTGTTATGTTTTGTTTTTGTGTGTTTTTGGTGTTGTGGTTTTATTGTAGGAGAATCTTTGAAGCAAAACAAGAGAGCTAAAAGGGGTGGGTTTCATCACCAGTCCCTTCAGAAAAAAAAGGGGAGAGGAATCGCCGAGAGGGTTTCCGCGGGCTGACCGCGGGCGTTGCAGACTTCCGCGGGGGCGACCGTAAGCCCCGCGGGCGCGACCCCTGCTTGCACGAAAAAAAAGAAGACAAAGCCGTGAGCAGTTCCGCGACCTCACCGCGGGCGTGGAACCCCTCCGCGGGCGCGGACCCTTTCTTCGCGGTCGCGGACCCGCGTATTTCCGCCAGGTAAGTTTTTTTTTTTCGCCCACTTCTCTTCCTTCCTCCTTTCATCATTTTCGACCCTTTCTCTCTCTATTCTCAAAATTCCTCATCTTCCTTCTTCTACCTTCACTTCCTTCACTCAAATTGCTCTCTTTCACTCATTCATTCTCTTTTTCTCACTCTCTCATTTCATTTCCCACTCAATCCTCTTCAAAAATCTCCACTTTTCTTTTCTTTTTACAAAATCTATTGGAAACCCTAAAATTTGGGGGTTTTTGATTCTTGGAGTTATTGGGCAATTAAAGGAGCAAGGAGCATTCTTGGGGTGTTGTTCTCACTTGGGTACTTGGCCAACCACTCTCTTGATTCTTCCATAAGGTAAAACTTCAATTCTTCACTCTCTTTTTGGAAGTTACCTTCAATTTTTGTTGTGGTTGATTGCTTATTGAGATTGTGGTGGATTGTTGTGTTTTAGACCTCTTTGTGGTTGTGTAGACATTGTTGAGGATCGAATTTGTGAATATTGGAGTAATTGTTGGGAGATTAATTTGGGAAGTTGAGGGTGGAATTGTTGTTTGACTTACTTGGGTTGTCTTGGTGAGATTTTTGGTTGCTATAACAATGGTGAGGAAGTGTGGTCGTGCCCAAAATTCCAATGAGCCTGAGGCTCATGAGGAACCTGTTGCTAGTGAGGTGATAATTGACACCATGGGTTTGACTGGTCTAAACCGGGAGCAAAAGGTTACTTGGAGAAATCTTAGTCGATCAAAACGAGTTGTCCAGTGTACCAAGTTTATTGACACTAATTTCTTGGCCCAGTTGGGACTGTTAGATGGATTTCGGGAGATGAAGGGTAGAGCCGGATTGTTGGGCATGCTTGATTATACACCTCGCACTTACAAGAGGTGTGTTTATGAATTTTTATCCACTCTCACCTTGGTGAAGCATAGGGGAGACAACCGTGTTCGTTTTAGGATGCATGATCGAGTTCATGATATTTCTATGAGCCAAGTTCGAGAGGCTTTTGGTTCGGTCTCTCCATCACGCGACAACCCTTTTGTCCCCATGGGTGTTCCTTCTGAGGAGGTTGGTACCTTTTGGTATCGCATTTCTGGGTCACCCCTTAGCAGTGGCGGTGAGAAGAGTAGTAGTATCCGTCACCATGGTCTACGCATGGCTGCGTATTTCCTAGGCATGATTATCTTTTGCAAGGGTGAGACGGGGAAATTGAACCAATTAGAGATGTGCTATCTTCGTGCGTTGCTTCCGGATAGTGTTGGTATTCTGGATTGGGCTGACCTGTGGCTTAAGTCTTGCATTGATGTGCAAACCAAGTTGGGTGGCCACCTAAGCATGGGAGGTATGATTACACACTTGATTACACGGTTGGGTTATGCTCCTAATAATGCTTGTGATACGGTGTCCGATAAGTTTCTATTATTTAAGGCCCGCACATTGTTGAAGATGAACATGTTGAAGAGTTCTGATGGTCCCCCTTTCCAAATACATTGTGGTGATGGTTTTATTTTCCTTTCTTGGGAGCATTTTCCTTTTGGCCCCACTGTGGCCGATTTCTTTATTAGGCCCGAGGTAGGCGGTGGGATTTTGGATGAGATGGATGAAGATGATGAAGGTGATGGAGATTATGATATGGAGTTGGAGCAAGGAGAAGGAAGTAGGCTTTCATCTATTGAGGAACAATTGCGTGCTCTTACCCTCCTGGGTAATGCTACTATGGGTTACATGAGGCATTTGGATGCTTTCTTTCAGCAGCAATATGGTGGTAGCTATGTTCCATATGGTGATTTCCCTGGTGGAGCATCTAGCTCCGGTGCCTCCGGTAGCGGTGAGGCACATCATGGTGATCCCTAGAGGTTTGTTTCTCCCTCTTGCTTGATCTTTTGATTTCTTACACATTGGGGACAATGTGTCCTTTAAGAATGAGGGAGAGGAGTTATTGCTGATGTGTTTATATTGTAAATATTTTTAAAAAAAAAACAAAACAAAAGCAAAGAGAGAAAACAAAAGAAAAAAAAAAAGAAAAAGAAACAAAAAGCAAAAACAAGAAAAGAAAAAAAAAATGAGTGGCTAGGTGAAAACCCGGAAGGGCGCCTAGGCAAAAGGAGAGGACTCAAGTGTCACTTATTTTTCGGAGTGGTGGCATATGAAGGGTGTTTGAAGCGGCGTTTGGGTAGGTCACTCATTGTTGAAATAAGGAGGTTGTGGTTTAGATGGTGGTAGGTTAGAAAGCCTCTTGTTTTTCATCTTGGAGCCATAAGGGGAGTCGGAGGTGTTTAAAGAGGTAAGCTTTTGGTTGAGGTGTATTCAACCAAAGCTTATTTTGAGGGAGTAGTGTGTGAGATTGAGCTTGGGGAGATTAGGTCATGTTAGCCCCTTGCTCTTGGTTGTTGTGAAGTTAGCTTGGGTGTGTTGAGGTCATTTCCACCCAAGTTAACTATCCTTGTGGATTGTGGAGCGATAAGATGGCTAGAGTTTTGTGCGTTGAGATTACTTCCGCCAACTTTAGCTAGTTGGCGATTCATCATTCATTCGCTTTTGATAGGAGTAGTGGTGTTAGGTTTGGATTTTCTGTGAATTTCTCCATGCTTTTCTTGATAGACCTTGGAGATAGAAAGAAGTTAGGATTTTACTCGAGGACGAGTAAAGGTCTAAGCATGGGGGAATTTGATATGCCATGTTTATATGGCATTCTTGACACTTTTTAACTACTTAGTAGTGGGATTTGACACAAGTTTGTAATGATATTGATCTTTTTCACTACTATGTTGTAATTTGCTCTTTTGAATCATTTGAGCTCATTTGTGTTGGAGAAAGTTCAAGTTGGAAAGTTAGCATGTTGAAGAAACTATTTGAAGAGTTATCAAGTGAAGCAAGGAAGTGAAATGCGTGCTTCATGAGTATTTTTTTGGTATGAGTAAGTCATTTTCAAGAAGGGAGATCAGAAACTACGGCCAAGTCTCCGCGGTCGCGAGAGATTTCATTGCGGCCGCGAAGAATTTTGGAAGAAAAGTGCCGAGAGCTCCTCCGCGACTTCACCGTGGTCGCGGACCCCTTCCGCGGGCGCGGTGCTTTCCTCCGCGGTCGCGGAGCCCTGTAACGAGGATTTCGGCTTTTCGTCTTCCCCTGTTTTGCTGATTAAAAGAACATGTCGTCTTTTGTGTTGGGATATCGTTTTTCATATGTTATTTTCTTAGAGATTTTTCAAAGAAATATTGTAATCCTTTATATTATGGAGAGCTAATCTCCCATCTTGGTATATCAATCGAATCAACCATTTTAATCAACTTGTGAGTTCAATTCTTCCTTTAAATTGCTTGAATGTTGATGATTCTTCATGTTCTTCATGTTTGATTGTTTTTGTGCTTAAGTTAACTTGATCAATTAACTTCTTGCTTATGTAATCTCTACTATCTAGATAATTGTCTGCTTTGAGATTATCTAGGGTTGTAGTTTATGCCCAATTATCGCACGCTCGTGGATGATTGAGTATAAGAAGAATCATCATATAATTTTGCATTCGACCGCTTGTGTGAATGCTAGATTACCCTATTGGAATCTCCCTAGTTGTATATAATTGCTTAATTAAACCTAGAACGCTCGGGCTAGGTTGTTACGCCTTTAAGGGTCAGATTAGAGCGCTCGCTTAATCTTACCACTATGTTAGGGGAGATTGAATCTTATGATTCACAATAGGGCGTTCAAGTAACTTAGGTGTTTAATTGGTCAATGATCAAGGGTTGAATTTGTTGTGAAGATTGATTGCCAAGTTCTCGTTTATTATTTGATTTTCCTTTGCTTAGTCCTCCTTAGTTATACTTTTGAGTAAAACCCCCCCCATTGTTACCACAACACACGTTTAACCTTACCAAACCCTACTTCTCTGTGGATCGAACCTTGCTACCCTATACTACGTTTGTGTAGGACAGCATTGATTTAATTTGCATGAGTGCTGATACGACTTAGGCCTCGCCAACAGCCATCATCAGCGAAATTTTCAGCCATACCTCGCTCATCCTCCATTTTTGCCGCCTTTAGTTAATAGTTTTTAGCCATCGCCTCTTTCATTCTCTTCAGCCGCACGTTTACTTTGTAGGAGGTGATTTTCTAGTTAATAGTTTTCTTTTATTATTGAAGATCTTAGTTTTTTTTATTATTCAAATTAAGAGGTGGTTTTGATTTTAATTTTTGTTCTACAATAGGAGATATATAAGTTGTTGTCGCATATTCCAGTGAGGTTGTTTTTTAAATATTATTTTGAAAATCTTAGTTAGTTATGATTTTCTAGAGGTTTAATTCGATTTGTATTTACTCACTTTGATGGATCTAAAAATATGCAGTTGAGGATTTTCCTTTTTGCCTATTCTATAGTGCATTATTTTTTGTTAATATTTTTATGTTTCAAGTTTGATAACAAAAGTGCAATAAAAATAAAATTACTTGTACATGCACCTGTTCCTACAGTTTAGGCCCAAAATTACAGCAATTGATTTACCTATTTACCGCTTTGATGAGGGATCTATTGCTGCATTGTTGCGGTTTCGAAACTGCAGCAATATATTTTAACATATTGTTGCGATTTTGGAACCACAACTATATATTTTAACAGATTGTTGCACCTTGATTTCTGGCGATACGAAAACCACAGTATTAGACCACTTAATAACCGCCGCTATTAAAAACTATTCTATTATTGAAGTGACACAAGGAGAAGGTGATGCGGAAAAACCCCAATGAAGATGGGTAAAAACCGCGGGTGGAAATAAGTCCACCAATCCGCTATATACAATTGACGTTCAGAGTGAACGACAATCTGTACACCCTAAGATGATGAATCTAAGTACAAGAGTTGAGTAGAAAAGTAATTGATAACAATTTTAGAACTGGAAATACTAATTGATGTAAACAATTGCAAGCTATAGAAGTTGTTGTGCGTATGAGTATTGTATATCCTTTTCAATGACTTCAATGAGCCTTATATATTGCTCAATATTGACACAATCCAAGAATCTTGGAGTTGGTTAGGTGCAATTTCGCATGATCTCCCTATTTTCATGCCACTATGCGTGGTGTGATGTTCGTGACTGAAGTTTGACTTAGTCTCTCTAGAAATTTGGTGTCTTTTTAGTACATTGACCCAGTCCTTGCGTCGCGTTATTGTCACTTGCGTTAACGTCACTTTGAAAAATTCAGTCATAACAGTTTGCCCCCAATTGTTGAAATGCGGATGCCAACAAATGTCATGAAATAATTGTAATAACACTAATGATAAGCCATGCGCAATTCAAACATTTGTACACACACCAAAACATTTGGCAATTAGATAAAAAATAATGAGTCGGATAACTGAGTTGAAGATCACTCAAAGGTCAGTAGAAAAAGATTAAAAATTCTCTAAGATAATTACAAGGCCTCAATTAATTTCTATTCGTTAATCATGATAATAATGATAGTGGTATAAAAAGTCGGGCTGTCTTTGATCATTGCTAAACGCTTAACAATTTTCTCTCTCTCCAAAATTCCTTCAAGCTCTAGCTTTCCTATGATTCAACAGAGGTTCCCACCGAAAGCGCGTGCTTCACTAGGTAATTAAATCTTCCAACTTTTTGTTTCTATACTTGTGAATTTGTTCTTTGAATTGATGGCTCCGAATAGGCATAACATTAGGAATGCCATTAAGACACATGAGAAATCTAAAGCTAAAAAAGAAAAAAACACTAAGAAGAGAAAAACGAGGTTGATGAAGAACAATCTACGATGTCTGAAGATGACTTAATGAAATTTCGAGATTTAGAGAACTTACCAACTAACACTATTTTGAGAGACACTAATCCAGACGAACGTTCTGAAGACTGCCAAAATTTTCTACGAATACCCTTTCAAATTTGGGTTCAAATTACCTTCCCCTCATAGTTAGAGACTTACTAAGAGTTTATGAAATAAGCCTTGGACAATTGATGCCTCAAGTGTAGAGACTCTTGAGCTTTGTTGATACAATTACTACATCGTGGGACGAAACGTTCACCCTTCAAGACCTACTCTATTGCTATAAGGTTAGAGTTAAGGCTAGAAATCGTTTAGCGCTTCACGTCAAGGTGAAGGCGTATGCGCTGGTTGAGGGAATGCAATCAAATGACAAAAGATGGAAAAACTGGGACATCTTTGTCAACAAATCATCCTTGGAAAACCTCGGGAATTTTTTGACGGAGGCTGAAACATAAAAAGTTTGTATATTTCTTTTGAATTGATTTATTGTCATGTTATTAAAATTATCCTTACGTCATCTTTTTCGCTGATCTGAATCCGAAGGTGCTGGAACATCACGAAATTTCTGAACAAAGGTGTGAAGAGTTTCTGGAACTAAACATCAAGGGACGAACATTCAGAAAAGGCATCGTCAAAGATCAAGGGAGCTACTCTTTAATGGCTTCAGGTAATTACGTTTTTCTTTGCACCTCTTTGTTTTGTCGTCTCCTCCTCTAGCTCTGACGCTCCTTTACTGTCACAATAGGACCCACCCAATCGAGAAAAAGGGGTTCGATGGACAATCAAGCCATTAATGAAGCTTTGAAGAAGAGGAAGAGAGAGAATGAACGCACTAGACGATGAATAGCTGCAAAGGCAGCGTTGTTATCACCGGCAGCGTATGAGAGCAAAGAGCATTTTGTCGTTAACGTAAAGATTATGAGAATGACATTTGCGAAAATACATAAATCGTATCCACTTCTCCTACATTCAGTGCTCCTGTTGAAAAAGGAGGTCGATCCTATAACGTCACCTTTCCCAACGACTTTATGTCTCTATACATATAGGTCGATCTAGCTCAAAGCTAACAAGCTCTTGTTCATTTGTGTTGAGGAGCATCTTCGAGAACGTCCTATGCCGGGGTTGATGTTTCGGATGACAGGGAGTTATTATTTCATGTATAACAATTATTTATATCTATAAATTTGTGCTATGTGATCTCTAATCGTTCGGCGTTGTATCGCAGGTTTCTCAGGTGTTCGTAATGGCTAAAAATGAGACGACGTCACTTTTTAGGAGTCATCAATCGATGAAAACAAGGGACGAGAGGAGTGAAGCTTCTCTAAAGGAGAAAGAAATGGAGGTTCAAAAGGCTAATCTGAAGACTGCTGCTGCGGAAGAGCCTTTAAAGAAAAAGGAGGAGCAGTTACAAGTTTCGAAAGAGAAAGCTAAGGTCGTAGAGGACACCTTGGTGACTCGTGAAAGGGAGTTGGAGATCTTGCAAGCGCAAGTCTTTAGCTTGAAGACTAAAGTTGATGGTA
The DNA here is from genome assembly GCF_026745355.1 of Beta vulgaris subsp. vulgaris. Classification (NCBI taxonomy): domain Eukaryota; kingdom Viridiplantae; phylum Streptophyta; class Magnoliopsida; order Caryophyllales; family Amaranthaceae; genus Beta; species Beta vulgaris. The sequence continues at coordinate 27,864,225 of NC_079207.1, read as the reverse complement.
TTAAAGTTGAGGTGACCACTCGAGTGAAGGCCAAATTGATGTATCAGTTTATGATCGGGCACACTTCCTCTTGGGATCTTAAAAAAGAGAGAGATTTATACATGGAATGGGTTCGATCTATGATATACTTGGTTGACACTGATGAAGGGACCAAGACGACAACAATCTCCTCCATGACCGCTACTCCAAGAGATGGAGACGTTGTGTTATCTAGCGCTGCTTTTATAGCGACTGATACGCAAGAGTACTGTAACAGCCCATTTTCCCGAGCTGCTAGGTAAACACACTTAAGATTAACTAATCACAATCAATGCTTAATAAGCCTCGAATTAAACGTTTACTCGCAACGGAAACATAACCTAGAAAACGATCCTGGACTTGTGGGTTATTGGCCCACAAAACAAAATCCTTTATATAAGACTTCAATTACACGATATCTCGACTAATATTCCCAAATATTGTATACAACGAAATATATCAGAAACTATTCCTTAATTGACTATCTAAAATACAAACTCAATCCATAAGCTACGACGACATCTTTATCTTGCTTCACTTCAGAATCCTGAGCTCACAACACCAAACCTGCAACATGTTTGACTCTGCCACCCACCAAGTGACAGGCCACAGAAATGACAACACCATCAGCAAAGCTGAGTACACACTGTGTAATAGAAAATACAAGTTTAGGTGTATTTTGAAAACTAACACATAGTTATAGTAACAGATAATCACATTCAACTTAGTTGATATATTTTCACAAAATCAGATCGTTTGGCATGAACGCGAGTGGAGAGGGGTACCACGCAGTACCAGCTGTCTCCAAACTAGTGAGGGTCGTCACCCAGCCTTTTATTGTTATGCTTGCAAGACTTACCCGGACATGTCCTATAACGCCAGGAATTGCCCCTCCTGGAAGGCAACAGCTAGGGACTCTACCCGCCCTAACTCGGGGTGCCTATTCATGCCTCACTTTCATATTTATAAAATAAGATATTTAATGATTCATACTTGAATCCTCAATACTCATAACATAACACCATATTCGACCTTATCTGGTCTTAACTCATATCTGAATCATTTCCTCATTATCATACCAAATCATATTTTGAGAAATATAGTATTTTCGAACGATTTCGATAATTGAACAAAATGATACTTTTATAACAATCCAATAGCAATTCACAACTAACTCACAGAGATGTATCTATAATCATGGCCATTACCACAAACGATATATGATATCCAAAATTCAATATAACGCCCACGGGAGCATTTAAATATATTTTGCTGAACCCAAAGGTTCCTCAACTCTATAACAATTATACGAAACCTCCAAGCATCATAACTTGATTTCCCATATCATCTTGAATTATATACGTCTACATAGCCATTCCCAACAACCATCTCACGATAACACAATAATCAATAACCAAACTTAAACTAATTCCCAATTCACAAATTATCAACCTTTAACATTCTAATTTCCTTAATCCTTAATTAATATCTATAACTTCGATGATATTAGCTACATCGACTTGCATCCCAATTCATAATCATAATTCCAAATTATATAACTAAACAAACTAAACATAACTCACAACTGTACCTAAATCAAGCACCTAATTGTGCTACCAACAATTATATTGAGAATATAAAGCTAGCTCGACTCGTAAATAAACCTCAATAAACTGATTTCTATGTTGCACTCAAATCCTTAACCAATATATCAATTCCAACATTATAATCTCCTTCATAATTCCAAATGATACTCCATTCCAAAATCATCCTCCAATAATCACCTCATAACAATAACAATATACAACAACCAATCTTAACTATTCTAATTATCTTCTTCTAACGACGCAACATTATGCTAATAAAACTGAATCCCGCAAATAGAAATTAATGAAGTCATTCCCATAACTCATAACTCGACTTCATACATATCAACTCCAACTACAATAATTATAACAGTTTCCCAATTCTAAGATTAGGACTTCCCTCGCATCATCAACAACGACTATCCAATAAGAACGATACAACAACAACAATAGGCAACAGCTTCACAGCAACTCCACCACAACCACAATGACAGAACAACAATAACCCAACAACACTACTACAACAGAGCAACAAACAATAGCAACTCCACAACAACTTCACACAACCACCACAACAACTCCACAACAACAATAACATAACAACTCCACCTTAATCATCATAATTACTCCACAAGTCCATGTACTAAAACATTCCATTAAGAATCATAATCGTAATGACTTAGTGTATAAGTGTTGTTTAGGTCAAATGAAACATCTCTAATGAACCTTAGCATGTTATATCCATGTTAATACTCAATATACACATAATAAAATACACATCATAAGTAAATTCATTTCATAGACATGCTTTACACTAGAAAGAAACAATCACCTAACTATAGGTATGGAAATCTCTAGGGTAAAACCAAACTAAGTGTGTACCTTAACTAAGGATGCTTAAAGCCACGAAATTCCTTAATCCACTTGGTTAACTACTCCTACAGCTTCCCCTGAATGTATAAAATGCTAAATATTAGTTTCAACAAGCTTATAGATATGAAAAACTAAGCTTAAATACAAGAGGTGTAAACTGTTGAACTTACAGCAACTTATGTGATCTTTCAGCAAGGTTTTCTATATGAGTTTAAGGTCTAAAGATTGGAACCAAAGCTTGAACTACTTTTATGGATGTTAGAGAGTTCTATGTAAAGAAAAGTGGGTGTCCAAGAGGAAGAAATAAGAGAAAAGAGACGAAAATCCAGAACAGTCTTTTATAGGCTGTTCTGGCGGTACCCCCAGAGGAGGGAAACCTCTTCTGGGCAAGGTCGGTTTCTTGGAGTTTTTGGGTGATTCTTGCTTGAGGTGTTAGCCTAAGGTGTTGGCTTTCATGCATAAAAAGTTCTTTGAGAGATCGACACTTAAGTAGCTGTAAGCAGCTTTCTTTGAGGATAGGTCTGAGCTGTAATTTCAGCTGGCCAGGTTTTACTATGTAAGCAATTTACCTTATTAAGCCACGTAATTCTTGGGGATAAATGACCATTTTAACCTTAAGACATCCCAAGAATGTCATATATCAAGTTTGGTTGGGTCTGAGCTCGGATTCAATCCCAAAGGCTCTTTAACTGGAAGTTCATCGCTACCCGATAAAACAATCTCCAAACGATTTTCATAATCTTAATGTTTAAGGCTCTCAAGGACTTTTAACTTATCTATTGGTTTCCAAAGCTTCTTAGCCAATAAGAATGATGGTTCTTATCCTCTTTGACCTTTCTTAACCACTAAGAAAGATAGTACTTATCCACAACCTTTCTTAACCATAAGAAGATAGTACTTATCCACAACCTTTCTTAACCACTAAGAATGATGATGCTTATCCACAAGCTTTCTTAACACATTAAGAATGATGATGCTTATCCACAAGCTTTCTTAACCATTAAGAATGATGATGCTTATCCACAAGCTTTCTTAACCATTAAGAATGATGATGCTTATCCACAAGCTTTCTTAACCATTAAGAATGATGATGCTTATCCACAAGCTTTCTTAACCATTAAGAATGATGATGCTTATCCACAACTTTCTTAACCATTAAGAATGATGATGCTTATCCACAAGCTTTCTTAACCACTAAGAATGATGATGCTTATCCACAAGCTTTCTTAACCATTAAGAATGATGATGCTTATCCACAAGCTTTCTTAACCATTAAGAATGATGGTCTTATCCACTTTTAGCTTTTAAATAAAGGTTCTTAAAAACAGGGCTATTACATACCACCACCCTTAAAATAAGTTTCGTCCTCGAAACTTCAAAACATAAACTCATAGATCAACCTTAAGTGTCCATATATCAAGCACTACAGCCTCCAATAGTCCTTATTAAATTTCTATGAAAAAGTTCTCAATATTCTCCACAAATAGATTTCAAATATCCTCAAATTACAACTTTGAATTCCATAATCTTATTCCCAAAGATTTAACAAATCTAGACACTTATTCTTATTCTATAGCTCAAAACTTGAACTCTAATTACCAAAGTAACAGACACACATTCCCAACGATCTTTTAACCCCGCTATGTGCTAACTAAGCGCACGGTCGCAGGGTTGCTCTGATACCATTTGTAACAGCCCATTTTCCCGAGCTGCTAGGTAAACACACTTAAGATTAACTAATCACAATCAATGCTTAATAAGCCTCGAATTAAACTTTACTCGCAACGGAAACATAACCTAGAAAACGATCCTGGACTTGTGGGTTATTGGCCCACAAAACAAAATCCTTTATATAAGACTTCAATTACACCGATATCTCGACTAATATTCCCAAATATTGTATACAACGAAATATATCAGAAACTATTCCTTAATTGACTATCTAAAATACAAACTCAATCCATAAGCTACGACGACATCTTTATCTTGCTTCACTTCAGAATCCTGAGCTCACAACACCAAACCTGCAGATGTTTGACTCTGCCACCCACCAAGTGACAGGCCACAGAAATGACAACACCATCAGCAAAGCTGAGTACACACTGTGTAATAGAAAATACAAGTTTAGGTGTATTTTGAAAACTAACACATAGTTATAGTAACAGATAATCACATCAACTTAGTTGATATATTTTCACAAAATCAGATCGTTTGGCATGAACGCGAGTGGAGAGGGGTACCACGCAGTACCAGCTGTCTCCAAACTAGTGAGGGTCGTCACCCAGCCTTTTATTGTTATGCTTGCAAGACTTACCCGGACATGTCCTATAACGCCAGGAATTGCCCCTCCTGGAAGGCAACAGCTAGGGACTCTACCCGCCCTAACTCGGGGTGCCTATTCATGCCTCACTTTCATATTTATAAAATAAGATATTTAATGATTCATACTTGAATCCTCAATACTCATAACATAACACCATATTCGACCTTATCTGGTCTTAACTCATATCTGAATTATTTCCTCATTATCATACCAAATCATATTTTGAGAAATATAGTATTTTCGAACGATTTCGATAATTGAACAAAATGATACTTTTATAACAATCCAATAGCAATTCACAACTAACTCACAGAGATGTATCTATAATCATGGCCATTACCACAAACGATATATGATATCCAAAATTCAATATAACGCCCACGGGAGCATTTAAATATATTTTGCTGAACCCAAAGGTTCCCCTAACTCTATAACAATTATACGAAACCTCCAAGCATCATAACTTGATTTCCCATATCATCTTGAATTATATACGTCTACATAGCCATTCTCCAACAACCATCTCACGATAACATCAATAATCAATAACCAAACTTAAACTAATTCCCAATTCACAAATTATCAACCTTTAACATTCTAATTTCCTTAATCCTTAATTAATATCTATAACTTCGATGATATTAGCTACATCGACTTGCATCCCAATTCATAATCATAATTCCAAATTATATAACTAAACAAACTAAACATAACTCACAACTGTACCTAAATCAAGCACCTAATTGTGCTACCAACAATTATATTGAGAATATAAAGCTAGCTCGACTCGTAAATAAACCTCAATAAACTGATTTCTATGTTGCACTCAAATCCTTAACCAATATATCAATTCCAACATTATAATCTCCTTCATAATTCCAAATGATACTCCATTCCAAAATCATCCTCCAATAATCACCTCATAACAATAACAATAACAACAACCAATCTTAACTATTCTAATTATCTTCTTCTAACGCAACCATTATGCTAATAAAACTGAATCCCGCAAATAGAAATTAATGAAGTCATTCCCATAACTCATAACTCGACTTCATACATATCAACTCCAACTACAATAATTATAACAGTTTCCCAATTCTAAGATTAGGACTTCCCTCGCATCATCAACAACGACTATCCAATAAGAACGATACAACAACAACAATAGGCAACAGCTTCACAGAACTCCACCACAACCACAATGACAGAACAACAATAACCCAACAACACTACTACAACAGAGCAACAACAACAATAGCAACTCCACAACAACTTCACCACAACCACCACAACAACTCCAACAACACAATAACATAACAACTCCACCTTAATCATCATAATTACTCCACAAGTCCATGTACTAAACACATTCCATTAAGAATCATAATCGTAATGACTTAGTGTATAAGTGTTGTTTAGGTCAAATGAAACATCTCTAATGAACCTTAGCATGTTATATCCATGTAATACTCAATATACACATAATAAAATACACATCATAAGTAAATTCATTTCATAGACATGCTTTACACTAGAAAGAAACAATCACCTAACTATAGGTATGGAAATCTCTAGGGTAAAACCAAACTAAGTGTGTACCTTAACTAAGGATGCTTAAAGCCACGAAATTCCTTAATCCACTTGGTTAACTACTCCTACAGCTTCCCCTGAATGTATAAAATGCTAAATATTAGTTTCAACAAGCTTATAGATATGAAAAACTAAGCTTAAATACAAGAGGTGTAAACTGTTGAACTTACAGCAACTTATGTGATCTTTCAGCAAGGTTTTCTATATGAGTTTAAGGTCTAAAGATTGGAACCAAAGCTTGAACTACTTTTTATGGATGTTTAGAGAGTTCTATGTAAAGAAAAGTGGGTGTCCAAGAGGAAGAAATAAGAGAAAAGAGACGAAAATCCAGAACAGTCTTTTATAGCTGTTCTGGCGGTACCCCCAGAGGAGGGAAACCTCTTCTGGGCAAGGTCGGTTTCTTGGAGTTTTTGGGTGATTCTTGCTTGAGGTGTTAGCCTAAGGTGTTGGCTTTCATGCATAAAAAGTTCTTTGAGAGATCGACACTTAAGTAGCTGATAAGCAGCTTTCTTTGAGGATAGGTCTGAGCTGTAATTTCAGCTGGCCAGGTTTTAATATGTATGCAATTTACCTTATTAAGCCACGTAATTCTTGGGGATAAATGACCATTTTAACCTTAAGACATCCCAAGAATGTCATATATCAAGTTTGGTTGGGTTCTGAGCTCGGATTCAATCCCAAACGGCTCTTTAACTGGAAGTTCATCGCTACCCGATAAAACAATCTCCAAACGATTTTCATAATCTTAATGTTTAAGGCTCTCAAGGACTTTTAACTTATCTATTGGTTTCCAAAGCTTCTTAGCCAATAAGAATGATGGTTCTTATCCTCTTTGACCTTTCTTAACCACCTAAGAAAGATAGTACTTATCCACAACCTTTCTTAACCACTAAGAAAGATAGTACTTATCCACAACCTTTCTTAACCACTAAGAATGATGATGCTTATCCACAAGCTTTCTTAACCATTAAGAATGATGATGCTTATCCACAAGCTTTCTTAACCATTAAGAATGATGATGCTTATCCACAAGCTTTCTTAACCATTAAGAATGATGATGCTTATCCACAAGCTTTCTTAACCACTAAGAATGATGATGCTTATCCACAAGCTTTCTTAACCATTAAGAATGATGATGCTTATCCACAGACTTTCTTAACCATTAAGAATGATGATGCTTATCCACAAGCTTTCTTAACCACTAAGAATGATGATGCTTATCCACAAGCTTTCTTAACCATTAAGAATGATGATGCTTATCCACAAGCTTTCTTAACCATTAAGAATGATGGTCTTATCCACTTTTAGCTTTTAAATAAAGGTTCTTAAAAACAGGGCTATTACAAGTACGCCCTTCTAAAACAGGGGATCATCCCAAAAATTGCAGTGTGTGAAAAGCCTGCCGATGCTCTTGGCGTGCAATCATCTGAATCTTAGTCGTTTTGTCATTCAGTTTTCTTAGGAAACATTAGTCTTTTGAAACTTTAGATAACAATTTTCTTTTGGATCGTTCATGGGAACGCTCGTACTTTGTGTGCTTTTGGGTCCCTCATGGGAGCGAATAGTACTTTGTGTGTTTGTTTTTTGGACCATTCATGGGAATGGTTATGTTTTTCAATTGACTTTATGCATATGTTGCTTTGTGTTTTTCTCATTCCGTTTTTCTGGCATTATGCAAATAGTTTGGGGGATCCTGAAACCCCTTAATCGTTTGAATCAATGGCAATAGGAAAATTCACATATAAAACAACATGACTTTACTTACTTTGATGTGGTAGGGCGTATGTCTGTAATGATACTGTTGTCATGAACTAAGTGCATGTGTTGCTACGAATGTTATCTAAATTTACGTCAAGCCTAATGTCGCGTTGACACACAAACCTTATTGTTTAGTCACCTTTGCGACTTATTTGCAAAAAATAATTTCTTGACAATTACTTCTGGATACAGCGAAGTTATTGATTTCTACGACATGAAAAGACCGAGAGAAACAAATAAAACACACTGTAATATTCCATCGTTGCTGTTTCAATAACACTTTAATGACCTTCCCACCACTTATTGAAGATACGAAAAAGGAAAAAAAACATGACTTATTGAACTTAGCTAAAGATGGTATCTTTTGAGATGGACAACCAGCTCCTTGGGATAAGGGATCCATCGCATCGCATCAACCGGTATGCACCATTGCTAACGACCTTGCTGATTTGATAAGGGTCTTCCCACTTTGGACCTAAGTTACCTGCGTGTTTAGGAAGACCTTCCTTAGTACCTAGTCGCCTTTAATGAGTGATTTAGCTTGCATATTCTTATTAAAAATCCTCGCAATAATTTATTGTTGGGATGCCATGTGCATCAGCGCTACGTCGCGCAACACTTTTATGGTATCTAGGTTGCTGATCAGTTCGTCGCGATTTGTTGTTCCGTCATCAAACCATAATTGGTTGTTGGGATGCTTACCTCAGATGGTAGGACCACTTCACAACCATACACCAATAAGAAGGGTGTTTGTCCAGTCGTAGTGCATGGCATGTAATGCTTTTTCCCACTTACCTTTCTTAATTGTGAGTCGTTTCTTCAACGTGCTTATGACAGTTTTATTGCTATACGTAGCTTGTCCGTCGGCCTGAGGATCTCTGGGTGTTGACGTTAGCAACGTGATGTTCCATATGTCGCATAAATGCTTGATTTTGTCACTTATGAATTACGACCTATTGTCTTATATAATTTCTGACGATACTTCAAACCTGCAAATAATGTTAGTGTGTATAAAAAAGATTACCTTTTTGTCGCATATCTGCTGAAACCATTGTGCCTCTATCCATTTAGAAAAGTAATATGTTAGTGCTAACATAAAGACCTTTTGTCTTGGGGCTGGAGGTAGTTTACCAACTATCTCCATTCCCTATTTCATATAAGGCCAAGGGATTAAAGTTGGATGCAAAACCTCAGAAGGTTTGTGCATCATACCTGCATGTCGCTGACAGCTGTCACATTTTGTAACGTACTTAAATCGCATCTTGCTTCATCATTGGCCAATAATAGCCCATTCACAACGCTCTATTGGATAAGCTACGTCCACCAGAGTGGTTTCGACATGTTTCTTCATGTAGATTTTGCAGGACTTGTCCCCATTGGTGCTTCTCCAGACATCATAGATATGGTCTAGCGACAGATTTTTTGAACAACACTCCTTGGATGTCAACATACTTTAATGCTTTGAAGCGTATTCTTGTTCGTTCCCACTTCTCTGTCATCTGGGAGTACATCGTTAAGCAAATAGTTTAAAATAGCTTGCATCCAATCACTACTTGCCTCAACATACTTAGGAATAGTGTAGTCATACCTTATTGTGTTGTCCTTGTTACCGTCGTCAATTGTGTCGACAGTGATGTCTGCAACTTCTTTGCACTTACTTATATATTGCTGGCGTCATGAGGTGAATGACAGGGATGGAAGTGAACGTCATGTCTCTCAGGAACGATCCCAAGTTTTCTAGTGCGTCTGCTTGAGTATTCTTGTCTCTTGGTACCTGCATTATGTCAATAGGGTCAAAAGTCTCACTCTTACTTTGCGCAACCTCTCAGTTTAGCACCATTTTTGAACCTTTAGTAGCGTAGTCTCCTTTGAGTTGGCTGACTATCAACAACAAGTCGATGTAGACTTTTAATCCTTTTGCCCCCAAGTCGCTTGCTAGGGTCATTCCTGTAATTAATGCTTCTTATTTAGCTTCGTTATTGGTCACTTTAAAGTCGCAATATATGCCTTGTACTATCTTGTCCTCTTGTGGTGACTTTTGTATAACACCTAGACCTGCACCATGAAAATTAGATAATCTGTTAACAAATGATATCCAAGCGTCATTATTGACGTTACTGATGACAACGACTTTATCATTTGCGATCTTCTGAGGCTCAGGACTGAAGTCTGCCTGAAGGTCTGCTAGGCCTTGCGACTTAATTGTTGTCCTAGGTAGATACTTGATACCATATCCATTGAGTGCGAAGGCCCACTTTCCTATGCAACCTGTCAATTCGTGTTTACGTAAAAACTTTTAGGGGAATAATTAGTCATGACAACGACAATATGAGTTTCAAAGAAATATCGTAATTGCTTAACAATAGTAACCAAAGCTAGTACAAGTTTTTCTAGTGAAGAATACCTGATGTTTGCCTCTAATAGAGACTTAGTGACGTATAAATTGGCAGTTACTGATTATTAGCTTCTCTTGTCAAGATGACATTAACAGACGTATTGCTGACGGCCAGATAAAGTTAAAGCGTTTCTCTGTTGCTTAGTTTGGATAGTAGAGGTGGAGAGGTTAAGTATTTCTTTAGTGCTTGTAAAGCGTCTTCATGCTCTTGCGGCTAGTCGAAGCCTTTTTTTTCCTAAGGACATCGTCGAACAGGTGGCAGTTTTCAGACGATCTTGATATGAAACAATTTAGTGTAGCGACTCATCTTGTTAGCTTTTGCACTTCTTTGACGTCTCGAGGTGATTAGATATTGATTAACGCTTTGATTTGGTCGGGACTAGCCTCGATTTCTCTTTGCGTCACGACATAGCGTAAAAATTTACTTGTAGCAACTCCAAATGTGCATTTAGTAGGGTCAAGTTACATAACTCGAAGAACGTCGAACACTTCGAACAAAGTTGAACGTGGTCGTTCGCCTTTTTGGATTTCAGCAACATGTCATCGATGTATACTTCCATCATGTCACCAAGTTGGTCTTTGAACATTTGGTTTTTAGTCCAGAGGGCATAACTTTATAACAATAAATACCTTTGTCGGTAACGAATGCAATGTTTTCTTGGTCGTCATGATGCATGAGGATCTAATTATAACCGGATAATGCATCCATAAAAATTAGGAGTTCATGCCCTGCTATCGCGTCAACACAACGTCTATGTGCGAAAGCGGGAACAAATCCTTGGGATAGGCTTTTTCGAGATCTGTGAAGTTTATGCAGACTCTCCACTTGCCATTCTTCTTGCTGACAACAACGACTTTAGCCAACCAATCAAGGTATTTAACTTCTCGTACCTTACATGTGTCGATCAGTCTTGGTTAGCCGTTTAAAAATCGATTACCTGGTTTCGGAGTTCAAGCAACAAGGTTGCTCCGATGCGAACAACACGATCGGGGAAGGCTGGATCAAGTGTTACTTCATCTACTTGTTGTTCATCTGGCGTTGATCCTCCTGTCAATTGCTATATTGACGCTTTGGAAGGTTTGAGCGACGAACTATAACATTCTTGAGCTACCTTTTGTTTGCCTTTGATTTCTTGGACGCCCCACTTGGTTGGGAATTGGAGCGTCTGATGCTAGTTTGGTGGGACCGCTTTCATCCTATGGATCTAGAACGTGCCAAGGATGACGTTGTACGCGGATAGGCAGTCTACGACGTTGAATCTTGTCAGCAAATTGACTTCTTTGGCGAAGGTTTACAAGGTAATCTCACCGACGGTTTGCTACGCTTCTCCATTAAATCCGACTAGGGTTGTTGATTTCTTCGTTATGTCCTTGTCATCAAGTCCCATACCTTCTAAACCTTTATTTGAACAAGATATTGACTGAGCTTACTCTGTGGACCAGCACGCATCGCAGCAGGCAGTTGCTACAGTTAATGAAATGACCAATCCGTCATGGTGCTCCTCGTCGCATACGTCATAATCATCCAAGGTGAGGGACATCACGAATTTTCTTTCATCATTTGACGTGCAAGAGTTAAGAACTTTGGACGAGGAAGAGCCCTCTATTACTAGACGTTTGGCTGCTGCGTATGTTATTCCGCAAATGTCTAATCCGCCAGAAATAACATTAATTATGTTGACATGTATAGGGGATGAATGTGGATTTGGCTTGGAGAATTGTTGTCGAAAGATGCTTTCACTTTGACGCTGATAAGATCCTACAGGTGTCCCTTATTTGACATGAAAGTGAATTCTCTTCTAAGTGATATGCAATCTTCGAACCTATGACCATGATCGTGATGGAATTGGCACCGTTTGGTCCGACCTTTTTGAACATATTCTCGCTCACTCTTCCTTGGTTATCGGACGGGCGCACTGATCTTGATCAGAGCATTGCCGATGCCTCTAACGTCTACCGAAAAGTCGTATGATTCGAGATCAAGGTAAGCATTGGGATCATTTAGCGTCAATATGGTGTTGAGGATTGCGTCATCTTCTTCTAACCGCATTTGGGCCAAAGCTCTAGTTTTGACTTCTACAACGTCGAACAAGTATACTTGGTGAAACGGTTGTACAACTTGGATCTGAGGATGAGTCTTTTCCTAAAACATTCACTAGCAATTTTAGTATCTAAATCTTTAAGTTCGATAATTTCTTTATTAAGACAGTTATAATAATCGTTAATTGGTTCTCCGGGCTTCTGAACGATGTTATAAAGGTCACTATTATGCTTTTCAAGATGCGACTGCCTTCAAATTTGTTGTAGAACTTGTTTACAAAGGTTGATAAGTTGTCAATGCTTCCTGTCTTGAAAGACACAAGCTATTTAAGGGTAATCTTGGTCAGCGTTGCTCCAAAGGATTTGCACATGCATGCCTCGATTAGATGTCGTGGAATGGACAGTTGCCACATTCGCTGCTTGTACTGGAGGACATGTCTCGTCGGATCGGTAGATTTGTCATAAGTCGCGGGTCAGGATGGCAAGTTGAGCTTCTTTGGCAATGTTGCCTTGGTGAACTCTTCCACGAACGGGGATGCTGCATGATCGTCGCAATGCTAGGAGTTAGAGCTCCAAGATGCTGGTAGAAGAGCCTCATCATCTGATGATTTTGCTTCTCGATCATAGCCATTCCTTTGGCCATGACGTTGCTCTCTTTGAGTGGATCACCTTCTCGGGTGTCACTGTCTCTCAATTCTTCATCATCTTAGGCATCCTCGAATTCAAAGCTTTCCTCATTGTTGAGGTGGTGCATTGATGAGATTTCTCCGATGTTCTTGAGACGTCGGTGCTTGGACGCCTTGGTCGAGGCCAGCTCTTCGTGTAGCTTTTGATGGACTTGCTCTTTTGACGAAGTGAATTCAGAGGAAACGCGGTCGTTGTCCTTCTTCATCTGCTCCATTTCATCTTTTATTTTTTCATAAGCGGCTTACATATCGAAGGGATCTAATGATATGTAAGATGATGATGTTTTATCGTTAATAAGAGTTGATGAAAGATCTGGCTGAGGGCCCAACGGTGGGTGCCAAATTGTTTATGTAGATTTTTTCCTTAACGACACAAATAAATGTTGGGACATCAACAACCAGATTGAAGCGACTAAATGAATAAAATCGCAGGGGGAATCAAAGGGAAGTGACAAGAGAGGGTGACATGGAAAAACGCCAATGAAGATGGGTAAAAAACGGCAGGTGGAAATGAGTCCACCAATCCACTATATGCAACTAACGTTCAGAGTGAACGACAGTCAGCTCACCCTAGGATGATGAATCTAAGTACAAGAGTTGAGTAGAAATGTAACTGATAACAATTTAGAACTGGAAATACTAATTAACGTAAACACTTGCAAAGTATATAAGTTATTGTGCGTATTAGTATTGTATATCCTTTTCAATGACGGCAAGCCTTATATATATATTTCTCAATATTGACATGATCCCTGACTGTTTGAGTTGGTTAGGTGCAATCTCGCCTGATCTCCTTATTTCCATGCCACTATGCTTGACTTGTATACCGAGGCGTTGTGTTGGTTACTGAAGTATTACTTAGTCTCCCTAGAACTTCGGCTTTCTATTAGTCTGTTGACCTATTCCATGCGTCGCGTCGTTATCACTTGCGTCAACATCACTCTGAAAAATTCAGCAATAACTGTTTTATAATTAGAGTCTGAATTCATTTGATAATTTTCACTAAGTCCAATTTGATCCAAACCATATTAAAGGGGTTTTGCTATTTCACGCCCTAACATTTCTCATTAACGCCCTAAATACGTATTTTTATACAGTCTTTATACCTTTTCAATCTTCTCCTTCTTCCTTCCTTTCCCTCACTTTCACCTTTCTTTATCTTCTTCCACCATTACCATTGCATTTCATATCTTCCCACCAGTATATTTCCCACACCCCAATCCACCACCACACCTTTATTATATTTCCCAGTTCCACCCAGTCCACCACCACCACCCTATGCCGCCACCACCATCAAGCCCCACAACCACTACCACACCCCACAACCACTACCGCACTCACATTGACCCATCGATGAGGAGACTGAAATTTTTTATAAAAAAAAAATAGGAAAGGCGTCCACCATGAACGCCCCACCACCGGTGGAGGCGTCCTTGGCAAGCACTCCACCACAGGGTGAGGCGCCTGCCAAGGACGCCTCCACCGGTGGTGGGGCGTCTATGGTGGACGCCTCTTTATTTTTTAAATTTTTAAAAATATATATATATGGAGAGGCGTCCACCATGGACGCCCCACCATCGGTGGAGGCGTCCATGGCAGGCGCCTCACCCTATGGTGGAGCGCCTGCCATGGACGCCTCCACCGGTGGTGGGACGTCCATGGTGGACGCCTCTTTTTTTATTTTATTTATTGAAGGAAATAGAGGAGAGAAGAAAGGAAATATTGCCATGGACGTCTCTTGCAAAATCTTCAGTACCACACTGCAGCAAAGAGTGATGAAGTAGATTTTGAAGTCTAAGGTTGGGGACGGAAAGTTCATTCAATTGTATGTATATGAATTTTGGGAATCACCGAGCAAATAAATTGAATTATAGATCTTGTTTTTTTATTTTTTTGTTGCAGCTTGTAAAGCATAATTTCAGTTATTTAGTTTTTAGACTGCATTATTATAGTTTTTCAGCCCTGCGGTGGTGTGTGGCGGCGGCGGTAGTGTCCGGTGGTGATAGGGAAGGAGATGGGGAGGGGAAATGAAGAAGGAAGGGAAGAAAGAAAAGAAAAGAAAATGGATACAAATACAGTATTTTAAACGTATTTATTTAGGGCGTTAGTAGGAAATTCTAGGGTGTCATTTAGCAAACCAGTATTGAAGCATATAACTTCGAATCCAATTCGAACGTAAAAATTATTAGCTTTTTTTCCCAAGCTTATTTTAAAATATTTCTTACAAACCTAAAATTTGACTAACATAATGAAAATTTTACTTCAAGTTACTAAATCATAATCATATGATCGTCTATATGCAAAGTTTTAGAAAATGAAAGTTAACATTTTAAAAATAGAAGTTTTAGAAAGAAAGAACTCAAATTCTTATAAAAAAAGATCTTACATTAATCTTATGGTAAGACCAGTCATGCCCATTACCCATTACACATTATCCATTACATGGAGCTTCCCATTACCCATATTTCTTCCTATAGTCCACGCTTGTCATCATCTTTCCTTTTCTTTTCTCTCAGTTCTTGTAGAACTTCTTTCCTTTATTTTTTCTCGTTTCTCATGTCGAATTACAGTAAGCTTTTGCCATTTTCCAATCAAATCACTTTTCATATTCTAATTTTTCTTCTACTTCTCTATGTTCTTCCATCTCTTGCATTTATATTCTTGTAAACCTATCAAAATTTAATTCTCAAAAGCTTGGTATTATCTTCTTCTTGGTTACCTAGTGTAGACACATGATTATGTGTCCCATATTTACATTAGAATCCAATGATGATACATACCGTTGTCTTAATTGGTCCAAATCAAATGAGATCAACCCAAAGAGTTAACCCTAATACTGTTTTAAGAATGACAAGTCCAATTATTTATTTCGATTCTAATTTTAAAAGGCCATATTCATTATTTTTGATAATTTTAGTAAATATTTTCTAAATTCAAAGATATTATAAAAATAAGATTTTTATCATATAGATAAGTGATTTTCGAATTCAAGTGATCATATTTAATAAAAAATAAAAAGAATCTTTTAATTTCGGATAAAAAATAAAACCCAAACAAATTTGCGGTTGTGTGATGCACGACATGTGACTACACACCAATAGTGCGCATGCGCGACATTGATAGCCAACGAAACTCAAAAATTGGAATATGGCGCATGTCGCGCATGATGATTCATGATAGCTTGTCGTACACGTGTAAAAAATAAACACCTAACAAAACCTTCTAACAATTTAGTAGGGTCAAATGCGCAAAGAGATGGTTGTTTAATCTAACTTCTAAGGTATGGAGAAACTAAATAAGATCGAAAATATTGAAATCAAGGTTCTAAACTATTAAAATATGAAAATCAAACTAAATGGATCGAGGACAATGGTTCACCATGTCTAAAATTCAAAATCTATCAGCATATCATTGAAATCCAAATAATCAGATATCTAGAGCATTGGTTAATCGGCCGGTTCTTAATGCTCTCAAATCAACATATGCATTATGATCGCTAATATAATTAGATTTGCCAATTCTAGGTAAGCTATCTCTCGACCTATGACTAGTCATTACCAAGATTTAATAAAAAAATTAATTAGGTTGCATGATTAACAAAATAAACTTAATCATTTAGAAATATCCATGGCTAATCAAATCATCCATAACATCAATCAACATTCGTAGCATATAACACATAGATCCTAGAAATTAATACTACTTAATCATGAAACAAAGAATAAAAACTACATCTAGAACTTTTAACCATTATAAAAATTGGAAACTCTTAAATATAATGTCAAAAAAAAAGCATCAGTGAGGGCTCACGATAAGGGTTTAACTATCGTGCGTTGTGGCGCTCAATGGGGAGGAAAAAAAAGGCTACGGTGCTGGTAAATAACACGTCGGTACCGGGAAAAGATGGAGAATCGTCTCAGACTAGAGCGGAGGAAGGTGATGCAGTAGGCAGCGAGTAAACTAATGGAACAGTAACCAAAGAAAACCCGAAAACTGAAGCTCAACCTCTAAGGGACTCTATTCCAAAGGAGAAGGATAAAGTGATGGGCAGAGGTGGTGGTAATGATGCTGCAGAGCAATGGAAGATATTCACAAGTCTTGGCTCTTGTGATGTTGGAGGGTTTTCCTATTGCTAGACTATAGCAATTGAAAGTGGAAAAAATGAATAATATCTGGGCCAACTCTTTGTTTGTTTACATTATGGGGCAAAATCCTACTTTATCTGCATACATTAAAGCTCAATGGCACTTACAAGAGTAAACAACCATGTTTAGCATGAAGAATTATATTTTGTCATTATGCTGCAGAATAGGAAAGTCATGGATTCAATTATTTACTCTGGTTGTCATCTCTTTTATGGGAAACTAACGATTGTTAAACAACTTCTTGGTCTTTTTTGTGCTGCCCTATAGGAGTAGCCACTGGAGTAAGGATGGCAATCCAGTCCGGATCCGACCCTAGTCCGCTCTGATCCGAAGGAAAAATTCCGAGTCAACTCCGACATAAGGAAAAAGTTGCATGACAGGAAAAACAATGGATTTCCTAGTTACTCCAGTGGCTACTACTGGATATGCATAAGGGTTTGCCTTTATCTTTCAACTTTTGCATTGTAACTAGGAAATCAAAAGATAAAGGCAAACATATAACTTTTTAAAATGCAAAAGTTGTGAATTATGCATTTCAAAGTGGTGGCAGAGACTCAGGTGAGCTAAGAGGCCAAACCCTTATCTGTCTTAATGATAATCTCAACTTGGAGTATAAGAGGGGTGAATGATCACTTCAAAATAAATGAAATTTATAATTTCTAGCTTGCAGCAGGAGAAGGTGGTTGTGTGTGCTCTTTTTGAAACCAGAGTTAGGAGTCATAGTGCTCTAAGCGTGCAAAAGAAGTTTGGGAATTGTTGGGCTTGGTGTTGTAACTACTCTTTTTCTCCTAAGGGAAGAATCTAGATGGGCTGGAAGCCAGGGTTGATTCAATTATAGATTGTCCAGCGATCAGAGCAGACGATAGTTTGTAAGATTATAAACTATGAAAGTACAGTAGAGTTCTTACTACTTGTAGTATATGGTTTGCATACCATAAGTGATAGGAAGGGATTGTGGAAGTATTTGTTATAAGTGATAGATGGTGTTAACAGGCCTTCATGATTATTGGAGACTTCAATGCAAGTCTTACACTCCAATGACAGGATTAATGGTAATCCAATAAGTGAAGCTGAGACTCGAGACTTTGAGAATTTCATGTTGGAAGCCAGTGTGACGGAAGCTCCTACAACAAGGTTATTCTATTCTTGGAATAACAGAGGTGAGGGTGTTGATAGGATTGCAAGTCGAATTGACAAAGCTTTGTTGAACTAGGCTTGGATAGAGAGGTATAATGAAGAAGTAGTTAACTATATGTCTAATGGTGTCTCTTACCATAACCCTCTTGTTTTTAATAAGGTGCCTGAAATTGTGAATGGTGGAAGACCTTTTAAGTTTATGAATATCTTGTGTAAACATGAAAGATTTGAAGAAGTTTTCGAGGAAGCTTGGACAAGTGTTGATGACAGGTTTAAAATGAAGAGTGCGTGGCTTAAACTTAAAAAAGTTAAGCATGCTTTAAAAGTCTTGCATTCTAAACATATGTCCCAGGCACACTGTCAAACGGAGGAGTTTAGGAGGAAGTTGGCCAACATCCAAACGCTTCTGGACATTAACAGAGTGAAAATTTGCAACAGGAAGAAAAGGACTATGGTGAGAAGCTCAGGTACTGGTCAAAAGTGGGTGAGAGCATTCTTAGGCTGAAATCAAGATTTACTTGGTTGTCTCAAGGTTATTCTAACTCAAAATGTTTCTTTACTGCTGTTAAGGTTAGAAAGGCAAGGAATAAGACAAGCCTCCTACATAATGCTGAAGAAATTCAGGAGGAGATTGTTGGATTCTATAAAGGTCTATTAGGATCTAGCGCTAGTGAATTGCCTAGCATTAATTTGCAAACTATGAGAGTTGGGAAAAGACTGAGTAGAGATGCATGTCACTCATTAATAAAAAATGTTACAAAAGGAAGAGATTGACATAGCTTTGAATAATATTGATGATGCAAAAGCACTTGGAATGGATGGCTTCAACGTGGTGTTTTTCAAGAAATGCTAGGGATTTAAAAAAGAAGACATCTACTTACACTAGTAGAATAATTGTTTATTGTTGCGATGGTATTGCTACGGTTTTACCCATACGCAGCAACATATCACGTAAAAAGAAATATAAAATATATAATAAAGATATTGCTGCGGTTTCTACCTAAAACCGCAGCAATATGTTATCAACAGAAAAAATTTTGAAAAAAATTGACTATTTAACCAGATATATTGCTGCGATTTTGTTAAAAACCGCAGCAATATATTAAAATAATACTAAAAAATAATATTTTAATATATTATTGCGGTTCTTGTCAGAAACCGCAGCAATATAATTAAAAAAAATATAAATACAAAAATTAGGGTTTTTTCCCTCATTTTCCACCTCTCAACATCACCCTCAATCTCTCTTAGCGCCTCTCAACCCACTCTTCTCTCTCTCAGCCTCTCAACCCTCTCTCATCACTCTCTTCATCTCTTCGCCGTCCCTTGACTCTCCCCTCCCATTATTGATAGTTTGCACTCAAAACTCCAAAAAGCATTTCATAGTTTCATACCCCAGATTGACAAAATGGCCTCCGCTTCAGAAACCAAAACCAACTCAGACCTTATTACCTTCCCAAACGAAAATAATGGTAGTAACAAACCAGCATGGGGAGGAGGAAGAGAATTTCCGGCGAGTTTTGTTCGAAGTTTCATCCCTCATCGTTCATGTGGGCCCTAGATCTGAAAATTTCGAAGTTCCTTCTCGCGATGAATTCCGGCGAGTTTTGTTCGAAGTTTCGTTCGTTATAATCGCTAGAGGAGGAAGAGAATTTCCGGCGAGTTTTGTCCGAAGTTTCGTCCCTCATCGTTCATCTCGACCTCAGATCTGAAAATTTCGAAGTTCTCGCGATGAATTTCCGGCGAGTTTGGTTCGAAGTTTTTGCTCGTTATAATCGAGGTTTCGTTCGCAAATTGTGTTGGTAAGGTGTTCGATTCTTAGAGATGCGTCTTTTGCTTTGAGTGATTTCTTTGTTTGAGTTTTAAAGTTATGAGAAATCGATTATTGCTTTTTCAAGTTTTAAAGTTACAAAGAAATCAAAAGATACCTGCTTTGCTTTTTCGTTTTGCGTGATCTTCGATTCCTCATAATCTTTTGATTTTTTCAAGTTTTAGTTTCGTGTGATTATGATTTCTTCGTTTGAATTTTTGCATGTGGAATGTGACGGCGGTGCTTGACGGCAGTGCTTGATGGCGTGGCTGATGGCGTTGGCTGATGGCGTGGTTGATGGCGGTGGTTAATGGCGGTGCTTTATGACGGTGGTTGATGGCAGTGATTTTAGTTTTTTTCTTAGATCTGATTTTCTGGTTTTCATCATATTTGTTTTCTTTGTAAGCTGGTACAGTTATAATTTGGTACAGTTTTTTTCTTTACTTAGATTATACTGTTATTGTTACGATGTTGGTTTCATTTTGAGTTTAGTTTCTATTTTTTTTGGTAAACTGTAAGTATATATTACCAAAGCATGAAAGCGTCAACTTTACAACCTATCACCAAAACCTCAAACACACCCAACCAAAAAACAGCCTACTAATTACATCTATTTACAAGATCATTTATCCAGTTTCTATCCTCTATATTCCATTGAATATCTACACAACTTTTAAGACTACTACATATATTCCTTTGAATATTTTCCACCACGCATATTGGATGCTTCGCTGCTGCATTCCACAATGTGTGATTCCTACTCTTCCAGATATGATATACAAGAGCAGTAAGCACAACATAGCTCACTTTTTGCAGTTTCTTTCTTCGAAAAATTCTCCCCCATTTCTTCCATGTGATAAACATGAGTTTGGTTTCTATTAAACTATATAATTTTCATTTGTTATTTTATCTTCAATTTGTCTGCGAATTTGGTGGATAGTAGATGGGCTTGTTGCCCGGTTTTAATCTTTCAAATTTTATGGCAAAATGCCAAAAAAAAAAAAAATTTTTTTGCGTGTACCAGGACCCTATTGCTGCGGTTTTGGGCAATAACCGCAGCAATAAGTCAAACCTATTGCTGCGGTTCCTAGCAAAAACCGCAGCAATATGTTGTATTTTTTTAATAAAAAATATATATATTGTTGCGGTTCGGGTTAGAAACCGCAGCAATATCTGAATATATTACTGCAGTTTAAAACCGCAACAATATAATTATTACCTATTGTTGCCCCCTTAATTGCTGCACGCCGAAAACCACAGCAATAGGCCACTTTTTGACCGCAGCAATAAGCATTTATTCTATTAGTGTTGGCAGTAATAGAATTCTTTCAAACAACATTTCTTCACTGGCCCATGAATACAACAGCCATAACACTGATTCCTAAGAAGGAAAATGTTATTTAGGCAAAAGATTATAGACCAATAGCTTGTTGTTCAGCCTTGTATAAAATTATTTCAAAAATTTTAATACATAGACTGCACCTGGTGATTAATAAGGTTGTGATTCCTGCCCAATCTGGATTTATTCCTGGAAGACGCATTGCAGATAACATATTACTTGCAAATGAGCTCATTAAAGGATACAATAGGTAACATATGTCTCCTAGATGCCTCACTAAAGTAGATATGAAAAAAGGCATATGGTTCAGTTGAATGGATATTTGTTGATCAGATGTTGCATGAGTTGGGATTTCCTGAGCAATTCATCAAGTGGACAATGGTCTGTGTGAAAAGTGTTAGTTACTCCATCTTACTGAATGGTTTGCCAGCTGCACCTTTTCAAGTCAAGAGAGGGGTGAGGCAGGGGGATCCCATATCCCATTTCTTGTTTGCTCTTAGCATGGAATATCTGAGTAGATGCTTAGAAGAGTTACATCTGAACCCAAACTTCAATTTTCACCCCAAGTGTGAAAAAGTCAAAGCTTACTCACATGATGTTTGCTGATGATCTGCTATTATTAGAGCAGATGCTAGTTCATTTTAAAAAATAATGGCAGCATTCCATAAATTTTCTCATGCCTCAGGCCTTGAAGTTAGTGTGGATGAAAGCTGCATTTACTTTTCTGGGACAACAAATGATGAAAAAAGTTATTTGGCTGAACTTATTAGCATGCATAGGCCAACTTCCTTTCAAGTACCTTGGGGTCCCCCTATCCTAGAAAAATAAAAGTTTTAATCAGTGTAATCCTCTTGTGGAGTAAATCACTGAAAGACCCCAATGGTGGATGGCTCATATGTTATCCTACGTAGGTAGACAACAACTCATAAGATGCATATTGAGCAGTATGTAGAACTATTCGACCCACATCTTCCCCCACTCTAAGAAGAAAATTAAGACGGTTGAGAGTGTTTGTCAGAAATTTCTATGAACTGGAGCTATTATACCTTCAAAGAAAGCTCCTGTAGCTTAGGAGAATTTTTACAAGAATAAAGCTTCAGGAGGTTGTAACTTGACATACATGAAAATCTAGAATCAAGCTGCTATAATGAAGTTGTTGTGGGCTATTTTATTTAAAAGAGATAACCTCTTGGTGCAATGGATACATGTATACTATATAAATAGACAGACCCTTGACATAGTTGCTGTAACAAGCAACACTTCTTGGATGCTTAAGAAAATTCTAGCTGCAAGATTTCAAGTCCACAATCAAGGGGATGGCAAGCTATGTTGAGTAATGGGAGATTTAGTATACACGGAGCCTATTGTATGATGAAGGAGGATTAGGAGAGAGTTCCTTGAATAAGGATAATTAGGGATAACAAAGCTTCTCCTTAGGATATTTTTATCCTTTGGCTCACTGTACAAAGAGCATCTTCTGAGAGCCTCTCCAATTTGGTCTCGGACAAGTTTTGACCTCTACAAATTTCAGGTTTTTTTTAGAGGAGAAACTCATGTTACCCTCTATACAGGATACAAAGTTCTAGAAGAGAGTGGCTTCGTCGACAGTTCAATCTTTAAAGTCCAGGAAGATTTCTCATTTCACGGGTCTTGAGATTTATCGTCTTGTGAACCTCTAGTTTTACAGGAACAAATTTTTGCAGTGCGTCATTGAAGACCGTTTTTATTTCAAATCTCAACATTTTTCATCATACTTTAAGAGCTCTTTTTTTCCATGACATAAAGGTCAACTCAACCAAAACTCGCCTATAATGAAGTTTCCTATGTGATTTCCATCACATCATTTGCATAGAACTTTAGACTGATAAGGTAACAAGATGGTTCTCAACTTGTCGGTTTTACTTTCTAGGGTTTATAAGATCAAGTAAAAAGTTCAATTTAGTATTCCTTTATTTTCCTTTTATCGGCTGGATGTTCTATCTATAGTTTTCAATTTAGTTTTTAATTAATGCAAATTTTGTTGATCTAAAAAAACATAAATCATGGAATGTGAAAATAAATAATTTGACAAGCTAGATAAGCAATTAACATATTCCATCAATATGTTTAGGCTCTATTGACAAATGCATTAAATTTTTTTTCACAAATTTTATTCAATTAACAAACGTCATTAAAAATTTGACAAAGTCAACTCACGAGGAGGACGCATCATGTTGTTTGCTGATACATCCTCTCTCATTCGTAAAATTCTTCCATAAACAGAGAAAATGTAAAAGGCAATGCACAACAAAGTTTTAAAGTTTAAATTACACGGAGACCAAATGGAATAACCATAATATATTAGTAACGATAATTTTGTTTTTTTGTTCAAGATTAATAATGACAATGATTTACCCTTTATCAGCCATTAGTTAGTTGGTTAGTTGTTGCTGTGTGGGCCATTTCTTTCCTATCTTTGGCTCGAGTTGCTTTTGTTGACTAAGAAAATATCTCGTCCCGCCGTTAATGGTATCTAACTTTTTTTTAAAAAGAATGATATCTTACTTAAACAACTCGAAAATACCAAGTAGTTTTTGATATAGTCTCATAATTCTAAGATTATAGGGTTTAAATCCACTTTAAAGTAGAGATTTTATATATCCTTCCTTCTGATTTTCAAGGACTCTTACCCATATATTATATTTGGCTCTAGTTAATTTTAGCGAGATTTTGATTCAATGGTATATTTTTAAGTTTTTTTTTTCTTAGTGTTTAGTAATGATAATAATTAATATAATTATTATTACGACAGACTGTATTGGTTGATTTCAGGTTGCGAACAGGACAAATTTTTTGAGAAAGACAATGCATATGATGACCAGAGAGGTAAGCAAATGGAAGTAATCAACCTTTCTTAGTGCAAAACAATAAAGGCTCCAACTCCAAGTGGGTAATAAAATATGGTGCACATGGCATATAAAATAACTCCTCTCGTAAACCTATGGTTATGGACTTATGGTACTATGACTAGTATCTTTTTAAGATTATTAAACATAAACAAATTGATCCATACACGTGAATTATGAACAATTTTTGCTTGTAAGCATCATCTTAGTCAATTCGGTCATCTTCCAATTATTGTTAGAAAACTGTTTCTTTTGGTTTTTTCAAAGAAAAAAAGTCTAAAAAATAGTACATCGGGTTATGTTGTTGACATGGCAAGCACCAATGGGGCAGAGAAAAGTCAATTTTGTTTGGGCCACTTGGAAGAGTTTTGTTGTTGCTGGGTTGGCAGTTGGACTTTATTGGTCTGTTTTACGTCTGTTGCAGATAAATTTTATTCGTATTTCAATTATACGTAGTTGTTATTAATTATTTAATTCTTCTATATAGAACAAATGGTTAATGTTTACAAATATCTGCTCTCCTTTGTCTTGAGTCAATGTCCAGCTGATTTTGGCTTACAAATATATTGATGTACGAATGACCAAGTAATGTTTGAGATAATTGATTAGAGATTTATGGTTTAATCTTTAGATTATAATTATAATATTAATTCCTCCTAACTGCTTGAAAGTGGATAAGAAATCATAAAAATGGGAAATTTTAACGATGCTTCTCCTTATTAACAAAAAGAGTGTAGTGATATACAAATGATGGAACAATATTACTTGAAATAGTAAGGTGTTTATTGCACAATTTTGGGATTGTGGAGATTTCTTTTTCCGATTTCACTCTTAAGGGTCCTTAGCCCTTATATATTAAGTTATATCCGTTAACTGCAAGAGTTTTTAATTTAGTAATGTAGTTCTCCTTGATAAATTAAAAAGAAATATTGACGCACTAATTAAACTTTTTTGTGGTGAGGTATGCTAATGATATATTGACATGTAACTACCTCGACATAAGTTTGACAAATTCTCCACTTACACATTTCCACATCATTTATGCCTTATGGTTTCATAATTTATTCAAATGTTTGAGTCACTTAATAGGAGAATGTGAACATTAGTTGATTATTTTGTCGTTGAGTAAAACAATTATGTAAAAAGAGGCTAGATAGGGGTGAAGTGTCAGTGGTTATTGAGTTATTCCATATTAAGGTTGTGCTAAGACTAGGATCCTACCAAAATTTTGACCAGACTCGACCAGAAATTCCGATCCGGTCATCGGTCCATAGAAAATCCAGATTCAGGGTTTCCAATCCATTCGAACCGATGGATCGAAATTTCTAATTTTTTATTAAAAATAATTTATATGTTCAAAAGGAGTTAAAAAGCATAAAGTTAGAAAGTTAGAAAGTTTGAAACCTACAAATTATTACATTTATGATTATTGTTATTAAAATTATTGAATATTAATGCATCTAGTTTATAAATATGTTTAAATCAAATAAAATTTTTCTTTTTAGAAAATATAGTTTGTGGCCCAACAGGTCCAAAACCGGATTGGACCATAATTTTTCCGGTCGAGGCCGAATTGGACCAAAAAAGTTCCAAATTTCGGTCCACCAACCAGTCCCGGTTCTGCTCCGGTCCTGGACCAGTGCACACTTACGGTCTTAGGATTGAGTGAGGTAAGTTACATGAAGCTAAACGAACGGTGTCAGAGAGAAATAATTATATTTTATTAAATGTGCTACTTTGATATGAACGGTTGGTTTATTTATTAGAACACTGCTCCTATTATGCTTAAGAATTAATTTTGGTTTAACATTATACATTAATTTCTTAAAAATGTATAAATAGTACTACAATACTTTCAATGTCTTAATTATTTCGTCTATGTTAACTTAATAACATGATTAATATTATCAGGATTCGAGATCCTACTTTGGATCGCATGGGTTACTAGGATCGAATCGTCGGGTTTTACGATCGTACAAATTGGATAAAATAGAGATAATTATGCTAGAATATAGTGAAAAACTCATGTTAGAAATGTACACATATTAGTTTTGGCTTATTTCGTTAGCAATTTGCAATAGTAACTCAATACTTTAGGATTGAAATAACATACAACCAGAACCTAATAAGAGAAATATAATATGTGAAATTAATTTATGATTTTTTTAATGAAAGGATCGAATCATAGAGTCGTAAGATCACATAATCATATTAAGATCTCACCATGTGATTTTTTATGGTTGGGTACGATCGAAAGATCTTACACAATTAATATCGATTCTAAGTAGGATTGGGATCAATGTCTTTTTCAATCATAGAATCGTAGGATCGTAAATTAGCATTGAAATTTGTTAGTTATGTAGTTGATAAATGCATTTCTAACGCACTTTGTGAGTTCCTTTTATCTTGGTTTGATCCTCTTTCTTCCTTTTTCTTCCCCTTTTCTTCCTTATTCCCTTCTCTATTTCTTTCACTTGATCATTGTTGATCATAGTGATATTTTGCTAGATTTTCAGTGAATTTTAACTGGATTTCTAGTACATTTGCTTTCACCATATTTTCCCGTGCTTTGATTGCAACGATGACATTTTTCGAGGTCGAGAGTTGGGAGATACGACATAAGGAAGGAGTTGGAGAAGCCGAGCAGGGGCATATGTGCGCTCACACTACTCTTTAGGTGCTCGCATAGGTTGGTGCACCCGCATGCCAAAGTGGTGCACCCGCACCATCTGTAATTTTTGAAGCCCAAATGTCATAACGAATGGCACGCCACACCAGCTATGTAGTGCGCCCGCACCACCTTGGTGCACCCACACCGCTTGACGCTTGATGTCAGTTTTGTGGCAGAAGGAATGGTGCCCCCGCACCTAATATTGTGTGTAGGATTATAAGTGCTATAGCGGAATTTCATGAATCATATTCATAAGCACTTAAAATGGGATCACATGCATATACAATCAAGGATCACATAATAGTTTAGAATTAACCTTTGAGGCTTGTTATAATCTGGAGATAGAACTACAATTGTGATTCCTCTACTTGGTCCACCAATCCGGATCAACACTCCACCAATGCTACAAGTATATTGAGGTTAGGAAATCCTCTTCCCTCTCCCGTCTTGGCCGACCACGCTAGAGTATTTTACGGGCTCTAGGTTTTTTTTTTTGTTGATGCAAACAATATGTGTGACCTAATAAGATCCATTTAATTGGGTTTCGGGTTTATACTTTACTAACACGAATTTTTGTAGCATTATCTAGCAAGACGTATAAACGAACCAATTTAATGAATTTATTTGATCCAAAATACGATCCATATTATATTGAGTAAGTGCATTAAAGTCGAGGACATAATTCCTTCAATCTCCCCACTTGTCCGAGACGAGTGTGCAACGTTCAATTCCTTTAGTTTCTTTGTCCAATTTGATAGTATGATCATATATCTATGTCATCCATACTAGTCTTAAAATTGATCCTTGAAATT
This sequence comes from Beta vulgaris subsp. vulgaris, assembly GCF_026745355.1. Taxonomy (NCBI): domain Eukaryota; kingdom Viridiplantae; phylum Streptophyta; class Magnoliopsida; order Caryophyllales; family Amaranthaceae; genus Beta; species Beta vulgaris. The sequence continues at coordinate 27,836,154 of NC_079207.1, read as the reverse complement.
CGAGTTCGAATTGACTAAGAAATTATCATCACATGATCCATTTGAGCACGACCATGCATTTTTCAATTTTCACTCTTTAAGGGGATAAGACGCCTATCCCACCTAATATAAGAGGACTTTTTAATATCGTGGCAAACAAAACTCCCACTCAACTTTTAGCATAACTCGAATGCTACCTTTATAGTCACCTTTTACGATATGACATTTAATAGCATCAAAATTATACCAATCGTTAGGCTAAGTAGTGTTCCACTCATGTCTTAGGAATCCACTAATATAATTACGAAGTTATAAAACTTGTAAGTAGGTCTTGTTCGATTATGTATCAACTATACATATTGAAATGATTGATTAAACATCTCCATGTTCCCATATCCCGTGAAACGACGCTATCAATCAATCTTATATGCTAATCCTTTAATAAGTCATTTATGTCCACTTTAATGACTTCAATTACGAACTTTAATATTCTATGAATTCTGTTCACTCATGGTGTTTCATTCATCAAATCACATATTTGACAAAACCATTGAATTCAAGATATATTTTGGACATTTTATTTAATACCAAACCGAAATTAAATAAGACAAAGTTTATTCTCATAAACATAAATAGCAAAATCATGTCTCTACATTATAACAAGTTTCTTTAAATCTAGTACAATCTAAAGCCATTCTAACATTTGGTTCAAGCCTATAACCCTAGCGTGTCACTAATGGTTGGGGTGAGGCAGTGGTTTAGTTAGCGGATTAGCCACATTCTCATCTGTGTGAACTTTGCAGATCTTGACATCCTACATGTCAACTATCTTTCGAATGAGGTGCAACTTCCTTATCACATGTTTGGACTTGTTATGTGATCTCGGTTCTTTTGCTTGCGCAATAGCACCATTATTGTCACAGAACAACTCAATCCCTTCCGGAGCACTAGGTATGATATCCAGCTCTGTTAAGAACATCTTTATCTAAGCTGCTTCAACTGCTGCTAAATATTTTGATTCTGTCGTTCAGTTTGCTACAATGCTTTACTTTGAGCTCTTCCAGCTCACTGCTCCTCCATTTAGATGAAAGACATACACTGTCTAAGAGTGATAAACATCTCTGTCGGTTTGGAAGCTCTCGTCACTTTTTCATTCATAGACTAGGAACAAGCCTTTAGTCCTCCTCAAGTACTTAAGGATGCTCTTAGCTGCAATCCTGTGTGCTTCTCTTGAATTTGTTTGGAACCATCTACACATGCTCAAGGCATATGCAACATCTGGTCGAGTACTTATCATGGCATACATGATAGATCCTATAGCTGAAGCGTAAGGGATGGTACTCATTCGCTTTAACTCATGAGGCTCAGTCAGGCACTGACTCTTGCTAAGCGATATGCTATATGACATGGGAACGAATCATCTCTTCGAGTTTTCATGTTGAACCTTGCAAGAACTTTATCACTATAAGTTTTTTGACTTAGTCCAATCATCCTTCGAGACCTATCTCTATGGATTATAATTCCCAATGTGTACTCAGCTTCTCCAAGGTCTTTCATAGCGAAACAACTTTTCAACCATTCCTTGACTAACTCAAGCATTGGTATTTTATTTCCCATGAGTAGTATGTCATCTACATACAAAACCAAGAAGACTAGGCTGCTCCCTCTAAATTTATTGTAAACACAAGACTCTTCTTCGCTTTTGAGGAAACCAAATTGTTTAATTGCCTCATCAAAGCGAAGATTCCAGCTCTGAGATGCCTACTTCAATCCATAAATGGATCCCTGAAGCTTACAAACCCTTTTCTCATTTTTTGGATCCTCAAAACCCTCAGGTTGTGTCATGTACACATCCTCATTCAAGAATGTGGTTTTAACATCCATTTGTCAAATTTTGTAATTGTAAAATGCAGCAATCGCTGAAAATATCTGAATTGACTTAAGCATTGTCACTAGAAAGGTCTCATCATATTCTATACCATGAATTTGCTTGAATTACTTTGCAACCAATCTTGCTTTGTAGACATAAACATTTTCATCTTTGGCCGTATTCAATTTGAACACCCACTTGCTTTCAATAGGGTTAACCCCATCATGGAAGTCGACTAGGGTCCAAACATTATTCTCATACATGGAGTCTAACTCGGAGTTCATGGCCTCAATCCATTTCTCAGAGTCTAGGCTTGTCGAAGCTTATTTGTAGGTAGTAGGTTCTGAACTCTCCAAAATCATAATTTCAGAATTTTCACTTAACAGGAAATCAACCAACCTCTTGTTTGGAATCCTTGGTCTACTTGACCTACGCGGGGACTGAGCATGAAGAGAAATGTTTTCTTGAACTTCTTGAAGATTTTCGCTTGAATTAGATTCAAATGGGACGGTAGGAGGTTCATGAGTTGAATACGTCATCTCCTGAACATGACTTTCGTCTTGTCAGGCTGTCTCTGACATGGTGTGAATAAAGTCCAGTTGTTGCTCATCTCGAATTTCTATGAGTATTATTTTACTCCCACTTGTCTTTCTAGAAACGAATTCCTTTTTAAACAAGACACCATCACGAGCAACAAACACTTTGTTCTCTTGACGGTTATACAAGTAATAACCCCTTGTCTCTTTTGGATATCCCACAAAGAGACATTTATCTTACTTGGGTGCAAGTTTGTATGATAGTAACCGCTTTACATAGACCTCACATCCCTAGATCCTAAGAAAAGACAAGTTTGGAGTTTTTCCATTCCATAACTCGTATAGAGTCTTTTCTACAGCTTTTGACATGCTCCTATTCAGTGTGTTTGCAGCTATTTCAAGAGCATATCCCCAAAAAGAAATCGGAAGATCAGCAAGACTCATCATTGATCGAACCATATCTAGCAAGGTTCAATTCCTCCTTTCATATACACCATTCAACTACGGTGTTCTTGGTCGAGTTAATTGTGAAAGAATTTCAAAACCTTTTAGATGATCATCAACTTTTTCGCTCAAATACTTGCCACCACGATCGGATCGCAGTGCTTTTATTGTCTTACCAAGTTGATTCTGTAATACATTTTGGAACTCTGTATGTAAGAGGCCCAAGAGATTGCCGGCCCTTTCACCCTTTTCAGTAACGGTGATTTTGTCATCTTACCCATTGAGCATGATTCACATACATCACATGATTCGAAATCTAATTATGGAAGAATACCATCCTTTGTAACTTTTAGATACGCTTTTGGTTAATATGGCCCATTCGACAATGCCACATGGGGGCCAAAAACTTGACCCGACTTCATGTGACATTCTAGTATCTCCCTATTAGTCTCATACCGCTCAACTCGAGCCTGAGTTTGGAACATGGCCCGCAGCTCTTGCCTGCTGGTATAGGCATCCTTGGTCTGGAACCTCTTTTGGAGGTCCGGCCCATGGCTGCTATCATCAGGCAAGTGACTGGTATCGACCTATCATTGGCCTGCTCAGCACGGCGTTTGACTGCTTCAGTCGATTCATTAGTTATGACAGGAAGTGGGTTTCTAAGACATCCTCTCTACCCTCAAACCTCAAAACGAGTCTTAAGGTTCTTTCCCAGTTAATGAAGTTTTCACCATTTAGCTTGTGCTTTTCGAGAAAAGGACGAAAGTTGAAAAATGAGGTGTTGTTGTTGTTGTTGTTGTTAGACATGGTATCTATAGACAGAAAACAAAAACAGATTTCAATTTTATGTTTATAAAACAACCTAAAACATGAAAATTAATCTAGGTTGGACACCCATGCAATTCTAATGTCCCATTTGAATAAGTGAATTACAAGATCCTATCAACCTGCAACACTAAGCAGATGGAGGCCTTATCTTAACGTTACATTTTCAAGGTAAGTAAACTCTTTTACTAATTATAGCACTTTATATTTCTTGTTTATATTGGTAAACATCGCATGTTTTAACTATCTCCTGCTTCAAAATCCAAAATGCTTTTGATGATTTTGTTAAGGATAACCAAACTAAGTTCTAAAATTCGCAATTTAACCTTATTTCCTTAAATTAATGATAATACTCTGCGGAGGCATGACCTATTACTATTAATTAAGGGTTTAACAAGTACTTTATGTTTGGAAAAGCTAACCTTAACATTTGCGGAACTAAGTTTATTATGTTGTTATGAATTAGTGAACTCTAGCGCATTGATAACCAACATATAATAAACTTATAAGCATTTTAAACAATAATAAAATGCAAAAAAAAAAAAATTTAGCATGGCCCCTAATCCTAAGAACTAAGCATCATGGGCTCCTTCTTGGACTCTTCATGGATCTCCATTCATCTTAGCCATGGGCCTTCTCTTGATACATCAAAATAATTTAAATAATGTCTAAATTGAATAAATTACAAAAATACTTAACGATACACAAATCGTATTTAAATTACAAGAATACATCACGATACACAAATTATATTTTCTAACTTACAATCGGGCCATACTTGTCATTCATAGCAATTATATCAAAATATAAAAGTCACATAATAATACCACATATTATACTTGCCAATATTTAAAATATCAAATATTCTTAATTGAAGCAAGATGATAAAGTATTTAAGTAATTCCTAACCACCTAAAGATTCTATCCTAGAAAATCTAGCCTACTAATTTTAGTTAGATTAAAGAATAAAATTATAGAAATATTTAACTGATAATCTGCTTAATATTCTAAAAATCTGTTTTAATGATTTTTTCAATTTTTTTAAAAATATTGCTGCTGGGCAGCAACAAAATGTGGTTAGCAAGCCACGCTGATGCTGCCGCAGCATGGCCGCTGCTACCATAACCTTTTGGTTGCGCTTCCAGTCCACCTGGAGCAGCCACCGTGGCCCCACCAGACGGTGGTTGCGCCACTCAGTCGTGGCTGCTCTTCCTTCCGCCCTTTTATATTTTTTTTGGGGGAATTAGATTAAATTACAACTTCTTCTATGTAGTGATCAAAATAAATTAAACATAAACTCGTTTATGCCTAATTCTAAAAATTAAATTAAAATTTCATTTTATTTAACTTTTAGGGCTATTCATATCAATTAACCTAAAATCATATAAAACTCCTTTTGCATGAATTAAACTGTCATATCTATTTTATTTAATTTTAACGTTATGCACATAAATTAACCTCTAATTCACATAAAACTTTCTTTTACACGAATTAATTTTTATAAATAAACAATTTTAAACATGAAAATTAGATTAATAATATGAATTAAATTCTCCAAATTTTTGAAAAATTTGAGATCTAAAATTACAATTGAATTTCAAAAATTAGGGTTTATATTTCAAAAAATTCGACCACTATAATTAAATTTCAAAAAATTAATTTGGGTCTAATTAATTAAAATTTCGGGCAATATATAAAAAGCAAATTAAATCTCCATTTAATTAATCCAATAAATAAACCAATCCATAATTCAATTCCTCCCCTTAATCAAATTAAAATTAGTCATACAAGTGAAAATAAAACTAAAGTTTATGACCAAAAACCAATATTCAAGAGGCTAAAATTGATACCAGTGTAGGATTATAAGTACTATAAGCGAAATTTCATGAATCATATTCATAAGCACTTAAAACAGGATCACATGGATATACAATCAAGGATCACATAATAGTTTAGAATTAACCTTTGAAGCGTGATTTCCACGAAGCTTGTTATAATTCAGAGATAGAACCGCAACTGTGATTCCTCTACTTGTTATAAGTTTTTTAGTTTTTGGCTTGCGCTTTATTCGATATTTTAGAGAATTATTCAAGGGTTCATATTAGAGAGAAAAATACTTTTTCTACTCCTAGATTTGAGTTCCATAGATTAAAGTGGTTGATTTTCTACCCTTTCAAGGTAACTTTTATTAATTTAATTTCAAAATTTTCTGTAACACTCCGTCCTATTATAAATACAATATAGTGAAAAAGAACATTTTATTAAAGAAATGATGATAGCGAAAATATCGAGAAATTTCACTCTAATAAAAGGTTAAAATTAAATTAAATAAAAAATAAAACCTAATTAAAATAACTTAAAATATTCATAAAGGCAAAACAACCTTATATACCCAATATGGTAAATTTATATAAAATAAAACATTTCGAACAAAAAATCCTAAATAACCTTTCTCTATCTCATTTCCCATAATACAAAATAATCACCTGCAAAATATATAAATAAACATTCACAATCAGTGGGGAGTAACTAACAGCTCGCCCACCTTAATTAGGATCCACATAGGAGTTATCAAGCATCAATAAATAAGTCTCAATCAGAATAAATATCAAACTGAACCAAATAACAACCCAACAACAGCTAACAGTTTAACATGCTTAAATAAAGTAAATCAACAATAATGAACTTATGATAAGCATACATGATATGTAGGATCAACCTCCAAAATAACAGAACACAATAATATGATAAGTTGTTGAGAAAGAGCAGAACGTCAGTGGCTCGCAACCCACTTCCTAAGATTTGTTAGATCGAAGTCTCTAGACAACCTATGGGCTTACGTTCCTTACTGCCTATGTCTAAGAATGGCCAAACTCCCGATGCAGAATAGTCACCAGCTCAGTACTTCCCAACCTCTCGGACGACAACAATTAACCCAGGTAATACCCCAAAAACTCAACCTATGTGGTTGACATGTTCTTCACCGGATTACAGCAGCCCCACAAACAAACTTTGGCTTACAAGACAAAGTACAGGCACCAAAACCAGTGGTGCGGCACCGAAAATTCTACACATACTATATAACCATAAACAGAGAAAAGAAGATCAAGCAATTCTAGACACGGATTCTACTATTAAGCCAAGAGGTTACCATGTAATTCTAATCATAGTATCAAACAAAGAATTCCATGAGAATGCCAATATCATCACACCAATCCATATAACTTATGAAAGCTAAACCAACATATAACATGAAATTATTCCAACCCAAATTCCGAAAATCACACTAACCCAATTTAAGTATTAAAAACTAGATACATCCTAAACGAACTCTGCGACCGCGTGTTGGGGCGACCCTAAGGAAGTAAGGCTAAATATTAGGAGTTTTCAGGCACCTACTGGCGGAGGATTATGGGGCTGGATTGTCATAAGGAGCGACCTAGAGATCGTCAAACCGAATGTCTGGAGTCTCCAACGATCAATCTTCAGGCTGGGGCAACCCACAGGCCGTATGTAGAATATGTCGAGTCCTCAGGCGCAACGAGGGCGTTTTTGTTCTCAAGTGGGGGTGTATGTAATTCCCCTCATGATTGCTTTAAAGGGATTTAGCAGGCTACTCATTCTAACAAGATGCATCTTTCTTTTAGGGAACTTATTTATTTAGTTACTGCACAGTTAAGCGTGTTTGGCTAGGAGTAGTCCAAGGATGGATGACCTCATAGGAAGTTTCTCAAGGTGCCCATGAGTGACGACACGCGCCAGAAGTACTTATGTTGGTTATTGAGGACAGTTGTTGGCCGTTGATGCGCATTGGTGACGATATACTCGACTTCGAAAGAGTCGGGGTGTTACATTTTCAATTTTTATTCTCTCTTTTCATTGTTATACTTTGTTCTTCCTTATTGTTAGATGTCATATATTGTACTTTCTTAATTGCTTATTTTTATAAGAGTTACTATCCCTTAATCATGTTTAGACCTAGATTATTTATAGATTTCATGTTTTTATGCTTAGAATCCATGCGTAGTGAGTAGTCTCCTATCTAGGGTTAGGGTGAAAGTATGGACTAGGATTTAAATGTATTGTTAATGTGATCGTGATGATCCACAAGTAGAATAATTGCTTATTGCTGCGGTGGTATTGCTGCAGTTTTACCCATACGCAACAATTTATCACGCTAAAAGAAAAGGTAAAATTTAAAATCACCATATTGCTGCGATTTTTGTCAAGATCCGCATTAATATATTAAAAAATAGTCATTATTTGAAAAGACATATTACTGCGGTTTCCGACAAGAACCACAACAATATATCACTAGTAGAAAATTAGCTTACTCATACGCAGCAACAGACTAAGTGTGAAAGGATAAAATGTGTGTAAAATAACCTATTGCTACGATTATTAAGAAAAACCGCAACAATAAATTTTAAAAATTATTATTTTAATCTATTGCTGCGGTTTCCAAGAGAACCCACAACAATAGGTTTATTAAAGGTTTTTGAATCATTTTTAATTGAGCCTTAGGCACCGTTTTTTTCATATCACCCTCACGCATCAGTTCACTCTCTCTCTCTCACTCCTCTTCCTCGTTCACCCTTCCTCTTCCTCCATAACTCCTTCACCCTAAATCAATGCTCCCTCTCAATCTTTTACTCCATTCTTCCTCTATCACTACCGTCGCTGTTCATCCATTTGACTTATGTCCCTTGCTCCTCAAAAATTTGTCGTTGATCTCAGTTCTTCGTGCTTCCTCCCAATATTTCTCTCCTCTCAAGATCTGTTTTTCATTCACAAGTTCTTCGTGCTCTGTAACCGTCGGATTTGTTACTGCCTAAAACACCCATCGCATGAAAATGATGGATGTTCTTCCATGTTCGTCGCTCACTAGGGTTCACACGAAATCAATGGTCTCCTCTCGAAATGGTGGACCACCACCTTTTTCCGAAGCCATATAGAATTTCGTTGCTGCACTTCTAGTCATATTCAGATCTCAATTTTAGATTTCAATTAAGATTTCAATTAAGATTTCAACATGTTAGTTTTCTCAAATTTCTGAATTTTGGACATTGGCTTTTTTCATTTTTAGATCTAGAATTCTGAATTTGGCTTCAAGTTATTGAAATTGTTCCATATTGATGTTGGAACGATTCATGAAATCACTCTAGTTTCACTTTTAGATTTCAATTTAGGTTATTGCCGATTTGTAATATATTACTATGTATTTTTTTGAATTTGTCTCCCGTAAAAAATTGTGATTTAGTAATATATAAGTTATTAGAGTTAATTTTAGTATGCCAAGTTAAAAAAAAATTTTTCACCTGTACCTATTGGTGCGGTTTTGGGATACAACCGCAGTAATAAGCTAAATATATTGCTGTGGTTTTTGGAAAAAACCGCAGCAATATGTTTATTATTTATAAAAAATACGACATATTGTTGCGGTTTGCGCTAGAAACCGCAGCAAAAAAATTACCATATTGTTGCTGTTAAACACCGCAACAATAGTTTAATTACCTATAGTTGCACCCTTAATTGTTGTGCGGCCAAAACCGCCGCAATAGGCCACTTAATGACCGCATCAATGAGCATTTATTCTACTACTGATCTAAAAATGATTATGCATTGATCTTGGTGTTTTGAGGTCTTAGGATAGACATTGAGCACATTCAAGCTTTGGTTTTTTGGTTTCAAATGTTCTTAACTCGAATTTTGAACTCTTTTATCATCCCCATGAATCAACTTAGTTTCTAGGACAAGATATTGGGTTCAAATCAAGGGGATCCTTTATTAGGGTTTTTTCGAATTAATTAAATCTCTTAATCAATTGACTAAAGAACATTTGAGAGAGGATTAGTTACTTGATTATATGATTATTCTTGAGGACCACTTGAGATAGGACTCGAGTATTTTAGAGAAAAACTAAACCTTGCATGATCGTCGCCTTTGATTCACAATTGCATTAATGATTGTTGTTCCGCTTTGATCCATACTAGTAACCTTAACTCTAGCGTCTTCCTTATTAATATTTTCATCTCGTGTTATTTGCTAGATATGGATAGTAGCTAGTCGTAGTTGTTACAAAAGTTATTCAATAACCCCAACAACCCTTCAATTAAGTAATGTAGACTTATTAGACTTTGATTAATCCCTTTTTCCCTGTGGATCGACCCTTGACATGCCTTTACTATGTTCTTAGTAATTGCTTGTTAAATTTTATAAATATTGTTTGAAAAGCTATTTTTTGATCCCTAGCGACACACTAAAAACCTGTTATCAAATGGCGGCTTTACCCGGGAAAACGTACTATTGATTGAAGTTTTTCTAAGTTTAGTGTTGCTTAATTGATTTCTATTTTTTATTGTGGTTGTTATTTGCTAATCCTCTACGTAGCTTTGTTGTGTTTCAAGAGAAGAAGAGCTCACAGTTCACTCACTTTGCGTCTATATCCAGAAATTGACCTTACTTTGCAAAAGCTTCAGAAAAATTTGGAAAAATTGTTTTTGGGTTCCGAACCATCTTCACCAGTCTCAAGTACAACAAGTGAAGTTGAATGAGATATGGGTGAAGCAAATTCGCAACTCTTTAGATATTTCGAAAATTCGGGTTCGTATGTTCTTCAAGGTGCTATTCGACTCCCCACTCTGACTACTAATTTCAACATTCATCCTCAATTCACTCAGATGGTGAAAGAAGAATAATTTTGTGGAGGGTCGGATGAAGATCCTCTTGACAAGTTTCTTGAGATCTGTGCCATGATAACCATAAATCACTATTGGAAAAAAGTTCAATCGTTGTCGTCAAAATCAGACTTACTGATGCGGTTTTGATCCGAATCAGGTAGGCTCCTAGCATATCCAAAATATTTACGGATGCGCTCAAAACCGAATCCGTAAATGATGTAAAGTCTCATCAGTAAATAATTTACTGATGCGGTTTTACCTAAGAACCGCATCAGATTGTCTAAATTAATGTAAAAAAAAAAAGTGCAGACCTGCAAGCTGCAGGTCTGCACTTACGTTTCATTTTCACCGCGTTACTGCATTAGTTTATATCATGTTACGATAACAATGTTCTTTTTTACAGCAACAACAATTTTACAACAACAATGTTTTTTCACAGCACCAACGATTTTACAACAGCAACAACAACAAAATCATTGCCAAAAATATACAAATAAAAATGATTTAAAAAAATTACAAATAAATCTAAAATTGAATTAATAACGAAAATACATTCCAAAACTTATATATATTATATATGTATATAGACCAAAAATATATACCAAAATTTCCAGTTCAATGATGGAAAAAAACCAAAATTACACTACTACAAAAAGGGCAAAGATAACTGTTAAATAAGGCTTTACATAACAGTTTTGAGGTGTTATCCAAGTCAACGTAATGTAAAGTAAACATAACACCGATGAAAGTGTTATGTTTGCCAGAGAAAACATAACAGTCATTTATAATACACGTTATCCATTAGAAACACATTTTGTAATAACTAATGTTTGCTATTTATATGACAAATTGAAAGAAGGAAAATCTAAAACTTATCTTGAATAACTGTTATGTTTTCCTATAATATATATAACATATATTACCTATAACTGTTATCTATGTTTTTTTAAAAAAATAATGAAATTATCATTTCACGCATATATTATTGGTAGTAGGCAGCGCGCAAACGTTGACAATACATGTATCTGTTGTATAATTAATACTCAACCCATAAGATCTTAACCAATAAATTGAATTGATATTCCAAATTTCCAAAATTCTTTATATCACAAAATAATTCAACTAATATTCATAAATCTAAACTTCTAAAAAAACTACTATATATACATATCAACATTAATCTAAATCATAAACAAGATCAAATCTATCCTATAGCGACATATCCAAATCCAAAAATATAATATGTGTCCAAAAGTGGATTAAGGTTAAAAAAATTAGGCGGAAAGTTAGAACTCATTCATCATTTGTGCTTCATTTGATCCCCGACATATGTAATCCACAACTCCCTGAGTTCGTCAATATTCTCCTGAGAATAGGTTGGAACAATGCCTTGATAGTACTACAATAAAGTTAATTACAAAATAAGTATTCATATATAAAAACTTGAAAAGTAATGGAACTTTATAATTAATCATGCACAAATTAATATATCATAGTTGTAGCAAGATCATTCAGATATATAATCAAGTATTTTCAACCAATTTATCCAAACTACACTTCATCTCTCTAATATAATATAGATACATATTTACAGGCTAAAAGATTCGTAATCATATAGAAATTAAAAAAAGCCAAATTATAACTAATGTTCAAGTACCTTATCAAGAATAACTAGTCGTCTCAACAGTATTGTCTCAAGCATGTAGCGACACACATAATATCCACAGTCTAGAGTACCAAGCGGTGGACGAGGGCACTATACACAAGAAATCACAAATACTTTAATATAGACAATGAAGAATATTTTTGTGTTATCAAAATAATGAAATGAAAGTCAGATACCTCTATTTGATTCCATCTAATTTCGGTATTCTTTTTAATTTTCTTGATATCTTTTCGATGATACGTGCTAAATTTGATAATTCTCCTATATGATCATAACAAGTTTAGGCAAATAATAAAATAGTATATTAATAATAAAATATTAAATAGTTATTCAAGACTTACTCATTGATAATCTTTTTAGCAAATGGTCGAACTTCATTTTCTACTCCTGCTGGATCTAACCAATACACCAATCCATTCCAAGGACTTATAACAGTTAACATCCAATGTGTTCCTGTATAATTGAATAAGTTAAGATGAAGAAAATAAAATCATTATATATTAAATAACACCATAACTTTTGTACTCAAATAATAATTCATGTAGACTAAACACAACACTTACTTCTCACTATATGGTGCAAAAAAGAGTTGATTGATATTTTTGCCATCATTAAATGCAAAGATACAAGCCAAATAATCAGATCGTGGATTTTCTTCTGTTGTCGTTGTGTCAAAGGACTTGAACATTGTGTTACAAAATCCATATACCCCTGAATTCCCTTCTTTATAACAAACTTCACTAAGTACCTAGCAAAACTTGTAGTGTTATTTTAGAAAATATCAAAGTATCCAAAAACATAAAATCACTAGTTTGAATATGGCTACAAAATTTACTCACTTCATGAATGTGGACATGTGAGTTGATCCAATCTCCTTTTGGAAGCACCAATCGAGCATATCCTCATAATCGATGGCAACATCATGTTCATTATAATACTTTTGCTGGAATTCTAGTGGAAATAGTTTTTTACCTCTTTTTCATTCCTAAAGCTTGAATCTTAAAAGCTCGCACCATTTAGAAGTCAACTTATCTTGATCTTTTGCAGTGATCGAGTACTTCTGAATGAATGATGATTGTGATGATGTTGTTCCAGGAGATGGTGTGGCCAACTGTGCTTATGTATCATCCTTGACAAAATCCATGTAAGATATAATACTTGTTTATGTATACGAAAATTATATGAATAAGATTCTGTGCAATAAAAAAAATTAAATTTATTAATACCTTCTTGAATGGAAGAATCAAATGGGTTGGCCAAAGAATATAAGCGTCCTTAGCTTGGAATACATACTGAAATTCCTCAGTAGGGCATGGTAGAAGTGCACGAGGCTCAACAACCTTAATGATGGTAACACGATGTTGATTACTCGACGGGATGCTATGATGAACACGTAAAACCTTTGTGGAGCTTGGTATGTACACTTTACCATTAGCAACAACCTTGAGCTCATTGCCACATTCAATCGCCAAGCAACAATCACTCTCACCCTATTTATAAAAATAAAATTATAGAATACAACTTTAAGAACGATATCCATTAGTGCAAGATATATAACGTTGAGAAAAAAAATATATATGAACAAAAACATTGGAATAATTAGAAAAATTCTTCATTTTCATCAATATTTATTCAACAGCACAACAAAAGGTATCTTAATTACTTGTCTCTCAAAAGTAAACATAGGAATAATTAGAATACAATTGGAATTTAAATAGTACATAATACCTCGGGGAAGGAGTTTTCATCTACGCCCGTTGTACACTGTTAAAGAAGAAACTTGATGCATCTTACTTGACTCCGGCCACAATACATGGTAGGGCTCAATATTATGCTCTTGTTCATTATGAGGTTCAAGTTCCTGTTGAATTGGACTGTGATATGAAGAAATGTTGGTATCTGACTCTAGTTGGAGTTGAAATTGTTGAACACGTAGGCCAATCAAACTACGTAATTGCGAAGCATACACTCTTTATTATTGGAAACACCAATTTGGCTACCATTACACCCATGCCCATCAGAAAGACCTAATTCACCACCGAAATTACCACCACTCCAATTTGCTTTGAATTGACTCATTTGTTGACTCATCTACTCTGGGCTAATCTGACAACATATTGTAAGGAAGGACATAACAATTTTGAGTGTTTCGATCTCATTTCTCCCAACTCTAATCTTAAATTTTTTATTTCAGCCTTTATTTGGGTAGGTGGTTGTGGCCGGTTAAATCCAAAATAATTTGTGTTTGTCACACCTAAATCAACACCCCTGACACAACCACCATGCTCTGGTTTCTCAATTGCTTTTGATAAAATATCATCTCGACCTTCTGCAACAATTTCTCCTCTACTTTGTTGAGGCTCCAAAGATTGCTAGAACCAAGAACAATTTTATATATTAAAGTTACATAATTTATATTATTACAATTACAGTAATCTAACTTATAAAATGTGCAGAAAGTTTCGTACAATCGATTCAGCGATTTTTAAATCATTAGGATTCTTAAATATCATTGTTCCATCTTTGACATCAGAATGAGCTCTAAGCCAGGTCAAATGTCGAGGAACTATAGGCACATTTATCCCTCTCTTATCAAGGTCATTTGCCTAAACAGTCACAAAGAATTCGTAAGAAAACATAGTTTAGAAATATTAGAGTTCAAAGTTAATTGCACCAGGTTGATTAAACTTACAATCTCTTCCTCAAAATGTTGATACCCTAGTCGTCCTCTACGATAGCTTGATTTTCTATTATCCTTCACTTTTTTCCGATTTTTTTCACTTAATTCCTTCAAAAACAATGATGTAATTCAACATAAATAACATTCCTATATATCTGGTTATAAATAAGGTTTGGAGGAATTGAAACCTTAAACTTAGGATCTATTGATGTTTTAAGAAATTGGTCCCAATCTTCTTGAGTTATCCATGGATATAACCCTGGTTTGGTCTTCACCAATTGTCCCTTCAAAGTGTATAACAACTCCTTTGTCAATCTTGCTTTAAAAATACGGAATGCAATAGAAGCTCGCAATAAGATATAACTTTTACGACCTTCTAATATTGTGAATCCTTTCTACATAATGCAAAGGTCATTAATTAGTGCATCATCATCAATAAAAGGGTATACATTAAACACAATAAAACCACCCAGTTTGATTTGATGTTTACTAACGTACAATTTGATTATTATTGCATTTAATTAATAATAAGTAAAAATTATAAAGGTATTTAATTTTGAACCTCACCACATAATAAAATAAGTAGAGATACAAAGAGTTATAAATCAAGTCATACCATAATTCTAGTATAAGTGTTTACTTTATAATTACTCAAGATGGGAAATCTTTGTGGCAAATTGAAGCATACATGGGGTTTATGGCCGAGTCTACTCATGGTACACCCGGGTGTACCATGAGCATGGTACACCCAGGGGCATTTTCGTGATTAATTGGAACTTCAGGGGCACGTTCGTAAATTCGCGCACTCTCTAACCTCTTCCTCTTCCGTGTGTTCTCCTCTTCCGCGTGCTTTCACTGTCATTTTTTCCGGCGATGCTGCCGCTGCTTTTGCTGCTGCTCATTTCTGACGATACCGTCGTTTTCATCGTCATCGTCGTCTTCTTTGGCGTAACGTTTTGGGGGTTTTGGTCTTCATTTCCAGATCTCGAAGATTCAGATTTAGCCATTGATGAAGATGACCAAAAATTCGAAGCTGATGAAGGTTGGGATGATTGGAACGCAGATGAAAACGAGGAAAATGATGAAGAAGATTCTCAATTCAAGTGTTTGTTCTGTAAATTTCAACTTCATTTCTTCCGATTCCTTGCTTCAACATTGTAGTTCAACACACCATTTTGATTTTTCTGGGTTAAGGAGATAGATTAGTTCAAGATTATGGTTTGTTTACCTTACTTTCAAATCTTTTGTTTCAGATTTTTACAGTTTATGCAAGCTAATGATTGTTTTTTTTGTTATACGGTCGCCGGAGTGGTTGAAATGTGGAGGAGGAGAGAGAAAGTAGTTTGTTCATGGTGGTGGTGGTGTGGAGCAGTGCTTATTTACCTAATTTGTGCTTATTCAAGTTTGCTCATTTTCTTAAATGAGTAATTTGTTCTTATTCAAAGTTTGCTCAGTTTCTTAGATGAGTAGAAATGCTTGCTCATTTGCTCATTTTGCTCAGTTGCTCATTTTGTTTATTTTGCTCATTTGCTCATTTGTTCATTTTGCTCATTTGCTCATTTTGCTCATTCGGAGAAAATAGCCTTGGGTGTACCATGAGCATGGTACACCCAGGTGTACTAAAAATATTCTCTTTTATGGCCTGTTAGATTGACCAAAATAAAAGTGACTCTAAAAATATTAGGTAATGGTCAAGCATTTTCTGACTGAACCGAGAATACCTGAACCTGAAAATGCCATGATATTAACAATACCAACCTGTTTGGCAGGCCAAAATACAAAAGACAGCTGTGATCATTAGATACAAGACTAATTAAACTTGATTATACCCAACACAGGAGCGTATCAAGTCATAAGCTGGTGAAGATGTTAGCATAGGATTGTAACTTGTAAAATAGAGATGTAAATTAGCATCATAGAGGTTAATAGTGAAGTTGCACCATTCAGGTCTAGACGTCGATTCTCTCATGGTTTTAATAAATATTTTACGTTTTCTTCTACTGACCCATCCATATCGGTAATTCTTTCCAGTTACTACCACATAGACAATAAACTACAATAATCTATCATCTATTACATTGACAAATGCTATCAAACTGTAGTCATTTCTAGTACAAACAAAAAACAGCACCACATCATTCACAAAGATGCCTTGCATACAAAAGCATAAGCATATTAACTGTTGTCACTTCTAGTATCCTGAATGGGCATATTAACTAAGCATAAGCATGCCTTTTCTCAAAGGAAACTGATACAAATATAGATAAGGTTTTACCATAGTAAACGAACACTAATGTCAGATTACAGACTAATTGTATGCGGACCAATCCAAAACTGTCAACTGTGGTTATTAACGTTTAGTGTTACTAACCGTTTTATGTGATCGGTAAGGACTAATGAGGCCCTTCTTTACAGTTTAGTCGGATGTATTGTGAAATTTGCAGTGGAGAAAAGAGTGACAAAGATCAAGATTAGCTTTTGTAGCTAGAAGAACAACCAATTTGCGGACCTAATGGCTAAAGATTGTAGGCACATTCCCAAAACACTTCTACATGCCACTGCCAGTTCAGAAAATAAGTAGCAATGGAAAAAGAGAACTAGCTAGCGCCTAGCAGCTTCAACCGCAAGAACAACCTTTCACATATAGCTCTGGAAATCATACCAATATGTACCAATATTTCAGAAAATTCTAATTCACAAATACAAGGCTTTTACAATAGCATGTCCAGAGCTTTGGGCAAACAGAAATGATGGGTCAGAATATAAGCACTATGAAGGAAGTTCAACAGAGGACAAGAGTGCTTGTTTGTCATCTACCTGGTTATATTGAATTTTTTTCGAATGCAAACGGATGAAGGAGGCCTAAGATAATCTGTAACAACTAAAGGTGGAAGGAGTTTGTTCGGGTTGCATAAAAGACACAACCTCTAGATCCCAAGAAGCCAAATAATCTAGCAGCAGTAAACAAAAGCCAATATGATCCAACAAACAAACAGTTGGTAACTAGTCTACTGGTATGATTCTCCCTTTACGTTCGAGAGGTCACGAATTCAATTCTAGGAATGCCCCAAATAAATAGACTGTAGAAGCCCTTTTTTTCCATGTTAACGCTAGAAATTACTTGTTTGTGGTATTAGAGTTGGCTTGTTATCAGTTTGAGTTTTTTTAGTAATTAATTATTGCTTATTTTCATTGTCATCAACTTTTACTTCCAGCCAGTGTATATTAAGATATGGCATTAGTTGTGGGTTTTTAGGTGCCACATCTTTTACTTATTATAGACAGGAGACAATATGAATCTCTTCGCTACTGTCTTTCTTGTCAAATGAAAAGTAGACCAATCGGACAGGTGTAAGCATGGTGCAAACTCATATGGGTAGTAGAAGTGTAAAACTCTTAGATTTATATCCCCTTCCTATCAGTTCTGCTTCCATTGTCTGATTCCTTCATCCTAAAAATGTCCCATGAGCCAAGAGGCCTGGATACATGTTTGATCATTGTCTCATGGAGTCCACTATACGGGTGATTGGAAGGATTATGAAAGATCTGAAAAGATTTATCAGTTTAATTGACGAGCTCTATACAACTAAAAGTATTGTTATTCTAATCAGGAACAATACAGTGACGGAGAGGAGGAGAAGCAAATGTTCGAGGTGATTAATATATCTTCTTATATATCTTCTTACATTTCTTACATGTGATAGCCTATGCAAGTAGGACCTTGGATGATCCTCAACGGAATTATGCAACTACAGAGAAAGAGATGTTAGCCGTAGTCTTTGCTTTTGACAAACTCGAGTCTTACTTGACCTGCAATAAGGCTATTGTGTATACGGATAAATCTGTGGTCCGTTATTTGATGAGTAAGAAAGATGCACAGTCTCGACTCATTAGGTGGGTGCTACTTCTTTAAGAGTTCGATTTTGAGATGAAGGAGAAAAAGGGGACGGAGAATGTGGTAGTTGATCATCTTTCTCGTCTCCCTATTGATGAGAAGGTCTTGAGTCAGGGTATTGAATTGTGCCTCGGCTCATTAGGTTTTTTTTTGTGTGTTTTTCAGTGTGGTGATTTGCTTGTTCAGGGTATTGAATTGTGCCATTGAAAAGGGTGCGCCCTTTTTTCTTCCCCGTTTGAAAATAAATCTTTTTCAAATTGTTTTTAAATCACCACCATGGGCTTTGCGAGGGATCATTTTTAATAATGAGATTCCATGATTCACCGACTTTGCGAACTACTTAGCCTGTGGGATTGAACCTCATAGTTTCAATTCTCAACAAACGAAGCGATTTTTCAAGGAAGCTTTAACGTTCAATTGGGATAACCCTTTTTTGTTTAAGAAGTTAGCTGACGATGTGTTTTGAAGCAGATGTGTGCAATCATGAGATAACCTCGGTGTTGAATCATTGACATACCTTGGCTAATGGAGGGCATGGTGGAGCAAGTAAAACTGTTACTAAGGTTCTCCAATGGGGTATATTTTGGTATTCGTTGCAAAAAGACGCTCGTGAGTTTGTTTTGAGCTATAATAGATGACAAAGGAGTGGTGGCATTACGAAAAAGACTTGAGATTCCTCAACAAAACATTATAGAGGTTGAGTCCTTTGATGTATACAGAGTTGTCTTCATGGGTCCTTTTGTCCCTTCTTTGGGAAACATGTACATCCTTGTTGCGGTTGACTATGTAACTAAGTGGGTTGAAGCCATTGCCTCCCCCACCAATGACCACAAGGTTGTAACCAAACTTCTTAAGAAGATCATCTTCCCAAGGTCTGGAATACCTTGAGTATTGATAAGTGATGGCGTTTCACATTTCGCCAAGAAGCAATTAGAGGCACTTTTGAAGAAGTATGGGGTGAATCATCAAGTAGCTCTTCCTTATCATCCCCAAACCTAAGGCCAAGTTGAAGTCTCCAACGGAGAAGGGAAGAATGTCCTTGAGAGAGTGGTAAATAAGACAAGGAAGGATTGGTCTTTGAAGCTTGATGATGCTCTTTGGAATCTTCGCACGACTTTCAAAAGACCTATAGGTACGACTACCTACCGTCTCGTGTATGTCAAAGCTTGTCATTTGCCCATTGAGCTTAAGCACAAAATTTGGTGGGCATTGAAAGAGCTGAACATGGATCTTCCTTTGGCGGGAGATGCTCAAAAGGAAAAGCTAGTTAAACTTGAGGAACTCCGGTTTGATGCATACGAGAGTTCGAGATTGTACAAGCAAGAAGCAAACAATGAAATGGAACAATCACCAGATTCAACAATGAGAATTCCGGGTTGCGGACAAAGTCTTCTTATTTAAGTGAATGCTAAAGTTTTTCTCGGGAAAATTAAAATCCAAGTGATCGGGGCCTTCCAAGTGTTGAAAACTACACCGTATAGAGCCTATGAGATTTTGGGCGAGAATTGTCCATTTTTAGTGAACGATCAAAGGTTGATGCTCTACCACGATAATGAAGCCATCGATTATGTTGGTTGTTTGATTCTTCACTCACTAGAGCGCACCCCTTGAAGGACATATCCTTTTAGTCAAGCGAATGACTTAAAACAAGCACTATAGGGGAGGCAACCCGTTTCTCTTCTTCTTTTCTTTCTTTTCTATTTCTCTTTATCTTGATTGGTGTTTTACCATGCTAACCATGAGAAATAATTGTTTGGACCATTTCCATCTACTTTTGGCAGTGAGTTTGGTGTGTCTGCACCGATAAAAAAAATCGAAAATTTTGAACGGTGCGCCCACACCAATCTGTTGCACAATTCAATAACTAGCAAAAGAAATGGTGCGCCCGCACCGTTCAAAATTTTCGAAAAACTTTTAGAACAGTACGCCCACACCTTTTTGCCTGCAGTTGGTGAATTAAGGTAGAGAGTGTGGTGGCCCCGGACCACTTGTGAGGTGCGCCCGCACCAAACTTGATGGGGCATTAAAATGCGAAGTTTTTTCTTTCCTTTGGCCATTCTCTTAACTGCTCTCATATATTCAAATACTCTCTCCTCCCTCGCTCACTTTCTCTAACTTCATCCTCTATAGACCCGGCGAACACCACACTTTTCCGGCGACTTTCCGCCACCTCCTCATCGGAAACTTTGTCTCCTTCATCTCTACAACACTCAAGTCCATTAATTTCGTTTTTTTATTTTTTTTGCAAGATTGGGTTTCTATGGTTTCAAAACTTGGGATTTTCATCTCCAAGTTGGTAATCTATTTCCACACTCTTGTTTTTCTTTTATAATCTTGTTACTTGGGCTACAAGTTTGATCCCTTTCTTTTATATTACATGCTTATTTTTCTTCTAGCTTTGGATAGTACTTCATGAATTTTTGCCCAAAATTGTGATTGATGTCATGATGCACTTGTGTAATTTAATGTTCTTTGTGGAAATCTTATAGTCTATGGTATTTTTGTGAACTACATTTGCACTACTTGAAGTGATTTGTTGATAAAATGTTGTTGAATATGTTTTTTGGATTGTTGATTGTGGGACTTAATAATTTTGTGAGTTTGGTTGAGATTTTGGAGTAGATACATGTTCTTCATTGTTAGCAACTTTATTGCTATTAATTGTGGGATTTGTTTGCTGGTAGATTTTTTTTAAGTTTTTTTTTGTGTGTGTGTGTTAGTGTGGTGATTTGCTTGTCCATGGCAAGATAAGCTTTAGTAACTGTAGGATCTAGATGAAGGTCGTTCTTACTCAGAACGGATTAAAAAAGGCTTTAGAAAGAAAATCTAAAAAGCCGACAACAATGACTGAGAAGCAATGGGAAGAGATGGATGAAAGAGTAATGTCGACGATCCAATTATGTCTAGCCAAGGAGGTGTTAAGCGAGACCATCTATGAAGAGACCACTGCCAGATTATGGTCAAAGTTGGAGTCACTTTATATGACCAAGAGCCAGATTATTGTCTCAAAGAAGGCCTATACCCAATTCGTATGGCGGAAGGTACTTCCATTCAATCTCATCTAAATGAATTTAATTCTATTCTTATTGATCTTGAAAATTTAGAAATCAAGAGTGATGATGAGGATAAAGTTGTTTTATTAATTGTGTCCCTACCTCCCTCTTACAAGCACTTTAAGGAAATGATGTTATATGGTAATAATGATACTTTATCTTTTGAATATGTTAAATCTAATTTACTCTCAAAAGAAAACATTGACCTTGAAGTGCATACTAATGATAAAGCTGAAAGTTTAAATGTAAGAGGAAGATCACAAGAAAGAGTAAATACCCATAAAGAGAAATTTAGATCTAAATCAAGGGGACATAAATCAAACATAACCTGTTGTTATTGTAAGAAGTTAGGGCATGAAATTTCTGAGTGTCATAAGTTGAAAAATAAAAAAGAAAAAGAAGAAAAATCAAAACAACCTCAAAAATTCGCCGAAGCCAGTTTCATTGAAACTGACTCTCAAGGTGACTCGGTATTATTGGTAACTTCTGAAAAGAAGGCTCTTCATGAATGGGTTCTTGATTCTGGTTGCACCTATCATATCTGTCCTCATAGGGACTGGCTTACCACTTATGAATCTGTTGATTGTGGTA
Organism: Beta vulgaris subsp. vulgaris; assembly: GCF_026745355.1. NCBI lineage: Eukaryota > Viridiplantae > Streptophyta > Magnoliopsida > Caryophyllales > Amaranthaceae > Beta > Beta vulgaris. Next base: position 27,813,935 of record NC_079207.1, on the reverse strand, counting down.
CTGTCTTAATGGGAAATGATACTCCCTGCAAGGCTATTGGAATAGGTTAAATCAAAATCAAGACTCATGATGTCAGGACTTTAACTAAAGTTCGTCATATTCCTAACTTAAAATTCAACTTAATTACACTAGGCACTCTTGAGTCTCTTGGTTATAAATTCTCAGCTCAAGGTGGAGTTTTGAAGGTTACTAAAGGTGCCCTGATTGTCATGAAAGCCTGTAGATATGACAGTATGTATGTCTTGCAGGGACATACAGTGACATGTTCAACAACTGTTTCATCCTCACTCTCTGATTCCGATCTCACTCAGTTGTGGCATATGCGTCTTGGCCACTTGATTGAGAAAGATATGGAAATCTTGAGCATGCGTGGTCTTCTTACACCTGGTACTGGTAAGCTGGAATTTTGTGAGCATTGTGTTTATGCTGGCAAATAGAAGAAAGTAAGTTTCTCTAAAGCTACTCACAATACCAAAGCTATTCTTGATTATATTCATTCTGATTTATGGGGACCTTCAAGGGTCACATCTTATTCTGGTAAACGTTATATGATGACCATTATGGATGACTTTTCTCGTAAAGTCTGGATATATTTCTTAAGACAGAAAAATGATGCCTTCCCTACTTTCAAAAAGTGGAAGACTCTTGTTGAGAACCAGACTGGTGGAAAAGTGCTATAGATCTTGGAGTTCCACAAGGTGTTACCACAATATTCTCCGATAGTCAAAGTACTATTTTTCTCACTAAGAATGATGCATATCACTCCAAGACTTAGCACATTTCAGTCAAATACCACTATGTCAGAGATACAATTGTTGAAGGTGAAATTATTGTCAAAAAGGTTCACACTTCAGTAAATCCAGCAGATATGCTTACAAAGTCACTTCCTACCACTAAGTTCTATCATTGCTTAGACATATTGGCCATTCATGCTTGCTAGGGCCGCTGGGGCTCAAACGACGAGTGATCTACGAAATTCGTTCCAAGGTGGAGATTGTTGATTTGGGTGGCCCAAATTCCTCTTTGACCCAAATCATATGCTGCACACTTATATCTAAAGCTAAATACATATATGTCACTAAGCTTCCCTTGTTCAAGAATTATCTAGTAAAATCATGATATAGGTGATGCTAGCATGCTACTTGGCTTGCTTGATGAATTCTAGAGAATTCTAATAACTTCTTGTTCCTAAGCTAATAACCGACATTGAACACCTATAAATAGAGGTGTTGTACTTCATTTGGCCATTCATCCAAAAACTACAAAAAAAAAGCCATCCACATTCTAATATACACACAATATCCTCCTCCACTATTCACTCTAATTTTCTCTTTTGTGAGTTTGTAATTAACAATTATGAGAGTTGTAATTTTATCTTTACCCTATTAACTTGGGGTACATGTACTCTCATAGTTTTATATATTAGATTTTAGGTACTCGTCGTCCGTGGGTTTTTTTACCTCTATTTGAGAATTTTTCCCACATTAAATTTTGTGTGTCCCTTATTGCTTTTCTTGAATTATTTTTAATTTCTCGATCTTATTACGTTTCTGCTACGCTCTTATACCTAATAATTATTATAAGACATATATATATACACATTGCCATTCATCTATCTTGCACACGCAATATCAAGTTGTTTACATCGAGTGCTTGCCTCCTCCCACGAACACATCTGATCTCTCGGCATTCCTGAAGACTGAGGTAAACTTGGCATTCCACCTGCTGCGATTTTATTATATTTGAATATCCTTTGTTTGATATCAACCTTAAATGAATTTATCTAGCTTAGGTTCATGTCAACTCATGCATTATCTGACACTTATAGAGTCTCATGCGAAACAAATTTATAATTATTGTGTTATGACATTGTAAAAGTATCACTAAGAAATTTATATACTTGAAACCCAATCTAGCTTCTTTATAAAACTTTAAGTTCTGATTCTCTATACTGCAAAAAAAAAAAAAAAAAAAACCCCTCAAAATCACGTATTCCTTTCATTGCTTATTACCTTTTGCCATATATTACAGATATAAAACAAAGAGAAATAGTTAGTCTAATGTTCTAGGCTAAGTGATTCCTTAAGGCATAAAGTTACCTCAGTTATACTATATATCACTTGTCGTGACAAATACATGATTTTAAGTGAGGGATAGTGTAATCTTACAATATTATGAATAAAAAAAATTATACTATGAAACTCGAAAAGTAATAAAAATCCAAATACAACCTAACTTACTAGATTAATTTATGACAATAGTTGACATCGAGTTCTTATAGTCCACAATATATGTACAATTTATTAATAATTTTATCAACATGCATTAAATATTAATTTAATCTAATTAAATTTTGATTTATAAACGATTAATAGTGACAAATATAGATGGATAAGAAATGAATTATAAGCTACTCTATCATTAAATTTTACTTTGTAAACTGAAATGCTGAAAGCCCAAATATAAGTGTAGCCTTTAGGTAAGCAAAAATGATTTTAATGAGTTTGAGTATTATTGTAATGATTTTACAAAAAAAAAAAAATCAAAACGGAACTACAATCATGTAGTACAGATGAGGATTGAGGACCCTCGACCAAGTGACCTTCAACATTGATTATAAAGCTCTTCAAACTTCCAGAAATCCAACTTTGCTCCTCTATTCATCTATTTAGAAACCACGAAAATAATTCTTTTCACAAAAACAAGGGGTAGCATTAGTGACTCCGCCACTGATCACTTGTAAATTCTTATATGAGATATGTAAAAGTCATTATGTAATTTTTTATTGAATTATGCAATTCATATTTTCAAAAAATATCAATTTATATAATTTATATTAATAAACAATTAAATATATTGATAGACAAAGTTGCACATCGACAAATAAGAAACTCAAAGGTGAACTTTTTCTTTTTTTTTTTAAGGGGAACTCAAAGTGAAGCAATTGAAAGAAAGGAGATAACGTTTTGCAATATTAGTTCAAAATGTATATCCACTTTCTTTAAGTTTATATGTTCCTAGATCCCATGTTTGCTTTCGCTATCTTACACATTCTGTTTCTCTCTCTCTCTTAATAGAAAAATGGAAAGAAGATCCCAGATAACCAGTATCGCTCTAATTGTCTTAATGATAGACCTGATTCTGTGTTCTCGAGATGTACTATCCCAAGTTTTTTCGCAAGCACAAAGTTGCAGTAATAATTGTATATGTGGCCATTGGAGTTGTAGACGTGGTCATAGCTTTGTACTTGCGGAAGAAATATGAGGATCACAAATAGTCATACACTCGTACTCAACACCACTGCGGACATCTTATCTTCTGGCCTAATAAATGACAAACCATGCATGGTCATTTACTCATTTATTAGATACTTTAGTCCTAAATCTTCTATTTTGATACTTTAGATATCCTCTTTTGGCCAGAAGCTTTTAATTTTCGTTATCTTATTTTCACGACACTCCTTTTCTCTTTATATATTTATTTATTTTTGGCTTGGTCAGTAATAAATAGTAGCAATAACTTTTTTTTTAGAACACAAGCTCCATACGATTAAGCAATATCAAGCTCTATTGAAGTATGCAATTTAACTTTGGGGAAAGTTCTCTGTGCAAAAAAAAAAAAAAAAAAAAAAAAAACAAGTCAATACTAACATCCCATTTAGCAACGAAGTGAACAACGGTATTACCTGATCTCTTGACATGACTACAATTAAAAGAAACAAAGGAAGAGCCAGCATTAACTATATCCTTGTAGAACAGTAGACGAGGAAGATAGGAGAAGCTCCATTATGCTCCTTCGAAACCGCGTTCACCACATTCAAAGCATCACATTCTAGCCAAACACTCTGCCACCAAACCATCGAGCCAAACTTACCACACAGCTAGCTGCAACAGCTTTAGCCATATTTGCACAGACCATCATGACAACGGACGTAGTGTAGCAGCCAGCAAGTATACTACTATTAGACTCGGGCGAATTACATTCCCTAAGCCCACACCACCACTTTGATATACACTACAAGAAATTATTTCAAAGAGGGCAATATTTATCAATCAAGGAGGGCAATTAGCTATTTGCCTTGTCTAATAGTATCAAAAAAGACAAATAAAATTCCCCCTTTTTGATAATAAATAAGAAGACAATTTTATCATTTTGCCCTATTTGATATCACCTAAAAGGGCAATATTATATTTGCCCTCTATAATATTACCTAATAAAACAACTTCATAAATTTGCCCTTTTAAAAGACACCTACTAAGGCAATTTATTTGTTTGATATCTTTGAAAAAATTAAAGGACAATTGAAACATTTTGCCCTCTTTAAAATATATTTAAAAAGGCAATTTATCTAATTTTGTCCTATTTGAAATTAACTAAGAGGGCAAAATAATATAAAGTATTTGTCTTCATTAAAAAAAATAAAGTATTTGTCCTCCATAACTTTTTAAAAGTGGCAAAATATTTACTGTAGCAATCAAAATATTCATAATCTCTCCCCCCTCAAAAAAAAAAATATTCATAATCTCTCTCTGAAAGCATCAGCAAGTAATAGAGGGAGGAACCTGAAAAATTAGCAATCAGTCAAAACTCTCTCTCTCATCTTATGGAGCTTCAATTATCTCGTCAATGGCGGCCTCTGAGACAGTCAATGTATCATCTTCTAGACAAGCTTGCGGAAATGTACTTGCTGTTTTCATCCTCATATTGATCGGAGTTCTCGCTTTCTCGATCCGTCTCTTCTCTGTAACTTCTTATATTTCCTTATTCATTCTTCTATTTGTAGATCTAATCGTAATTAGGTTATACAAATTCGACGATTTGAAGCTATGATTTGTTGAATTCTGTTTGATTTTCAATTTTTGAGATACTAATTTCAAATGCATTGTGATTCTGGTCTGGATTTTGTGTTTGCAGGTCATCAAGTACGAGAGCGTCATTCATGAATTCGATCCGTATTTCAATTATCGAGTTACTCAGGTTTTCAATCTAATTTTCATGCTGAAATATTATTTTTTCCGTCGAATTCTGAAATTACAGTACTTTCTACAATTTGGACTTGCGGATTTTTGCATTTTTTTTAGGTTTATGTGTCTTTTAAACATAATGATTTGTTGAAGATGCTGAATTTTGCAAGTTTGGTTATTAGGTGTTAGATAGTCAGCGGATAACAAGTGTTAGGGTTAATTTTCTGTTTATTTTGCTTCCATTTTTTTTCCCCTGCGCCTTTCATATTATCAACATTTCCACATTTTTTTCCCCTGTACTGCTTTGAAATGTTAATTTCTACAGAAATGTGTAGTACAAAGATACACTATTTACTGTTGTGTTCTAATCATATCATATCAAATTAGCGACGAAATTTGAGGTAATTACAGAGACACCAAACTCATACATATGGTCTAGATATTTGAGGTCTTAGACTCTTAGTGTGTTTATTGATTTGATTTAATATAGAGATATGGTCAAGGGTTCCTTGAGATTTTCTTATCTCTGATTATGAGTTTTGTTAACTAATACCACTCTAATTATTAGTTATCTTTTGCTGTTTACTAAAAAAGTTTAATGTAAACATATATCCCCTCCATTCCATGAATAACTAGCTAATTGTTTACACAACATAGAGATTATCTCAGACGGGATAAATTTGAATGTATGGTGAGAAGAGTTTGTATGACTTAGAAAATCATTAGTGCTTTGGCAAGAAAAGGTAGTTTCGGATATCTAGAACATAATGTATGGTGAGAAGAGTTTGTATGACTTAGAAAATCATTAGTGCTTTGGCAAGCTGATGTGCTTTTTGGTAGTTTCGAATATCTAGAATATTTAAGAATATAATATTATGAGTTGTATATTTTATTATTACTATTATTGGGGGGTTGTGCTAGCGGAGGAGGTTGACAGGGGGGTGCAGGCTGTGTAGGTGGGAGGTACTGCAGGGAGTGCAGGGGGCTTAATTTTCACAAATGCATCTCATCACGTGACTGTTGGTGCTCTTGTCGTCAACCACAAGAAAGAGGTACTTAGTTATAACAGATGATGCTTAATTTTCACTACTTCAGCAGAAAATAATACTCTTTAGTACTTGTTCTGTCTTTGTTGCTTATAGCTGGAGAGTTTAACAACCTATTTGGTAGACGGTAACAAATATTTAATCTAAGGGGTAGTAATCACATAGCCATATAAATGAGCATGTCTGCATATATGATGCCTCGAAGTTGTGTGTATAACTTTGTTGCACTTCGCACATATGACTATGTATATGATGTTGTAGGTACTAGTGGTTCAAGAGAAGAATGGAATGTTAAGAGGAAAGGGAGTGTGGAAGTTCCCTATCGGAACGATCAACGAGGTTGGCTTTAGGTACCTTCCTTAGCTTACATAAGTTACCTTATAGTCAGTTAGTTATTGACAATTTAACTGAAAATCTTCGGGGTGAGGACATTTGTGCTGCGGCTGTGCGAGAAGTTAAAGAGAAATGGGTAAGAACTGAACTTACAAGTTTCTCAGAATATCCCTTTAACTTACTTTCTTGCCATTAATTGTTACTTCAATTTGCGCAGATTGAAACTAAATTTGTGGAAATGCTGACATTCAGGTAGAAATGGGATTTTCACCCTACCTAGCTCTCTGCTCTTTACATGATTATCTTACAAAGTTGCCATAGTTTTTCTCACCGAAGACTAGTTAAGAAGGAAGAAAACAGATGTATACCATCTAATATACCAGATTTTAACTTCATGATCTTGTTTATATCAACAGAGAACACCACATGGCATTTTTCGAAAAGTCGGATCTTTTCTTTGTATGTTTGCTGCCCTTGTCCTTCAACATCCAAGTTCAGGAATCAGAAATTGAGGCAGCTCAGGTAACTTCATTAACTAATTCTTAAGCTATAAAGATTGCTAATAATTGTATACCTTGACTATTACTCCCTTCGTTTCAAAAAGTCGTTGGTAATGTATTCTCCTTTTTCTTTGTTATAGGTGCCATGTGCCATGGAGGTACTATTGTGACGGAATCTCCTTCGACATATATCTTTTTGTTTTGCAGTTTATCAGCACATGACAACTTTGGCTCGAAACTAGTCGGAATTGTTATTAAATGATTGTAGAAATGTTAGTTCACTTGAGCATTTTCGATGAGTTCACTTTTGATCCTTTTATTTACATGTGTTTAGATGAATAAATTGTTTTAGTATATGTTGTTGCACTATCTCAGTAAACATTATGTGAATATGATTTTGTTAAAATTTTAGTAAAACAGTATAATAATATTTTTTCCCTTGGTATTACCATGGTGTTATGTAGAATAATGTATGAGGTTTATCTCTCAACTTATATTATTAGATTGATTTTCAATGCATAATGGTTTTTAGATAATGACTAGCAATGCTTGACAAAGTAAAAAGAGGGCAATATTTTAGTTTTGCCCTGCTTGATAAAGTACAAAGAAGGCAATATTTTATTTTTGCCCCGCTTGATAAAGTATAAATTGGGCAATATCTTATTTTTGCCCTGTTTGTTGTAGATCAAATAACGACAATTGTGTTTGTCTTCCTTGTTTTTGAGCAAAGGGGCAAAAGTATTGCCCTTTCTGATGATCATAGAGGGCAACTTTATTTGCCTTAGTTGATGAAGCAAAGAGGGCAAAATTTTTTGCCCTTTTTTTATTTGGATCAAAGAGGGCCAAAACATGAGTTTTGCCCTTGAAACCTAATACAACGGGGCTACAAGGGCAATGGAAGGGCAATTTTAAAATTGTCCTCGTAGCCTATGAAGGCAAAATTTGGATCAAAGAGGGCAATTTTAATTGCCCTCCTTGAAGCTGTTTGTTGTAGTGATATGTGAGCTTCCACATTGATTTTCACCCACCCTTCAAATGGTTCAACCCAAAGCTGTAGCCGAACTACAGGAGGTGAGCGAACTGCGCGCCATGACGTGCCCCTTGTAGAGTTGTACTATCGTAGTCCTTAAAATCATCCACAAGCTTATAAAAACCAGTTGCTAACATTGGAGGGTAGAAATAGCATCTTCAAGAATGGCCTTATTTCTAAACATCCAAGCATTCCGTGAGAAAGTTGCAAAATGGCATAAATCATCCTTATCAAGCTTCCTAACCACCCATAAAAATCGATCAAAAGGTGAAGTAGGATTAGGAGCATCCAAAAAAAACTAAACCATAAAAAGCACTTTGCATCCGAATGTCATGAATATGGGGACAATCAAACAGAGAGTGAATAATTGTTTCCTCATTTGCACCATATATGTCACTATTCAGAGGGAGTAGTGTCAAGTGTGGTAATGTTGTAATTGCTCTGCCACAACAAGACTTCCCTTACAAGCTCTCCAAATGAAGTGACTTAGTTTAGGTGGCCCATCCAAATCCCAAACACATTTCTTTATAGTATGTTAATTCTCGCGCGGTCCAAGCGTAAGAGACCAAGAGAGATCATGCCTAAACTTCCCAAATTTATAACCCGACTGTTGCAACACAAGGTGACACTCAAGAAGGGGGGTTGAATTGAGTGACAAAATCTAATCGATTTTCGCAAAACTTCTGTTATGGCACTGTGCCAGGCAGTGTGCAAAACACTCGTAAATCTTTGATTTGAGTTTTTGCGAAAATTAAAACGAAAACTATATGAAATAAATCTATCAAACACAAGATATAACGTGGTTCAATCTCACCTCTGAGATCTACATCCACACGAACCAAACTCCTTTTTTTTTGAATCTTAAAATATCAACCTCTTGGTACAATAAGACTTCCCCACTACTAACCCTAGTAGTACTCCCAACACTTAACTCTAAGTGTTGCGACTCTCTATAATGTAGAAATTAAAGAAAGAAAAGATCCTCAAACATGTGCTTCTTAGTCAAGCAAATTAGAGGACAATTACAATCGTAGAATAGTTACTCAAACTAACTCGAACTGTGCTATACTCTGTGCCTTAGGAAATTGTTTTCAGTTCTTAGTATTTCCAATTTTTCTCTCTGAAAACGTGAGTTATGAGAATGAATTATAAGCCCTTTTATAGTACATGCCCTGGTCGAAATTCCTTCAAAATATATTTATCGTTTACTCCTTAATTTAAGGGATAAACCTTTCTTCTTAGAAAATAACCTTTATCCTTTTTCATCTTTATTTATCTTCAATTCTAAAAAGATAAGTTCTCCTTAAATCAATGTTTATCTATATCTTTAAGAACCAATAGATTTTCTTTTTATCTCATACTCTTTTATTATCTCAAATTCTTTTTTCCAAAAATAATTTTCGAAAATCTAATTTTTTATAAAACTGTTTTACTCGGTTTTGATAAAACTTATTTCACTCGTTTTTTTTTCAAAAATACGTTGTAGTTAAAACTCTTTTCTAAATCATTTTTATTTAAACTTTATTTTCGAAAATATTTTTCCTTTTATATAAATAATTAAAATTAACATAATTATTTATTTCCTTAACTATAAGAAAATAATAATTATCCTAATTTTATATTTCTATATTTGTCACATAATATATCACCTGGTTCAAGTACATTACACTTTGCATAAAGTAACTAAACTTAGGAATATAAACTTGGACTTCAATCTTGATTCTTCATTTCTTCAGAGTCTTCATTTATTTTTTCATTTCTCATACATCTGTCACAAACTTTCATACCATAACATATTATATTATTTTTTATCATCAAAACTTAACATACACAAGCACAACAAATTCTCCCTTTTGATGATAATAAACCATGAATATAATATCATTAAATAATCACTTTTTCTCCCTCAAGATATGTATTCCCCCTTAACATGTGCATGCATATATTATTCCCTTTATCATTTATTCATACATTAGATTAATAACATCAATTTGCATACCACCACAAGCTCATATTTTATATTCAATCCACTTATCATAACATGAAATATCTTACTGACACAAGTAGAATATTATATGTCCCTAAGCTCATATTTTATATTCAATCCACTTATCATAACATGAAATATCTTACTGACACAAGTAGAATATTATATGTCCCTTTTCCCCCTTTTGACATATTCAAAAAGCACTAAAAGACAAAAAACATCCACACTATCATAACATTCTAAAATAAGACAAATTGCTCAACAAACCAGTTGGGGATGCTGGTGCTACAAACATTATGAATTCACAATCAACACAATATCCAAAAACATCCATAAAGTATCACAAACCAGTTGGAAAATAGAAGTTTGAAAATCACAAGGCTTAGCAAAATAAATCCTCAAAGTATAACAAGGATCAATGATGGGAAGGTTTGAGAAGGATGGATAATGCAGACATGATTTGTCGGTGCTGCTGTGCCACTAGCCTGTCACGTGTCCGCTTATGGGCCAATAATTGTTGGAGCTGTTTTTTCACTTGTCCAACCTCATCCTGCATCTTCAGACATCCCACACAAGCCTCCTTTGGTTGAAACACTAAGAAGTCTTTCTTTAACAATTCTCCGCCCATCACAACAAGAATATCACCCTTTTCCGTCCGCCAAATTCGGACGCTAAAAACGCGGGATCGGACGCTAAAGAGATTAGCGTCCGTCAACGGACGCTAAAAGACTGATGCAAAACCCTTGGTCGCTAATTCTTCAATTAGCGTCCCCCAAGCGGACGCTAAAAATTTAGCATCTGCATTTTGACATTTAGCGTCCGATTCTAATGTCGGACGCTAATTAGCGTCCGATTATAAGACGCTAATATGTTTGTTTGATTTTTTTAAAGTTGGACGCTAATGTTGGTGTTTCCGTTTCTGGTTTTTTTCTTTGTTCTTTTTATTTTTTCTGCTTTCATTGTTGATGTATGACAATGTCTGCTGTTTTGTCTTTTTTTTTTTACTCACTTATAACTTTTGCTTTTTCCGTTGTTGCTTTTTAAAATTCACTCTTAATTATTATAAAAGTGGTTAAATACCAATAATACAAACCAATTATAAGCTAAACAAGTACAAACAAATGAGAAATGAAATATATTCATTTAAATATAAAAATACTTATACAATATATTGGAAAATATCCCATAATAATACAATCTGAAACAAGAAACTTAAAAAATTACACTCCAACTTCAATATTGCATATACAAGAATCCATAATTGATCTGGAGCTCAAATCCAACTCTGATCTTGAAGAAATCCAACTTTAAATCAGGAACAAACCCTGAAGATCTTCTATCTGCAGCAAACATGTAGAACAAAATCAAAATATTTTCCCAAAAATAACCCCTAAATCGATTTTAAAAACTTTATACAAAATGTTTTCCAAAAAAAACGAAAAAAAGGAAAAAAAAAGAAAGAAAAACTGATTCCCAAAAAATGAAAAAAAAAGAAAAATTGATTCCAAAAAAACGAAACATTGAACACCAAAGAATGAAAAATTGAACGCATAAAAACGAAAACAAAAAAACGAAAATAAAAAGTTTAAAAATCAGAAAACGAAAACCATTATGAGAAAAACAAAATTAAAAACCCAGATCCATAACCCATAACCAACCAAGAAATGAACCAAGATCTATAACCCACAAACCCAAAAATTTATCTAAAATGGACAAAATCAAAAAACAAAAATCAAAAAATCGATAAAAAAAGATAAATAAAAAAATGAAAATCAATGAAAAAACGAAAATAAAATCAGAAAAATGAAAAAAATCCAAAATCAAAAACCAGAAACGGAAACAAAACAAAAAAAATAACCCACTTACCTTCAAATCGAAGCGGCGGAGTATGGGGACAAAGCGGGGCGGTTGTGTTTCCAGATCTAGAATAGAGAAAAAAAAGAAGAGAATAAATAGATGAGAGAGAGAGAGATGAGAGATAAATCTGGGTGGGTTGAGTGAATAAAGAGAGAGAAAATGAAGGGAATGAGAGAGAGTGAGATAAATCTGATGGAGGAGAGATATGAGAGAGAGGACAAGGGAGGTGAGAGAGTATAAGGGAGGTGAGAGAATGAAAGGTGAGATAGAGAATGAGGGTTGACTTTGATTCTGATATATGAGTTTATTTAGCTTCGCTAGGCCGCTAATTAGCGTCCGTCCGACAGATGTTAAATTTTAGATAGCGGACGCTAATTAGCGTCCGCTCTAAAAACGGATGTTAATTTTCGAAAAACATACGCTAATTAGCATCCGTTCCGAAAACGGATGCTAATTTTCGAAAAACGCCGAAAACGGATGCTAATTTTTGAAAAACGGACGCTAATTAGCGTCCGCTCCAAAAACGGATGCTAATTTTTGAAAGACGGATGCTGATTGAGGCGGACGGTAAATTCAGACGCTAAAAGCGCGGATTCTTGTTGTGCATGATACATAACTCCAGCTGAATGAGCATACCATCGCTCATTATATCTCGGCAGCTCACTCCTTTTGAAGGAGTCAAAACATCATAAGCCTTAAAAATGCGAGTGAGCCACAAACCATAAGGACAATAGTGTGGAGAAGGTGGCAGATGCTTCATATGTTGAAGCATGAGATGCGGTAAACTAACAGGATGTCCGTGGGATAACAACCACATCACAACTTGTTCCATAATCATACAATCACCTCGATTTTCAATTCGAGGAAGGTTGGTTTTAGTTATGAGGCTTCAAAGAAGCTTGTTCTTGGCCGAAAGTAATGAAGTAGGGAAGATTTCTACGTGAGGCAAAGGTTGGTCAGAAAGCGTGCCACTAATGGTAGCATTATCTACCTCAGGCACAAAGAGCCAAGTCTGGCTAGTGTAATCCATGAACCCCATATATGGAACCCCTAAAATCTGGGCAAGATTATCAACAGTCAGGTGAATTTCAATGGCATTAACAGTGTTCGTAAGTTCCAAGTTTTTATTCACAACCAAGGTTTGATAAAATTCCCTAACCTCTAACTCATAAATAGCATCATTGAAAGAAAGTAACGATAACCAACCTTGGGTTTGGAGAAAGTCGAATAAGAACTTAAACTCTGGCTTAGATATCCAAGATTCCGGAAAAACACGTCCGGACAGAACTTTAATTCCGGTGGAGGAGGCAGAAGAGCGTTGCCATTTGGACGTTGATGTGGCAGAGGAAGACGGACCTGTAGCAGCGGAAGGTTTTCGTTTTTGGGTTGAGGGCGTTCCGGCAGGCACAGCAGATGGTGACGATGGTGGAGTAGGTGCCGGAGTTTTGCGGGTTGAGGGTTTTCGAACATACGGTTTTTCAGGTGGGGGTTTTGAGACGGTGGTTTTTTTGCGTTTGAAGGGTTTTGAGACGGAAGGTGGCGGAGAGGGAGTAGGTGCTTTTGGGGGAGAATGGGTTGGAGACGGCAGTGGTGAAATGGAAGAAGAGAAGGAGGGGGACTTCTTAAAAAACCGACGAGTGGTTTTGTATTTCACCATTTTTGGAGTTTTGCAATTGAGAGATAATTTGAGAGAGAAGGTGGGAAGTGAGAGGTTGAACTGAGGCACGGGTTTGGGTTTGGAGGGAGTTGTTTGAGCTGGGCCTGGGCTAAGTTGTACCATGCACTATTTTTAACCCAGCCCTGGATCCACACTATTTTTAAAAAAAAAATTCAATAATTTTTGAAATTTTTTTTTCAGGCTAGCAAAGCAACATCATTGGATTTTATATAAACCCATTGTGACATATATGTGATAGTTATTGAATTTCATGAAGCAACTTAGGTATAGATTATCAAGACAGCATCCATAGCCTTTTATAGGAGTCTTGGCTTATGATAGAAATAATTTCTGACTTAGTTTAGGTAAAAATTTTGAGCTCATCTAAACATGTCAAGGTAGGTCAATAAAACATATAATTCAACTAAGTACCAGAAATCAATCCTAATGCTACTCTAAGTTTTTCTAATCTTTCACGAGCAAGTGGTTTGGTGAAAATATCAGCTATTTGGTACTTAGTACAAATAAACTGAAGGGTTATGTTACCTTTTTCGACATGACAACGTAAAAAATGATATTTCATTTCTATATGCTTAGTACGTGAATGTTGAACATGATTGTTTGAGATGTTAATTGCACTTGTATTATCACACATGATACACACATTATCAATCATAACACTGAAATCTCGAAGTTGTTGTCTTACCCACAATGCCTGTGCACAACATGATGCGGCTGCAACATATTCAGCTTCTGCAGTGGAGAGAGCCACAAAATTTTGTTTCTTGGAGGCCCACGATATCAAACATGGACCTAAAAAGGTGGTTGTTCCAGAGGTACTCTTCCTATGTACCAGAAATCCTGCAGATTTGTATCTGAAAAACCAATCAAGTCAAAAGTTCTTCCTTTAGGATACCATAGATACAAGTTATTAGTGCCTCTTAAATATCTAGGTATTCGTTTAATAGCTTTTAAGTGTGATTCTGGACAAGACTGAAATTTGACACAGAGGCATACACTATGCAGAATATCTGGCCGACTTGAAGTTAAGTAGAGAAGAGAGCCTATCATACCTCTGTAGATTGTTTCATCTACTTTCTTACCATTTTCGTCCAGATCTAACTTGATTGCAGTATGTACAGGTGTAGGGTAAGTTTTTGAGTCCTCCATACCATACTTTTTCAATAGCTGCTTCACATATTTTATTTGATGGATCATTATTCCATTCTCAAGTTTTTTGATTTGTAGACCTAGGAAGAAACTTAATTTCCCCATCATAGACATTTCAAATTCACTTTTCATCAATTCAGCAAAATAATGACATAACAATTCTGTAGTTGCCCCAAAGATAATATCATCAACATAAATTTGGACAACCAATAATTCTTCCCCCTTACTTTTCAGAAACAGTGTTCTATCTACTAATCCTCGTTTAAATCCATTTTCCATTAAAAATATAGATAAGCATTCATACCAAGCTTTAGGAGCTTACTTTAACCCATAAAGTGTCTTATCAAGTTTAAAAACATGGTTAGGAAAATTTGGATCAATGAAGCCAGGAGGTTGTTCAACATACACTGTTTCCTTTAAGTAGCCATTTAAGAAGGCAGATTTAACATCCATGTGAAATAATTTAATATTTTTAAAAGCAGTAAAGGATATCAAAATTCTAATAGCTTCTAAACGGGCCATTGGAGCAAATGTTTCATCATAGTCAATTCCCTCTTGCTGGTTGAAGCCTTGAAATACAAGTCTAGCTTTATTTCGAACAATCATCCCACTATCATCCAATTTGTTTCGAAAAACCCATTTTGTTCCAATAACTGATTGAGTAGTGGGACGAGGTTTTAACTGCCAAACTTCGTTTCTCTTAAACTGATTCAATTAATGTTGCATGGCAATAATCCAATCATGATCAATTAATGCAATTTATAGTTAGTAGGTTCAATTTCAGATATAAAAGCATTAAAGGCACAAAAATTATGAATAGATGAACGAGTTTGAACTCTCTTTGCAATGTCAATGAGTATTAAGTCAGTAGGATGTGAGCTTTGATGTTTCCATTTCTTTGGAGTGAAAGTTGCGTTCGATGGCCCAGTGCTATGCTCTGAGTGCTCACTAGTATTTTCGATTATTAGATTGCCTTGGAGTTCTGCATATTCTTCTAAGGTTTGACCTTCGGCAATTTTAGTTGCTTCTTCTGTATTTTGTTCACGCTCGTCACAGTTATTGTTTTGTTCCTCAGACTGTGCCATGCACTGTGCTCCAGGATCCGTTTCAGTTTTTTTTTTCAAATATAGTCCAATAGAGAAGTCTTCATCATTATCTCCCAGCACATCTTGGACATTTTATCAGTTTCATCAAATATGACATGAACACTCTCCTCCATACGCATTGTTATTTTATTGTTGTTATGGCTGATTTTTGTAGGATGATACTGACATAATGACATACTGACTTTGACACTAAGACGCGACGAGAAGACACGAAGACCAAGTCGTCTAAAACCCGTAACTGATTGTCCAAAAAAGGAAGGAGTTCGGCACGACATATATATTCAGCAAAGATAGCCGTTGATGGAAATAAATTACATAATGAAGGAAATAAGATCTTGTCATGGGAGCTTGGTTAGGAGGATCTCCTGTAATCAAGGGGGGCCTTAACATTGTAATTCTCTAGAAATTTAATAGAGCATTTATTCAGAAAAAGCCAAGAGAAAAAGATACGGCAAAGGACATACAAAAGAAAGATCAATGTCATTAGAATAGACTACTAGACATTCTGTCGTACTTAGAGAAGAAAAACTTAAGTTGTAAACGATCATCACACATCAGTAACGACGATCATTGATAGTAGATTGGTGGATCCATCTCCACCTGCGGTTTTTACCCACCTTCATTGGAGTTTTCCGCGTCACCATCTTTGTGTGTTTATCCCTTTGATCCCCTTTTTGCATTCATTCCTTGCATTGACATATACATAATCTGGTTAAAGTGTCCCTAACTTAAATTCTGTCGCGAGAAGCAAATTTTAGCATAAACAATTTGGCGCCCACCGTGGGGCATAACCAGATCAACTTATGTTCAAAATCCATCAAATGGGAGAAACACCAAGTCTCGATGATATGCAGAGGCTATACGACAAAATGAGGGCAGAGATGCTCGAAATGAAGTAGGCTAATGAACAACTAGCCACTGACTTCTCATCGTCGAAAGAAAAGATTCAAAAGCTGCAGGAGGAGTTGGCGTCATCCAAAGCCACAAAAGTTCGGCGTCGTGTCAATATGAATGACATCCCCATCATGCGGGACCTCTCTGATTCAGATAATGCCGAATCCGAAAACGACACATAGCTCGAAGACGAAGAACCCTCCAATGACGCGGAAGAGAATCTTGGTGGGGGAGAAGCAGATCCCATGGCGAAGCGCATGATCCTGATTGAAAGGCAGAATAGGCGTCTCATGAAGCTCATGTCCCAGCTCCCTGGAGCTGCAACGCCAAGCATCGTAGAGCATCCTGTCGGTTATGCAGAATATCCGTTCGTAGAGAGGATCTCGAAATCCGTACTCCCCAAGAAGCTGAATCTGCCCGTCCTTGTCGCTAATTATGATGGTTCGACCGACCTAGGCAAGCATGTGGCCCAGTACAAGCAGCGGATGTGGCAAGCGTCAATCCCTTGGCACCTGGTGGAAGCCTGCATGTGCAAGTCCTTCGGAGCCACCGTCACCGGTCCTGCCCTCAAATGGCTTGGATCCCTGAAGCCAGACAGTATTGGCAATTTTTTCACCCTCGTCAACAAGTTCTATGAGAAATTCGAAGGCAGTCGCAGCCTTGAAAAGCATACGAGCGACCTATATGGCGTCGTTCAAGGACCTAAAGAATCTAGTCGCGATTATTATAATCGCTTTAATAAAGAAATGATTAGCATTAAGGATCTGGATACTAAAATAGCTATTGAATGTTTCAGGAAAGGTCTAATTTTGCAATCAAAACTCTACAACCATCTGACGAAGTATCCATGTCAAATGTTCGAGGAAGTCAAGTCATGAGCATTAGCGCAGATGAGGTTGGAGGAAGACGATGCCATCTTCAATACCATATCAACGCGTCGTGCGCCAGAAAATCCTAACGACCGGAAGGCTTTCGTCCCCAAGAAGAATAACTGGCGAAACCATCCATACAGCCGTTCAAATCAGGTAAACAATGTTACTGACGTTGTCGATGATGCAGGTAATGACGCGAGGACAGAGTCACCATCCTTCCCAGATCTTGGCTCTTATGGATTTTCCGTCGATGTCGGAGGCGTCATAAATGCCTTAACCAAGATCGGGGCACCCGTCCGCTAGCCAAGGAAAAGTGACTGACCAAAGGCGCAAAAAGATCAAACGAAGTGGTGTCAATTCCATCATGATCACGGCCATAAGACGGAGGAGTGCATTGCGTTGCGATGCGAGGTTGCATTCATGCTCAACAAGGGACATCTCAAGGATCTCCTAAGCGACAAAGGCAAAGTATCATTCGAGAGAAACCCTGCGCAGTCCGTCCCGCCCGCGTCACCAACGAACGTAAAGGTAATTAATGTCATTTCTTGTGGATCAGACGTGTGTGGAGTAACATACTCCACAGCCAAAAGGCTAGCAAGAGAGGGTACTCCCTCGTCCGCCGTATTTAAATCTTGCAGGTCAACAGAAGAACGCAAACTGGAAGCAATGGCAATTACCTTCGACGATGATGACGTATGCGATGTAGAGCACCATGATGGACTACTCATATCCTTGATTGTCAATAATTGCTTGTTGAAGCGAGTATTG
This sequence comes from Beta vulgaris subsp. vulgaris, assembly GCF_026745355.1. Lineage (NCBI taxonomy): Eukaryota > Viridiplantae > Streptophyta > Magnoliopsida > Caryophyllales > Amaranthaceae > Beta > Beta vulgaris. Next base: position 27,795,751 of record NC_079207.1, on the reverse strand, counting down.
GTCGATGGGGGAAGCTCGGCTAATCTCCTATTCAAAAGCGCCCTCGAAGGTATGGGATTGTGTGATAAGGATATTACTATAAAATCTACTGTTTTAGTTGGTTTCAGCGGAGAAGCCCAACACACTGTCGGAGAGATCACACTGCCGACCAGATTCAATGTCGTGGATTGCCTGTCAGCATATAACACCATCCTCGGCACCCCATGGATCCACAAGATGAAGGTCGTCCCGTCTACCTATCATTAGACGTTGAAGTTCCCAACCAACTGGGGCGTCCAAGAAATAAAGGGCGAGCAGAAATTCACAAGAGAACGCTATAGCTCGTCGCTCAAACCTCCAAAGGCAGCCATGTAGTAATTAAAGGATGAATCAGCATCCGACACGCCCAGTGTGCAGGACGTGGATGAAGTGATGCTCGATCCGTCCACCCCCGATCATGTCGTTCGAATCGGAGCGACGCTGTCGCAAGAAATACGAGGTCAGTTGATTAATTTTTTAAAGGCTAATCAAGATTGTTTTGCTTGGTCCCATGAGGATATGACAGGAATCAGTCCCGACGTCATAACACATAAACTCAACGTCGATCCCGATTACAAGCCAGTAAAGCAAAAAAGACATAAATTCGCGCCTGAAAGGAACCCCATCAATGACGAAGTCCAAAAGCTGATCGACACTGGAAAAATCCGCGAAGTAAAATACCCAGACTGGCTGGCCAATGTCGTGGTCGTGAGCAAGAAAAACGGGAAGTGGAGAGTCTGCATAGACTTCACAGACTTGAACAAAGCATGTCCCAAGGATCCATTCCCGCTCCCTCATATTGACGCAATGGTTGACGTGACGGCAGGCCATGATCTCCTGACGTTCATGGACGCATATTCTGGGTACAATCAAATATTGATGTACCCGTACGATCAGGAAAAGGCAGCGTTCGTCACCAACAAAGGTATATATTGTTATAAGGTTATGTCTTTTGGTTTGAAAAATGCAGGCGTCACCTACCAACGATTGGTCAACCAGATGTTCAAAGACCAATTGGGCGACACCATGGAGGTATATATAGACGATATGCTCGTCAATCCAAACAAGCAAGCGACACGTCCAACATGTACGAAGCTTTCGACGTCCTGCGTAGGTATGGCATGAAATTAAACCCTACTAAGTGCACATTTGGAGTGTCTGCAGGAAAGTTCCTAGGATACGTCGTGACACAGCGAGAGATCGAAGCTAGCCCGGATCAAATAAAAGCCCTTATCAATATCCAATCTCCAAGGAACGTCAAAGTGGTGCAGAAGTTAACCGGTTGTGTGGCCGCGTTGAATCGCTTCATATCCCGGTCATCCGACATATGTCATTTATTCTATAACGTTCTGAAGAAGAATAAAGGTTTCGATTGGTCGCAGCAGCATGAAGACACGCTACAAGAACTCAAAAAATATCTAGCGTCACAACCATTATTGTCCAAGCCCAGCGACGGGGAGACATTGCAGCTTTATCTCACTGTGAGCAGTGTGTCCGTCAGTGCTGTCCTGACGCGAGAAGCAGAAAGTCAGCAGCTCCCAATCTATTACGGCAATAAGTCTCTGCTAGACGCAGAGACCAGGTATTCCTCATTGGAAAAACTCATTTTAGCCATAGTTGTTGCTGTTAAAAAATTAGGCACTATCTTGAGACGTATACTATTATTATTATGACTAACTATCCTATCAAGTCCGTCTTGCGACGCCCCGAATTAACAGGACGCATGAGTAAGTGGGAAATAACGCTCAGTGGGTAAGACATTTAGTTTCGCCCCAGAACAGCCATTAAGTCGCAAGCATTGGCAGATTTTGTGGCGGACTTTAGCCCAGAGCTAGAAAAGCTCGCAAACGACGAAGTCGCCAAAAATAACCATGTCGACCACGAACCTTGGGTATTTGTTGACGGATCTTCTAATTTCCGTGGCGCAGGTCTAGGAGTCGTGCTAAAGTCGCCACAAGGGGGCAAGGTAGTACGAGCCATTTGCTGCGAGTTCAGAGCGACGAACAATGAAGCCGAGTAGGAAGCACTTATAGCAGGAATAAAGTTAGCAGAAGACATGGGAGCGAAGGCGTTGAAAGTCTTCAGCGACTCATTGTTGATAGTTAGCCAAGTCAAGGGAGAATTTGCGGCAAAAGATTCTAAAATGGCTATGTACTTAGAAATAGCTCAGCGTAAGAGTAAAGTATTTAACCCATTTGACTTTTTGCAGATACCAAGAGATAGAATACACAGGCAGATGCGTTGGCCAACCTTGGATCCTCCTTAAGGGACATTTCATTCACTTTTGTCCCTATAGTTCATCTAGCAAACCCTGCAATTGCTAGAAGTGATGGCGAAATCGTCGCGAAAATGATTGAACGACTTCAAGACGACCGAGATGTCGTTAGTAACGCAAGCAACGTCGTAGCAACGAGCGACCTTGATATTGAGGAGGTAAGTGTCAGTTGGACAAAACTGTTTTCTGACTATCTTACTAACGATGTACTTCCAGCAGACAAGGCAGAGGCGCGCAGAATTCGGTTTAAAGCGTCACGATACGTGCTCATTCAAGGAGTGCTGTTCAAAAAATCTGTCGCAGGGCCCTACTTGCGTTGTTTAGAAAAAGATCAGTGGGGGTAAGTCTTAGAAGACATGTATGGAGGAACATGTGAAAATCATTCAGGAGGGCGTAGCTTGTCCAATAGAGCATTACGCATAGGATACTATTGGCCCACAATGAAGAAATTAGAGACGCGATAAGGTATGTTGCCAAGTGCGATTGTTGTCAACGACACGCAGGTATGACGCATAAACCTTGTGAGATTTTGCATCCTACTTTAACACCTTGGCCTTTCATGAAATGGGGCATGGACATAGTTGGCAAGTTACCTCCAGCCCCAGGTCAGAAGGTCTTTATGTTGGCACTAGCCGATTACTTTTCTAAGTGGATAGAAGCAGGTTCTTTTCAACAGGTACGTGACAAGGAAGTGATTTCTTTTGTATATACTAACATTATTTGCAGGTTTGGTGTTCCGTTCGAAATAATATGAGACAATGGGTCGTAGTTTATTAGCAACAAAACAAGGCGTTTCTGTGACGAATGGAATATAACGTTGTTAACGTCAACGCCAAGATATCCGCAAGCCAACGGGCAGGCTGAGTCTAGTAATAAGACGGTCATTGACACCTTGAAGAAACGACTTATAGTCAAGAAGGGTAGATGGGAAAAGGTGTTGCCTTCCATCTTATGGGCTAATCGCACGACACCTCGCACTGCGACAGGACAAACACCGTTCTCACTAGTATATGGGTGTGAAGTTGTCCTGCCTTCTGAGGTGAACGTCCCGACTACGAGATGTGGTCTAACGACGGAGCAGCATAATTGCAACGAGCTTGTCAACGACTTGGATACTATTGAGGAGTTGCGCGACACAGCATTGGTACGTATGGCGGCTCAGCAGCAAATAGTCGCAAGGAGTTTCAACAAAAACGTTCAAGCCAAATCCTTTGTTGAAGGTGATTGGGTCCTAAGGAAAGTATTTCAAAACACGCAAGAAGCTAACGTTGGTAAGCTAGGGCCTAAATGGGAAGGACCATACCAAATTAGCAAGGTAGTAGGCAATGGAGCCTACCAATTGGTCCGACGTAACAGAAGCTTCGTGCCACGTAGTTGGAACGCCACGCATCTCAAACGATACTTTTTCTAAGTAAAGTAATTTTTTTTGTTTTCTCCATATTGTGAAAAAAAGTAAACGATACTGTCAGCATGTCTGCGTCGCTAACTGTTAGCGACCTTAGTGTTCTCTCAATGTGTTTTGATTGTCTTTCACGAAAGTCATTCCCATCTGTTCCAATAACGTTGCGACGGTCTTTACGACGCGATGAGTAGACTTATATCTTATTACACAATAAAACAAGAGGTGGCGAATGTCACTATTCAAAGTCTTTAACGTATGCGACGTTCCATCTATCTTTCTGACAGTCGCATGTAAGTGTTTATATGTTTCTCATATGTATTCTAAGTTGCTAAGTTCAAACGTTTCGTTTGAACCACCAATGAAGGCTGACTATGCGCCTGACTATGCCCTAGGAACGTCAGAATATCGATAGAAATGCACGCATGTTACACAGGCAAAAGAACATAAGATCTAATTTGCTAAAAAAAAACACATAGTTGTTAAAGTTATGGCCACCCCCGTGGGTGACCCAAAAGCACAATTGTCAAAGTTATGGTCACTCCCATGGGTGACCCAAAAGTACAAACAAAAGAGTCACTCCCTTGAGTGACCCAGAGCAAAGTTTGGAAAAATCCTAAAAGAACAAACGAAAAGAGGCATAAGAGAAAGCAACTAAAAGTCTAAGCGTCCAAGCTCTTGTCAGTCTTCTCCTCTGGCGACGCGACAAGTGACGGTATGATAGCCGGGGCTCCTTTCTCGGTCTCTGGGTCGGGTGGCACGTCCGACGCGATAAACCCAGCGCAAGATGGAGCGTTCTCATCCGTCTTCGGAGGGGAATCTGCCGTCGCAGCTAAGTCGTCCTCATCCATCAAGTCTTTCATTGATCCCATAAACTTGAGGTATAAGTCTATGTCCTTTTGTGGCGTCCACGACACCGTCTTCTTCATTAGGAACTAATACATGAGTTTAGCCCTAACCCTAGTGGTTACCTCAGCCTCAAGAAGGTCCAGCTCATTCTTATGTGCGTCAACGCTTGCTTGGAGAGTTTCAATCTCTCGACGCGATGATGCTTGCAACTCAGTTGCCTTCTTCCTTATCTCCTCAAACTCTTCTCCATTTTTCTTTAAAGCTTCCCCCATGTCCTCTATGGTTTTCTTGTAAGACTCCAATTCAGTGTCCTTGGACTTCACGTCCGATTCGGCTTTGTCAACCCTTTGCTTCATGGTCAGGTGACCCTTTAGCAACGACGAAATCTCCCTCTTCGCCATAAGGAGATGTTGGGATGACTATATGAGGAAAGAAGAACGCATGTCGGTTAGCAGTTATAAATTATTGTCATAATGTCGCAAAGTCTTAAATTAAATTAAGAAATTATTCCATGAATAAGAGCTCTAACCCATCCGACATCATACGGGGAAGAGTGTGTTCCTTTATCCTTTCCACATCACTAGGAAAAAGAAACCTGTCAGCCTCCAGCCATATAGATTTGTCCAACGACATAAAATCGTTGGGAACGGTCACAGTGTATAATGGACCACCCTTGTCCGGAGGGGCCAAGAATTTAGTCTTGCGCGTTTTAGGCGCAATATCCTGTTCGTAGTCCAGATGAACGACGACAGCAGTGTCCTTCTTCGTCGATGTCGCCGACGTAGAAACAGTGTCAACAGAAGATTCCCCCTTGCGTTTATGCAGCATTTCAGCCAATGCTTGACTTTCCATATTTCCCCTAGGACGCGACTGTGATGAACCTACCGATAAACGTTTTGAGTCAATAAAAATTCTGACATCATTGTAACCTAAAACAGAGAGAAAAGGCAAACTTACCAGATGTCATAGATGAACAACTGTCTTGGTAAGCGAATAAGACTCGTCTAATCTGTCTATCTTCCTCTGAGACCTCTAGAAACTTGTCGCAGAAACTCTGAGATTCGTCGCGATGCGTTAGTAACTTTGGATTCATACCTGCAGAAGAAACGATGTAAGAGTAATGTTAATGACACGACGCAAAAGGAAAAATAATTGAAATTAAACAAACCATCAGTGTTCTAGCCACCAATCAGGGATTTTCCGGCTTCCCCTAGAGATGATTTCTTCACAAAAACATATCTGTTCTTCCATCCTCTATCGTTTGATTCAATTCCCCCAACCAAAGGCTCTAGTCTCGCTTTTACATGTAGGGCTATCCTATTTTTAGCTTTAACCCTAATTTCATAGTAGAGCAAGAGGTCATGAAGAGTAAAGGCTTCATCCCACGACACCGTCACTCTGTCAACGACGCTCAAAATTCTCCAAACTTGGGGCAGCCTAGGGCTGATCTGATAGATCTGCATTAAGTCTCTGGCTAGGGGGGGTGAAAGGGAGTCTCAGGCCTATTTTAAAAAGATATTCGTAGAGCACCACCCAGGTGGTGGGGAATATCTCTGGCGGTTCGTCCAACTCTGTGTTCCTAATGATCGTGCTGTCGGGCAAATTTCCTAACTCTAGAAACCTCATCATGTCTTCCTCTGACATGGTCGACTGTTCGTCCTCATTTTCGCTTCTTTGTTCTACGACTTTCTCCTTACCTCTCGCTTTTTCCTGGTTTTTTACGAAGGTCCTAATTCTACGCCTACTAGGTGCCATGGTTGCAATTGGGGAGGAAAGGAAAAGTGCGAATTAAAGAGACTAATGGACAGAAAGTAAAAGATTACCTGGTACAAGAGATCAGTTTTCCGGCGGAGAGAATTATGGAAGTTAAGGAAATTATCTTGCTTTAGAGAGAGAAAGATTTGGTGGGTTGAAGTTTTCAAACGCCCACGGTATTTATATCTCCAAAAGCAATCATCATTTTTGGGCCAACGGTTAGAAGTTAACGGTCCTTTTTTTTTTAAAAAAAACTACCTTTTTTGAGACCTTTGGGCTGCCCTGTTGATCCTGTTTCTTTTTTGCTAAGTATTTCCGTAGGATATTTTCTATACTTGTCATACGAGATTTTTTCTATACTTTTTGGCTAAAGTATCTTTATTACATTGAAGATATTTCGCTTGGTTCTTTGATTTTTTAACAATTGTCTCATGGTTTTTGTGTTACCCAGATTCGACAATTGGGGGCAAACTGTTATGGCTGATTTTTGCAGGATGACACTTACATAATGACATAGTGACTTTGACACTAAGACGCGACGAAAAGACACGAAGACCAAGTCGTCTAAAACCCGTAACTGATTGTCCAAAAAAGGAAGGAGTTCAGCTTGGCATATATTCAGCCAAGATAGCGTTGATGGAAATAAATTACATAAAGAAGGAAAGAAGATCTTGTCATGGGAGCTTGGTTAGGAGGATCTCCTATAATCAAGCGGGGAGTTACCATTGTAATTGTCTAGAAATTTAATAGAGCATTTATTCATAAAAAGCCAAGAGAAAAAGATACGGCAAAGGACATACAAAAGAAAGATCAATGTCATTAGAATAGACTATTGGACATTCTGTACTTAGAGAAGAAAAACTTAAGTTGTAAACGATCATCACACATCTGTAACGACGATCATTGATAGTAGATTGGTGGATCCATCTCCACCCGCGGTTTTTACCCACATTCATTGGGGTTTTCCGCGTCGCCATCTTTGTGTGTTTATCCCTTTGATCCCCTTTTTGCATTCATTCCTTGCATTGACATATAAATAATCTGGTTAAAGTGTCCCTAACTTTAACTTTGTCGCGAGAGGCAAATTTTAGCATAAACAATTGTATATACTTTATATGCTTTGCGATGAGGAGAGTATCCTATTAACACTGCTTCATCACTCCTTGGATCAAACTTACTCAAATTATCCTTGCCATTGTTGTGAACATAACAATTACATCCAAAACATCTTAAGTGAGATATATTTGGTTTCCTACCTTTAACAAGTTCATATGGAGTTTTATTCAAAATGGATCGTACTTTTGTTCTATTATATATGTAACATGCAGTACTCACTGCCTCGGCCCAAAACTTTCTAGGCAAGCCACTATATAATAACATGGTTCTAGACATGTCTTCTAAAGTACGATTCATTCTTTCTACAACTGCATTCTGTTGTGGAGTCCTTGGAGCGGAGAAGTTATGACCGATTATTGTCATTGTAAAATTTCTCTGAATCTGTATTTTCAAACTCAGTGCCATGATCAGTTCGGACAGATAACAGTTTGCAATTTGTTTGATTTTGAACTTTTTGAATGTGGACTAGAAACACATCAAACGTTTCATCTTTGCCACCAAGGAATAAAGTCCATACAAATCTAGAAAAATCATCAACAAGTACTAATACATATTTGCTACCACCTCTACTCCTTATACGCATTGGACCACTGAGATCCATATGAATTAATTCCAAGGGTTTAGAGGTGCTAACAAATATTTTTGACTTAAAAGACGATCGAAGATGTTTGCATATAGCACAAGCATTACAGATTGCTTCCCAATCAAAGTTTATAGATGGTAGGCCATCAACTAAATCCATTTTTCTTAATTTGTTAAGCAGTCTAGCACTAACATGTCCAAGTCTTTTATGCCAAAGTAGAGGGTTATCTTGTAAGCACTCATGCATGAAATTTATCATTAGGTAAGATGTTTAGACAAGTTATGTAAACATTATTTAACCTCTTACCTTCCAAGATTAATTCCTGAGCGTCCTTGTTAATGATTTTGCACATATTTGCTTAAAATTCAACAATATTACCTCGATCACACAATTGTTATATACTTAACAAATTGTGTTTTAAACCATTTACCAGCATTACATTCTCGATGGAGTGTGTTAGGGATTTACCGACGTTTCCTATTCCAATTATTTCTCCCTTTTTGTTGTCGCCAAATGTAACACACCCTCCGTTGTGGGCTACTAGTGAGAGGAATTGAGATTTATCACCAGTCATGTGTCTTGAGCAACCATTATCTAGGAACCATAGGCTGCTTCCTCTCACGTTTACCTGCAAAAGAATCACTTGTTAGTTTTAGGAACCCATATCTGCTTGGGTCCCTTTTTCATTCGTTGAGCATCTAGTATATCTTTCCTAACCCATATTTGAGTAACATGTTTAGCGTTTTTTGCAATACGTTTTTTCTTAATGTTACAGTCATCAATTAAGTGACGATTATTTCCACAAAAGTTGCAAATTAGATATTCAGGTAGATTCACGTATTTTCTTTTTCGAAAATCTCTTTATTTCGAAGGTTCTGGCACTGTGTCGTACACTATGTTGCTGATCAATATATCTTAAGCCTGTTCTGTTCACATTGTTTGTGGTGCTTGTTAAGTGATTTAGAGTATTTATTCCATTAGTCCATTTTTCATGCATCTTTCGAGCAATGGTTAGTTGTGATTCCAAGAATTCGACTGAGATACTTAAATCACTACTTCTTTTTCTGGAAATTTCTAAATCTCTTTTAACTTTGTCAAGTTCTTCACTTATCTTAGCATCACTAGGCAACATTGGTGGAAGAATTCTTGATTTTTCTGTATTGAATTTAAAGTTCAACTAACTCATGATTTAATGATTCGATTTGTTTTTCAAGACACAATTTTTCAGCTTCTAATACAGCGGATGGCACTGTGCCATTTACGATGTTATCAGCAAGAGATTTTTCGTGTTTTAGTGCATTTATCTCGATGTCTTTCTCATCAATCCTTTTCATTAGTGTTTTATTTTCTTTCAATAAGTCCTTATATTTCAGTGTTAGTCCTATCTTTTGCTTGGTCAAGTTTTTTATTTCCTTTTTCATAATATCAAAATTATCATTCATGTGTTGACAATCATCAATAACTTTTCCAAGCAAGGTGACAAGTTGAGTTTTTGAAAGAATATGAATTGAGGGTTTTAAGGTTGTTAGGCTTACCTCAGTCTTCTAATTTTTCTAGAGAGTTCGAACTTTTAGCCATCAAGCATGGATGTGAGTCGTTTTGGCACAGTGCCGTTTTCAGGGTTGTCTGTACATCATTCAAACATAGTTTAGCCTTGCGGCACTGTGCTACGCTCTGTTCGTCATCAGAATCTGAATCTTCCCAAACTCCAGCAATCATAGCTTTCTTGAATTCTTTCTTTGACTGCTCTCGTTTTTCCTTGGGCTTTTCATCATCCCATACGGGACATTCTTTAATCCTGTGGTCGAACTCACCACACTTGAAACAACCAGAGTTAATAGCACTTTTCTTAGGGTTAGAAGGTGTACCCTTACCTTTGAAGTTTCCACTTCTTCTGAAGTTGTTGTTCCAGTTCTTTTTGAGAAAATTTTAAAACTTTCTAGTGAGAAACGCTACCTCATCATCACTATCACTATCTTCAGTTTCCACTTCAATTTTCAAGGTTAAACCTTTATTCTTTGGTTCATTAGTTTTAGAATCTAAAACAAGTTCATAAGTCATCAATGAGCCAATAAGTTGTTCTAGTGAGAGTTTAGTTAGGTCTTTAGCCTCTTGAATTAGCAGTGATTTTAAGAAGCCATCGATTTGTTAAACTCCTTAACACTTTTCTTACTAGATCTTTAGAAAAATAGGTTTTTTCCGAGAGAACGCAGTTCATTAGTGATTAGCGTGAATCTAGTGAACATCTCTTTAATAGATTCCTCCTTATTCATAGTAAACAGTTCATATTGTTGGACAAGCAAATCTATTCTAGATTGTTTTACCTCATTCGTACCTTCATGGGCCAACTCCAGTGTGTCCCATATTTCCTTAGCAGTATTACATGTCGAGATTCTTGAATATTCATTAGGTCCATTTCCATATTGGAGAATACTCATAGCTTTGAAATTTTTTTCGGCTTTTGCACGAATTGTAGTCATCTTCATTGTCGACCATCTTTCCTAAAGCATCTTTGACTTGGATAAGAATAGGTCATGTTCTTATGATTCTCTAGCACTCATAATCTGAACCTTGAATATAAATCCTCATCCTTGTCTTCCACCATCCGTAATCCTTTTCATTGAAGGTAGGACACTTGGAGTGCCTATCGCGAGAGTCATCATGCATAATCATGATTTATATTCTCTAGTGATTAGTCTTACGAGAACAGCCTACTCTAATACCACTTGTTGGAACACAAGGTGACACTCAAGAAAGGGGAGGTTCAATTGAGTGACGAAATCTAATCGATTTTCGCACGACTTCTGTTATGGCATTGTGTCAGGCACTGTGCAAGACACTCGTAAATCTTTGATTTGAGTTTTTGCAAAAATTAAAACCAAAACTATATGAAATAAATCACTCAAACACAAGATATAACGTGGTTCAATCTCACCTTTGAGATCTACGTCCACACGAACCAAATTCCTTTATTTTGAATCCTAAAATATCAACCTCTTGATACAATAAGACTCCCCCCAATACTGACCCTATTAGTGCTCCGATCCCCAACACTTAACTCTAAGTGTTGCGACTCTCTATAATGTAGAAATTACAGAAATAAAAAAATCCTCAAAAGTGTGCTTCTTAGTCAAGCGATTTAGAGGACAATTACAATCGTAGAATAGTTACTCAAACTAATTGAACAGTGTTATACTTTGTGCCATAGGAAATTATTTTCAGTTCTTAATATTTCCGATTTTTCTCTCTCAAAAAGTGAGTTATGAGAATGAATTATAAACCTTTTTATAGTACATGGCCTGGTCGAAAGTCATTCAAAATATATTTATCTTTTACTCCTTAATTTAAGGGATAAACCTTTTCTTTTTAGAAAATAACCTTTATCCTTTTTCATCTTTATCTTCAATTCTAAAAAGATAAGCTTTCCTTAAATCAATATTTATCTATATCTTTGATAACCAATAGATTTTCTTTTTATCTCATACTCTTTTATTATCTCAAATTCTTTTTCCAAAACAATTTTCGAAAATCTTATTTTTTATAAAACTGTTTTACTCGGTTTTAATAAAACTTATTTTAGTCGTTTTTTTTTTTTTCAAAAATACGATTTAATTAAAAATCTTTTCTTAATCGTTTTTATTTAAACTTTATTTTCGAAAATCTTTTTCCTTTTACATAAATATTTAAAATTAACATAATTATTTATTTCCTTAACTCTAAGAAAATAATAATTATCCTAATTTTATATTTCTATATTTGGCACATAATATATCACCTAGTTCAAGTACATTACACTTTGCATAAAGTAACTAAACTTAGGAATATAAACTTAGACTTCAATCTTGATTCTTCATTTCTTTATTTCTTTAGAGTCTTAATTTATTTATTGCTTTCTCAAACATCTATCACAAACTTTCATACCATAACATATTATATTATTTTTCATCACTAAAATTTAACATGCACATGCACAACACCGACTTTACTAAATAGAGTTCCCATCAACTTTTGGCCACTAAAATCTGCTATCTTTCGGCCATGATGAGGACAGAGCAATCTCTGCAAGACATTTTTTTAAAAGTAAAGTAGTTGAGGAAAGTATGGTTACTAGTAATATTTATAGTAGCTAAACGGTCAATGCTTGATTTGTCACCGATATACAACTAAACTTATTATACTAACTAACCTGCTACCGATTGATTACACAAACAATGGTTAGATGTTCATGTTCTTGAAAATTGGAAGTGTTCTTGAAAAGTTAGTTATGTTCTTGAAAAACTTAAATACAACCTTAAGGTTGCAAATAAGAAGATGGAAAAAACAAACATTAATTTATCATTTATTACATAAATTAATGCAAACTTTTGTCATAAGTTTACAACTAATTTTCACTTTAAGCAATGAATTTATATCTTATATGCAACCTTAAAACCTGCATATAGCATAATCCTTTATTTATTAGCTTTTGTCGTTGAGAAGAAGAATATGATTGTTTAAGAATTGGACTTGAAAACAGTTCTAAATTGTAAAAAGATATATGCCTTCTAGTAAGGAATGATGTACCTGATATTTGAGTAAGATAAAAATTTGAAAATAGAGTATTAGGTCTAATCAAAATTAACTTATTGAGTTAAATAATTGGAGCCAAATTTGTAGTCCCTGATCTCATGATCAACTGCATTACACAAATTGACAAAATGGCGAAAAGCCTATAGCAAATGATCCTCATCGCTAATAAGTAATAAACCAACCAAGATACTTTCCTAAGAAAGAAGCATATAAAAAGGCTCTACATTATTGAGTAGTTCATACTATTAGGATATACTGACTAGTGACTACTGTTGATTTCTTGAACGTTGTAGTTGGTGCGCCCTTAATATGCAGTAGATAGTACCGACAAGGTCCAGGAATGCAACAAAAATAAACCAGGCTAATATTGCACGGCTGTTCTTGTTGCAGAACACTGGGTACATGTGTTGGAATAGGATGATGCTAACAATGTTGAGGTTAAGATGAAGTAGAAGGCAAGTGCATCTTTGTTGGCTGTATCCATTTGTTGTAAAGCTGGGGGACACAAATAATTTTCCATAAGTTAGTTGCTGTAAGTTTCGCTCAATACTTCAGATCAAAACAGAAAATAGCCCATAAATGCCTTTAAACCAATTGCATCACAACAATCAAAAGCATTAATATAAAATCTCATCATCATCATGTGCTTTGATTAACGATGTTGGGTCAAAATATTCTCAAATTCAGCCACTATATTCCTCAAACTTAGATATACAACAACTTCCTAAACCATTATGTAAAATACTACATTTTGTTTAAACATTTCAACTTCTAAAATTGAATTCAATGAAAAGAATCAATAATCAATTACATGTTGCCAAACAAAACCTAAACAAAATGGAAAAAACATACCTGAGCATGGTGCGTCGGTGAGTGCGGCGGGTGCGAAGACGAAGAACCCCAGGAGGTGCGCCCGAGAATGCAATGGGGGGGTGTGGTGCGCCGGAGAATGTAATGGGGGTGTGGTGCGCCGACGAATGCAATGGGGGGGGAGTGGTGCGTCGGCGAATGCAGTGGGATAAGACGAATTGAAAGAGCTAGGCAAAGTACTAAATAGTGAGTATTTGGGGTTATTTGCCTTATTGGGCAATTTTTTTGTTTTTTTTTTTTCGATTGTAACAACGTTTTCCGTTTTAATAGCAGAAGGTCGTAGGTTGACTCTTGCATGGCATGTGGTTACTCCCTTTATTATTTATTCTTTATTTTTTTTTACATCAATAAAAAGATACTCCTCCTATCTTTATTAGTTTACTCAAAATTTTTGCACAAATTTTGTGAGACATAGAAGGAAAGAAAAACTATTTTTTTTATGTTAAAGTTGAATTTATGTGTGATGGAAAGCTAGTGGTTCTATTCCAAAAATAGAAACAAAAGATATAAGTAAACTAATAAGAGGCATCTCAAAAAGAAATAGGGTAAACTAATAAAGACCGTACAATGTAACTTCTCCTAACAAAATACAATGTCCCCTCAAAAAAACTACAATATAATTTTGTGGCCCTAAAAATATAGTTGAGCAGGTCTCCAAAAAATTTCATATACAATTATAAAGTTGCTTGTTATTTACAATTCGACACGAAAACCTATCACATCGCTTCTTAGTTATTAGGCGACAAGATAGGTACTTCGCTCAACAAGTTTTCATTTCAGACAATTCACCTAAGGTGTTGCGTGCTATTAACTGTAGGACACATAAACCTAACGAGCCAAATATTATATAACAAACAACACGAAAAGCTTATCACAAATTATTTTTCTTTTTTTAGTTGTCTTAAATAATAGACCTTTATGCGTCACATGTGTTTTGATAAGGCGACTCCAAAACATTATGTGTTGCCTGTTATTATTTGGCGACTCTAAAAGAGCGATTTCGTACGTAGGGTGTTTTGTAGTAGTGAGACTGGACCAGATTTTCCACCCAGTTTTCCCTCCCATTTTTTTTATTTATTTTCGGATGAGATCGATTTTGTGAAAATCGAATCTGTTACTAAGTGATAGATACGGTTTTTTCCACTAGTGCAATTGGGTCTATACCAGTTGTTCTTTATCAACCTGAGCAATAGGAGATTGCAGTTGAGCCTGTAGTTGAGATTGTGCCTTCTACTAATCTCCATGTGGCTAATCAGAAGCCAGAGAGTGAAGTGGAAGGTGTTAGGCCTCCTCCTTAGAACATAATTATAAGAGGCCAGGAAGGGAAGGAAATGGAGCAATTGATGGGGCATGGGGTGGTTACTCACATAGTAGATGAAGCTGGTTCAAGTTCATCCACAGTCACTCCAGGTTAATGGTTTTATGCACCTGGAATGTGAGGGGATTGAATAATCCTCTAAAGATAGGTGAAATAAAGAAGTTTTTAGGAGTCAATAAAATTAGTTGTTTTGCTTTGTTGGAAACAAGGGTGAAGCTTCATAATAAAGAGAAGATTCAGAAGAAATTCGGGAATATAATCACTGGAAGTAGGAGATATGATCAGTCAAACAAAGGGAGGATCTGGATTGCTTGGGACCAAAGTTGGATTGTTTTACAAGTCTCGCAGAAAAGTACACATGTAATCCCCCACATTTTTTAAAGGATTTTCATAATTATATTTAAGTATTTATGTAGTTATATTTAAATCCAAATGAGTTTGGAAAATGATTTGACTTTTAAAAAGGGTTGACTATTTTTAAAAGTCAACTAAAATATTTTCATAGCTTAATAAAATTGAAAATGTTTTAATTAAGCATGTCTAATAAAAGCTTTAAGTATTAAAAGTATTATTTAAAAGAAGTTTAATGGAATCGAAACTCCTAAAAGGATAAAAAGGAAAAAGTCCTATTGATGATTAAAGTCCTAAGTTGATCATCTTATTAGTCATCAAATAAATTTTAAATCTTATCTCTTTTCCTAAATTTTAATCTTACCTCTTTTCCTAAACCAAAAAAGGATTAGTCTTTTTGTAAATATCCTAAAACCAATTATTTTATCCAACCCAATTATTTTATATATATATCACGCCATTCATGAAAATTTTCCTCCTCCAACTCGACATTCTTTCTCTCTTCTTTCCTTGTGCGTGATTTCCCTATTTTCTCCTAAAGCTTGTTTCTTCTTCGCCAAGTAACGTTTCTTGTTGAACAAGAAACGTCACAAATATTTTCTTGAAGCCAAAATTCTTGCTGCCGCCACCCTTGCTGCTTCCACAGGCTGCCGGCGCCTCTTCCTCCTTATTGTTTTGGTTGTTTTTCTTTTCTTCTTCTCTAAGATTCCATTAAAGTATTGGTTTTTACATTATTTATTGTTATTAGCATGTTTATGTTTTAAATTATTATTTTATATGAAGAATATATTTTCGGTTTTCATATGTGTAAAAATAATAATTTCAGATTTATTATTTTCAGTTTTTATTATGAAAGATATAGTTTTTAGGGTTTTTAATCACTAGAAATTATATATTTAAAGTATATATGAGTTTTGATTAGAATATGATTTTATATGCATTAAATATATTTTCAGAAGGTTTATAAATTTTTATAAGTGCTGGAATTTCAGAAAGTATGTATTTTAAGGGTTTTAATGATTTTTAATCACTAGAATATTGTACTATACTAGGGGTTAAAAATAACGAAAGTTTAATACATAAAAACGACTTTAAAGACGTTTAAAAGGGTTTGGGACGTTTTTAAAGTTGCTGTAAATTTTTAGTTCAAAGTATTTACTTTGTTATTTTATTTTCTAGGCGGAGAATTCATAGTAGGGGACTTTTAGAGATAAAAGTGGCCTCCGTTTCGTTTAACAAGGTACGTACATAGTCTACGTGCTATGTGGTTTAGAACATGCCTTAGGGATGTTTTTATTTATTAGTATTATGTGTAGACCTTTGTTCATATATATGATTTACTGTAATTGCTTTACATGTTATTTGCCTGTGTGCTACATGTAAACTAAGAATATTTTGATATGATGTTGTTGATTGAAGTTTGATGCAAGCAGATAAGTTCAGTTCTTGGTATTAATTCGTGAGTGAATTAATGTAATTAAGTTGGAATCATGTGTTACATAGATTCTTGGAGATTATTTATTTATCTTATAAGAACCGTGGATCTTATTTGGTAAGTATGGATTATACCTATATAAAGGTACGGATTTCTGTTGGCTAGGTTCAACAAAGGATAAAAAGAAATAAAAGGAGTCTTGATTGATAAGTTGTGAACACTTGTTAATCAAAGATAAAAAGAATTTTTATGATTATGTGATTATTGAATTGTGTGTTATTTGGTTGTTTGGTGTCAACACAAGTAATAAAATATATTAACGTAAAGTGAAACGAGAATAAGTTATAGACTTTAGACTGTGCACGTCTAGAGTTGGACACTAAGGGTTGGAGTACATGGTGGTAGCCATGCTTTTCTAGGATGGATTGATCACCATTCCTCTTTAGTTCAAAGGTTCCTCGATATCGCAGGTCATTTGGTTACGGAGTCATGACCGTATTTCCTATTTTTGTTTGGTCAACTCGTCCAATAACTATTCCATTAAAGTAATAAAAAGTTGGTAAGTGTAGTTCAGTAAAGTTGTCGTAGAGTATTATTTATTATGTTATTATTTATTCCTGCAAGTTATGTTTGTAGTATCATCTTAGGATTATTTATGTCTGATATGTAGTACTCAGCTTTGCTGATTACGTGCTTGTTTGTGTTGTGATCATGGCTTTGCCTATTGATCCTGTGTGATCCTTCGGGAGCAGAGTCAGAGCATTGACATTACAGGTTGCAGATGCATACATTGGGAATCTGGAATGGAGAGGCTTTATACTTAGTATATTTAAGTTGTTTTCGTAGGACATCTTTACTTAAGTTTGAGGTTTTTAGTTGGTGTGTTTAGTTTCAAACATTGTCATTTATTTCATAAGTTTAATAAAGTTGATTTATTTTAGTAATTGTTTTCCGCTGCAAAATTCTGAGTAAGCCGAAACGTTATCACACGGGCGATAATGCCTGGGTAATTCTCTAGATTTGTTATAAAAGTATTTTCTAGAAAGAGAGAATTATCGGGGTGTTACAAAGTGGTATCTGGGAGCTTTAGGTTAGTTTAAGACTTATAGGCGCCTAACTAACTGACTAGCTTATTAAGTGACTTTAGCTTTTAAGTTACCTAGCTTATTAGTGATTTGAAGGAAACCTTAGTATGCTCCTACGTTTCCATTTCGAAAAGTTAGACATAAAATATTTTTTAGAACCAAAATTTTCTTTATAAACCGAAATTTTTTCTTTCGGAAATCTGAGGTTCGGAATTTTTCCGGAAATTGGAAGAGTTCGAATTTTTATTTTTTATAAGTCTGAAAAAAAAAAAAATTTCGAGCGAAATTTTTTTTTTTCGAGTGACCAGGTGGTCCGAATTTTTTTTTTTTTGAAAAATTATTTTAGGCACAAAAGTAATGTTATTAATTTGTAAAAAGTGTCTGCATTATTTTTCATGCCTTTGAGGTTTATAGAATGGCATTGTGAGAATGGGTAGTATAAGAAGGGCATATAGGATAGAAATATTATATGCCTGCATTAAAAAGTTAGTTCAGCATCATCATTATTTCTTCCCTGCAAATAAGTGCATTATTATTTTTCTCCCTGCTAACTGTTTATAATTCTTGCCTGCAAAGTATATAGTTACATGCCTTTGTTTTGTTTACCTTTTGATTATTTGTGGGAACACGTTAGGAAGAGTGCTAAACCATTATAGGTTTATTTGTTGTAGAACCCTAACCATGTCTGCCAGACAAGTTAATAGAATTGTCAGGCAAAGTTAATAGAGTAGGAAGCTATCATAACCCAATTATATTGAGTGATGATGAGAATATCCGATGTCATGAGCCTGGAAGTTATAGTTACACCAGCTTAGAGAGCATTATGCATTATGGTTAAAAGTAGGCATCCCTGTTAGTGATATATGAAGTAATTCAAGAGTTTGATTGTACTAGAGTGCAAACCTAAAAGGACATCTACAATATTATTTGGAGACCTTATCTGAGCGATGTGAGTGATTTAGAGGTGGATGAAAATGGACATCAATCCAAAAGAATTTGAAGATCTATTAGATCTAGGAACTCAAGATATTATTGTTACTATTATTATTATTATAGTGAAGACTATGGAGACTTTGAAGATGAAACGTTTACTCCATATAAAGGAAACAAGGATGAGAATGACAGTGTAATTCCATAGAGTATTTATTTATGGTTTAAGATTAGTTGTTGGAAAGTAGTCAAGCTACAATGGTTTAAATTTCCTTATTCTGATATTGTTGAGGAATAAGTTGGTTATTTTGGATTGGAGAATATTCTTATTATCGATTGAGGAATAGAAGTTATTATTTCTTATATGAGTGAGTAAGAATTTATTCTGGGCACGTGATGGGAATATTTTTCTTATTTTATTATTATTCTTTTCATCATGTGATTATATTCTTGCTTGCTTGTTTCTACTTGCACGTTGATGTGAATATATTTTACATGGATGATTACGTGATTATTAGAGAACACTTCTTGTTGAAACTTAGTGGAATTGTATGTTGATGCGATCTTTAACGATCAAATCAAGTGTTGCCTTATTAGATGGACATGTAAGTTGTGCTGGAACCTAAAGTAGAGTTACGTTAAGTTTCAGTCGCGAAGTAGAGTGTCAAACAATGATGATGCCTTAGCTTCTGCTATTCGCCTGTTGACAAAGAATTTGACTCGAAAAAGTTGAGTGTCCCGATTCTGCTGGGACATGTTGGAGAGACTAGCTAAGAATAAACTGTCGTACCTTAAGGGGTAAGCTGACCCTAT